>NC_133666.1:24204495-24508245 GCF_037893015.1 Macrotis lagotis
CTGGACACAGGGCTCTGCTTCTCACTACCGGTGTGACCTTGGGCAAGTCTCTTGATTTCTGAGCCTCTTTACATTACAAATAGGGGTTCTAATAATATTTTAGTCCATAGTAGGCACTTAATAAATGCTTACTGACTAACTTATTATAGTATCTACCTCCCAATAATGTATGAAAACTGTAGAGATGGAACCTATTAGATATCCTATTATAGAGAAGTATGGTGAACAAAAGACTAAAGTCCAAATGAGATCTGGGTTCAAATGTTGGCTTTGCCACTTCCTAGCTGTGCGACCATGGACAAGTTGCTTAAGTTCTCTGAGCCTTATGCATCTGTAAGATGAATCATAAAATCACAGACTGAAATCTAGAAGAGATCTCAGAAAACTGAAGTCTAAACTCTTTCTGGTGATACTTGAACTCCCTACCATTTGGTAAACCCTCAAGACATCTAGAACTATGAGCCATTGTCATTATTCTAGTTCTCTAATGAACCCATGGCACTTCTTGTCTTATGAACCCTTAGGTCTTGAATTAATAATAGCATGACACCATATTTCCCCAGTAGAGAAGACTTGGAAGCCTTACCTTCTAAACCAAATACTTCAGCTTCATGAAAGAGGAAGGGAGGGGAACACAAAAAATAGATAATTTAATGGTCTCCCTTTTTTGTATCTTGTGGCTCCAGAACCAATGAGAGGGGATTGGCCAGAAGACAGCAGGAATAAGAAACCCATGAGTAAGATGGACCAGGAGGATGTTCTAGGTCACACCTCCAGAGGTTAGTTTAGCCACACACACACACACACACACACACACACACACACACACACACACACACACACAAAGAGTAAACTAGGTCAAGGCAGGCAGGCTCGGTCAGGGTCCAGAAGGTCAGAGTCAGCTACAAGCTCCATCTCTGAGCTTAGGGCAAAAACTGTTTGCTTCTTTGACATGCCATTAAGCATGAAGGATGCTGGGCCATAAGAAAGAAGCTAGATATCTGAAGGAAAACCAAGCCTGTTCCTGATTGGAGATCTAATGTTACGGCATAGCTTTGGGTAAATAAATTCTTTAAAGAATTTAAAGCATTTCTTTTTTCTATTTATATATCACCTGAATGTTTGCAAAACCACTTAGATCTGTCATTGGATTCTAACAACAACCTCATGTTATAGGTGTTCATTCTTAATATTGTTATCATTATTATTATTCCCATTTTTAAGGTAAGGAAACAGACTGAGAGGGAGCATGCGCATCTGAGGCAGTATTTGAATTCAGAACTTCTAAGTATAGCAAGATAGCCACTACTGCCCCCTGGCTACCCCAATTTTATCTAACATACTGTGAAGCAACAATCAGTGGTCATTTCTTCACCTCTTCTTTACGTGCTATCAGGGATGCCAGCAGCAGAAGATGGCACAGGCCCTTTCCCTAGACGAACTTACAGTTCCATCAGGGAGGCAGGAACCCAAATAGCTGAAATTTCTTTTTTTTTAATGTGTTTTGATTTTGCAAAGCAATGGGGTTAAGTGGCTTGCCCAAGGCCACACAGCCAGGTAATTATTAAGTGTCTGAGGCTGAACTTGAACTCAGGTACTCCTGACTGCAGGGCTTGTGCTCTATCCATTGTGCTACCTAGCCACCCCCTGAAATTTCAATAGTACTTAATGCCTATGTATTTTTCTGTTGATCCTTATCTACCATACCCCTCAAGCTAAGTAGCATGAGAAATCGCCCCAATTTCTAGAAGAAGGATCCAAAGTTCAGAGATGGGACGTAGAATTCCTAAGGTTGCACAGCTGGTAAGCAGTGAGCAGATCTTAAATTCAGGTCTCTCTGGCTCTCAGTTCAGTTATCATTTCGCAATCCCTTGTAGCTCCCAAACCTTAGCACCCACATTGAAAATAACTACTTCAGAGATACTGAGAAACTACAAACAAGGTAAGATCATATTGAACTCACTTTTCAGAAGAGCTAATGTAAAACAAAGGTATAATCAGAACCCTTTGGTGCACAGATGGAAGGCATAGCGAATATCTTGGATGGTTGGGGTACAGGCATTGCTTTTCATTTCTAAAATAGATTTGTTCTTTGATTGTCCTCTCTGGACAGGAACCAAAGTGGGGAGTATCCTAATTGGTTTTTTTTACTCACTGAGGAGATTTAGGGAGATTCACATTCCCCTGAAGTTCCTAACCTTGGTATAGCCCAGTATATTTTATCTAGGACTTGGAAGCAGGAAGACCCTAATTCAAATCTCACTTCTGAGGCTTACTGGCTGTGTGCCTTGGGACAGCTCACTTAATCTTTCTGAGTCTCAGTTGCCTCACAGGACTAGAAACAGCATGGTGTCTAGTGGAGTGGAAAGAGGGTTAGCAATGAGTCAAGAAGGAAGGAAACAAGCATTTCTGAATTGTCATCTTTGTGCCAACAGTTTATACTTTGTACTAAGCAATTTACAAATATTCCTCATTTAATCCTCACATCAGCTCTGGGAGGTAGGTGCTATTTGATCACCCCCATTTTATAGATTGGGAAACTGAAAGCTGGAGGAGTTAAGTGACTCACCTAGAATCACACAGCTAATAAGGTGTGCTTTGAAGCCAGGTCTTCCTTCAGATTCAAAGCTCTATCTACTGCATTATCTAGCAGGGGAGATATAGATTCAAGTCCAGTCTTTAACACATACTGACTGCGTGACCCTGGATGAGTCACTTTACTTCTAGGGCAGAGCTGTCCAAAATGTGGTCTCATGGCCCCCTGTGAGTTTCCTAAATGCTTCAGTATACGAAGCTGAGCTACCTCAGAGCATTCACTAAAATGGAAAAATCAAAATATATTGTCTATTGTTTCAAGAAAACCTTTTAAAAGTAAGGTTAGACAGCCCTAGGGAACTAAGGCAATTCTCCAAGACTCTAAGTTGTAGAGCCTTGCCAATCTGCATGGTAGAGGGAGTTTCCTCACTGGAAGCTTCCTATACCAATGAAGTCACTGGTCCAGTTCACAGCCTTCTCTGTTCTTCTCCTCCCCCTAAAAATCCCAGGTTAAAGAGGTTCAAATGACATAAGGTATGGAAAGTACTGTTCCCCCTGGCCCAGTCAAATGTGATATGCACCCCCTATACCACTTGGAAGCTCCAACTCTATTCCTCAGTTTTGGGGCTCCAAATATTCCTCCTTTAGAAATGGCATTGCATATGTTTGAGTGTGTTTATTTTTGTTGCTGTTCTCATTCAATTGTTTTGGTCATGTCCGGCTCTCCATGACCCCAATTTGAGGTTTTCTTGGCAAAGATACTGCAGTGGTTTTCCATTTCCTTCTCCTCTTTATTTTATAGATGAGGAAACTGAGACAAACAGAATGAAGTGACTTCCCCAGTGCCATACAGCTAGGCAATGTCTGAGGATGGATTTAAACTCCCAGGTTCCTGACTCTAGGCCTGGTACTTTATCCACCGCAGCGCCACCTAGCGGCCAGGTGTGTGCATAGCTACAAATGTATGTATGTATGTATGTATGTAAATATATCTATCTGTAGACTTGCTATGCCACCCTCCCATTAGAATAGAATCTCCTTGAGGGCAGTGATGATTTCTATTTTTGCTCTCAAACTTTCAGGGTCCAGCAGGTTGTCTGACAGCAAGCAAACGCTTGATAAATTCTTATAGAGTTCAAGGTTAAAGCACCATGTAAATGTCAGCTAGCATTATTATCATTGTTACATTATCTAGTTGAATAGTTTGTTGAATTCCATGCAGGTTAATAACATGTATTGCTATCCTGTAAGCGTGTATCCTGTGACAGAGGCAGGACAGGTATCATAATTCCCATTTTTCAGATGGGGAGGGGAGAAGTGCACCAAAGAAGGATGTGACTTGCCCAAAGGGACATGTTGCCTGATATCAGGTCTTTCTGATTCTCACCTGACACAGAATTAACTCCCCCTGCTACATCTGCACCACCCTCAGAAGTTCTGAAAAAGAATTGTTAGACTATAGGAGAGCAAAACTTAACAGAAATGGGAAACATGCCTTCAAGGCCCTCACCCAGAAATATCCACTTAATACACAGGGCTGTTCCCCCCTCATCCCCTACCCCCAAGTACATTTGGTAGACAGTCATCTGTCATTGTGAAGATATGACAGTACAATCAATCCAAACTCCACTCACATTCCCTTTCGGTTGCCTGAAGGTTGCGATCTCCTAGCCTGGTGATAGATATTGGATTGTCTCCATCAACCTTTTGGGTTGCAAGAAACTACTTTCCCCTGCAGCTGGTTGACTTGAAGAGAGAGGATGGCTCCCGAGGCAGGGGTTATGTCCCTAGCTTTGCTCAATCCATTGACAATGCCAATGGAATGAACTCATTGATGTCAGCACCCAGATGTGCAGAGGACAAAAGAAAAATTCCCCCCTTTTATCTCACTTCAGAACCAGGGGAATGGTGGTAATTCTATTTCCACAGCTAAAGCCATGATTTCCCTTCAGAAAGGCACTAAACCTATCACTTTCTGAAATTGGTAGGTTGAATCATTAGCATTTCATTACTAATGAGCCCATTTGAATGACTGGTGGTTGTACAGTTGATTGTCTCAGGCACATTATTGATCTAATTTGTGTATTTAGAATGGGTTAAAACGCGATTGATCATTTCTCAGTCATATAAGAATAATCCAGTAGAATGTAAACTTCCTGAAGGCAGGAAAATACTTTGTATTATTAATGACTAACATCAAACCTGAAATGATGGATTTTGTTTTGTTTTGAGTTTGATTTCACACACACACACACACACACACACACACACACAAACACACACAAACACAAACACCCCTTCACTTTAAGGTTAACAATGCACTTCTTTCATGATGACCAATAGTATAAGTATCATTATGTCCACAGGACCTTTAAAAGACCTTAGAGGCTAACAAGTAAAACACCTTCATTTTGCAGTTGAGAAAACTGAAGCCAAGGAAAGTGAAATGACCTCTTGGAGTTATCTAAAGATCATGTATCTAGAGCTAAAAAAGGGTCTTGGAGGCCATCAAGTTCAACCTCCCAATTTACAAAGGAAGAAACTGAGGCACAGAGAGGTGAAGTGATCTGCTCCAGTTACAAGCTACTGAGAGGATTTGAATGCAGGTTTTCCAGACTCTAAGTGAAGGGCCTAATCCATTATACCACTGTCTTAAGGAAACTGAGGCAAATATCTTCACCCATAGTCACCCAGGCAATAAATATGAATGCCAGCATTTAACCTCAGATTTCCTGACTCCAGGAAGAAAGCATGCTTTCCCCTCCACTAGGCTGTCTCTTTATTAACATGTTCTAGCATGATAAGGGCACATTATCATTTGTAGTGTCAGCACTAAGCACTTTCTCTGAGATCAACAAAACCAAAACCGAACCAAACAAAAGGAAATGAATGGAAACCTCTTAAGAGAGAAAAAGAAGCCTCCTGAAATTCTTTACCTTTTTTTTCATTTGTTTTCTTTTGCTTTGGAATGAAATCTTCAGAGATCTACCACCCAATCTGTATAGCCAAGGCTGGTTTGTAGCCGATCAATCAATTTTGACCTTCAGTTCAGACCTAAACTTTTTTCCACTCCATTCAAGTCATTTGAAAAATACTAAGAGAAAAGCAGTTCCTCAGGGAAGGGGAAGATAATGTATCTGCAGAGAACGGAATCTTTGTAGGTTTGCAAAGGGAGGCAGGGACGTAACAAATTGCACCTGTTCAAACCCATCAATTCAAAACAAGCATCTGGGAAACTTGACAAGAGCCTCGAATGCCCCTTATGTCCTGATAACTGCAAGGAGAAAGGATAATGTATAGAAAAGCATGCCCATTGGGGGCGGCCGTATGGATGGATTGAACTATATAGGTTTAGTCTCTCCCTAGTGCTTAGAGGTTAACTTCCTCTTTGCTCAAAAGACTCAATTCAGAGCTCAATGGGAATAGGAAATAGGAAGGACATTCAAGGGTATACAAGTTTCTGCATGACTCCAGATGCCCAGGAAGGAAACCTCTCCCAAATGAGTAGGGAGAATTGCTGGAAGGGATTTCTGAGGTCATCTCATCTAACCAGTGGTGGGATTTAGTTGGTTCACACACCAGTTTGGCAGAACCGATACCTAATTTTATGTTGAGTTCAGCAAACTGGTTGTTAATTTATTTGAATCCCACCAGAGTCTAATCCCTTCTTTTTTTGTAGATCAGGAAAACTGAGGCCTAGAGAAGGAAAGCAGTTTGTTCAAGGTCACACAAAGGATCTCAGATATAGATTTGGAAGGACCTCTTGGTCCAACCCCTTTAAGCATGAAGCAGTCAGCTTTGGCCATTTCAGATGTGCCTTTCCCCATGAGCAAATAGCATGTTACTCTTCTCACCAACGTACAACCTTCATGCTCCTCCATGATCATATATCTCTGCTTTGCCATCAGGTACCATCATGGGCATTCAGCCCAGGCTATATTGCCATGTAAAGGTCCCAAAGGATGACTTTTGTTGGCCCATGAAAGGGAGAAATGGAAAGGGCCTTAGGCAGCATCTAGTTCAAGATCCAACTTTGAACAGAGGAAAAGAAAGAGACTGAGAATGGGAAAGAAACTTGCATATGAGCATTGCAAGAGAGCACCTAAAATAATGAAGGGAGGAGGTGGCAAAGTCAAGATTCAAACCCAGGTTCTCTGACTCCAGTGCCAGGGCACTATCTACTATACCACACTGCCTCAAGGACATGATTTAAGAAGGTCTCAGTTGTCTGAGCTCACATCTTCTGTCTCACAAGTCCAAAGCTCAAATGTATGGTCCATTGGGGATCAGGAAGACTCATTTTTCTAAGTTCAAATCCACCCTCAGACACTTACTAGCTGTATGACCCTGGGCAAGTCCCTTCACCTTGTTTGCCTCAGTTTCCTCATCTGTAACATGAAGTAGAAAAGGAAATGACGGACCATGTCATTTTCTTTGCCAAGAAAACCCCAAATAAGGTCACAGAGAGTCAGAAATGACATCAATATAGCATCTATTGCTTTGATCTTGGTGAGACAGAATTATCCACTAACATTTTGCAGAGTAATAAAGAAGACTTGAATCAAGGAAAGGGTCATTGATATGATCCTCCCAGGTAGCAGAGGACACCTAGGAACCACCCCTTTCTAAAATGTCTCAAGTGGGGAATGCCACGGACTGCCTGCTGTCAAAAGGTCTTAATGTCTAAAGACTGAAAGAGAATTTAAAAAGTGTCTAGTCATTTGACACATGAAGAAACTGAGGCCTAGAGGAACTAAGTAATGTCTAATGGAAATGTTAGGATTAATAAATGAGACTCTCTCTCTGAACATCCAATGATCTTTTCACTACACTAGAACACAGGACTGATTTTAAGATGAAATAGAATCTCTAGTCTTATACGTGAGTGGGATAGAGTAGGATAGAGTAGGCCGTACTGCTATACACAGAAACAGAAAGCCTTGGGAATTAATCCTACCTCGGAGCCCTCATTTCTATGTGACTCTAATGAGTTGTTTCCCTTCTCTGAGACTCAGTTTCCTCATCTGTAAAATGGGTAGAATAATACCAGTAATACCTCCCTCAAACAGACTTGTTAGGATATATATGAGATAGCTTTAAAGCATTTTGCAAACTTGAAAATTCTGTAGAAATGTCAGTTATGTTGGCCACACACTATCCAAAGGTATCTTATCAATTTCTATTTGTCTCCGTTCCTTCTAGAACCTGAAGTGGTCACATCCAACTGCTCTATACTAGCAGGAGTTAGATTAGGTGGCCTGTGAAGTTCCTTATAGCTCTGATCACATGTGTGACCTTGAGGCTTCAGTTTCCTGAGAATGAGATAAACTTTTTAAAAATGTTTATCATAATGCTTGGTACACAGTAGGTGCTTAATTAAAGCCCAATTACTTGTTCCCTTTATCTATAAAAGGGGAGTTGTTTTAGACAGCTTCTGAGGTCTTTTCCAGTTCTAGAGCAATGATCCTATGTATGATTTTGAATAAGTCACGTTATCAATGAGCCTCATTTTCCTCCTCTGTAAAATGAGGAGATTAAACTGCATGACCTCTAAAGTCCCTTTCTGCCTTTGGTCTAGGAAAATTCACTCTTAAGCAAATACAAGAAAATCCTGTTCTGATTTCTCTCCTTAGATCTTTCTTCTTGGCCTTGACAATTTGGAGCCTGTTCCCTTTTCTCATCACTCCACCCTGCTCCCATCTTATTTCTGCAATCACCATCTTTCCCTGCTCTGGTGGGGATAAAGAAAAGAGGGTATGTGGCATGGAAAGGGCCATAGCTAAATGTTGACAGATAGATCTCTGCAACTTCTGTTGCCAGTGGTAGAGATACCAACCTTCGACCAAAGGTGTTTTGGCAAGCTATTGGAAGCCTCTTCCTGTATCTTTCCATAGTCTGTGAATCACAGGATGTAAAGCAGAATAGAGCTTAGAGATCACCTAGTTCACAGACCTGGTGCTTAGGACTCAACTCAACGCAGAAAGGACTTCAATTGCTATAAAAATATAAATTACTATTTTTATCGAGAATCCAAATGTCTGCCCTGAATGTGTTCATATTGTTATAGGAACAACATAAAAGGGCAGGACAGGAGGCAATATCTAAGAAGCCCAGTATGAGATGTAGAAAGGAAGTTCAAAGAAGGGGTGAGTCTATACAGTCTAACTATAGGCCAATGTGAGCTTCACATTAAGTGTCCATGTGTGTACCCAGGTGCAATATTCTCTAGATCCACCTTTCCCTATTTGGTAACCTGCGGAGAGGAAAGGATAGCCAAAGTGACCTGAGAAGGCCCTGATTGCTCATTTCCTGAGGGATTTCTCAAGATTCCAGGATCCAGACAAGACAGAGGAGGTCCCCAAATTCAAAAGGCAAAGACTTGCGGCATTTACCCAACATAAGTATAAGAAACTTGAGGCAGTGTTCCCAGCTACTGCCCCACTGTACATCGGTGACTGAGTTGCTAAATTCATCAAAGACCCCTCTTGAACTCGGAAAAAAAGAGCCCCAGGCAACAAATTTCACCTTCTCGCTAAAGCAACATGAACCCTTCAAATGTGCCCTTTTAAAAACATTTCCTGTCTTTTCTCCTTGTGGCAGACAGTAGAAGCAAAAAGGGGCTGGGGACAGGGGAGAACATATTCTCTAACATTTGTTGAGGAAACAATGTTTGGAAGGCTCCTAGCTCCTTGCATACCTTGAAACTTGATTCTATTTCAATGACCTGAGAGAATCACCCAGAGTCCCAGTCTGAAGTGTTTTCAGGGGCCATCTAGTCCAACCAGTACTAGAACCAGAGCCCCCTATTTAACAAACACTCTTGACTAAGGCAGATCCAGTTACCTGAGGACCCACTGTGAGATGGAGCCCCCTGCCCCTTAGGGCAGGCCACTCCACTTTCGGCTAGGTCTAAGTACTCCGAATCTTTCCCTTACCAACAACAGCAGATTTGCCTCTCTGAGACTCCCATACGTTGCTTCTAGGTCTACCCTCTGGGGTCGAGAAGAGCAACTACCACAGTCCTCCAAATACTTGGAGACAAAGATCGTGAACACCCTAAATGTTCTCAGAACTGAACAGCCCGGAAAAGTTCCGCCAATGTGAATTAATTATACACATGCATACATGCAAATATATACATATATAATGTGGAAAAGAAAAAAGATGAGGAGAGAGAGAGGAAGGGAGGAAGAAAGGAAGGAAGGAAGGAAGGAAGGAAGGAAGGAAGGAAGGAAGGAAGGAAGGAAGGAAGGAAGGAAGGAAGGAAGGGAGGGAGGGAGGAAAGCAGGAAGGGAGGAAGGAAGGAAGGAGGGAGGAAGGGAGGGAGGAAGGGAGGGAGGAAAGAAGGAAGGGAGGAAAGAAGAAAGGAAGGAAGGAAAGAAGGAAGGAACAAAGAGAGAAAAAAGAAAGAGAGGAAAGAAGAAAGAAAATAAAGAAAAGAAGGAAGGAAGGATCAGAGAAAGAAAGAGAAAGGAAGGAAGAAACAAAGAGCGAGAAAAAGGAAAGAAAGAAAGAAAGAAGGAAAGAAAGAAAGAAAGAAAGAAAGAAAGAAAGAAAGAAAGAAAGGAAGGAAGGAAGGAAGGAAGGAAGGAAGGAAGGAAGGAAGGAAGAAGGAAATAAAGGAAGGAAGAAAGGAGGGAAGAAAGGAGGGAAGGAAGGAAGGAAGTAGGAAGAGAGGGAGGAAAGAAGGAAAGGAAGAAGGAAGGAAGGAAGAGAGAAAGAGAAAGGAAGTAAGAAACAAAGAGAAAGAAAAGAGGAAAGAAGAAAGAAAAAGAAAGAAAGAAAGAGAAAGAAAGAAAGAAAGAGGAAGGAAGGAAGGAAGGAAGGAAGGAAGGAAGGAAGGAAGGAAGGAAGGAAGGAAGGAAGGAAGGAAGGAAGGAAGGAAGGAAGGAAGGAAGGAAGATGAACAAGCATCCATTGAGCTCTATGGGCCAGACATTTGTATCTAGGGGATACAAATAAATAGGAAGTAAGATAGTTCGTGCCTTCCTTGAACTTAGCTTTTAATGGAGGACAACACCACATAAAGAAGAGCTATAAGGGATGTCAGCCTGCTGGCATGTTAAGAAGGTGATTTCAGGAAGTGGGGACCATCCTCCTTATGGGCAGAAAAGGTCATTGAAGCCCAGAGTATTTGAGTAACGTTTTCTCTGGACTCACTCCAATTGGTTCAGATCTTTTCTAAACGTTGCTGAACATGATGGCGTAGCTGGTTTCTGAGCAGGGAAGAAACCAGACAGCAGGACTTACCACTTCCTCCATCCTCCGCTCTAGTAAGGAAGACCTCAGCAAAGCACCACTTTCTCTCAGTTAGCTATTTTGCTTTGCACCGGTGGTCTCCCAAAACCAATCTATGAAAATGACAGCCTCACAGCAAGCCACAGGCTTGGAAAGCACGGCTGACTTGATCTCTGATAACAAACTTGGAAAAGTCATTAGTTTGTCAGTGGGCTTAGCTTACTCACCTAGAATCATAGTTGATGGGCTCCTTTGGAATGCTAAAGGTTCCACAAGCAAAGGAAGCTTCTAAGCAGTTTCTCCAAAATTCCTGGGCCCATATGAATGGGGAAGAAACATCTACTGAACACAGGGCCTCAGATGGCCCTACCTGATCTCTCAAGATTCAATTCAGTCTAGAGATTTTGTAACTGATTTCAGGGACTGCTGCCTTCCAGGTCCCCAGAGCGGGTGGGATATGGCTTTCCTTGACCTATGGATCTTATCTTCAGGGCTACTTCATTAAAGCTATCTCCCTCCTCAAGTGATATTGGATTTGCTTAAGAACCCAATGATCAAATCCTAAATGGAAAAAGAATGTCAGAGGTCATTTAGTCCAACCTCTTCATCTTACAGAGAAGGAAACTGAATTTCAGGAAAAGGAAAAGAACTGTCCAAGGTCACACATAGGATCATGGATCAAAGAAGTCTTAGAGACCATCTAGTTCAACCTTTTCACTTTGCAGAGGAAAAAACTGAGAGTCAAAGAGGATAAGTGCTTTTCCCAAGGTCACACAGGTAGTTAAGTAGCTAAGCTACAATTCAAATGCAAGTCATTGGTCTTCAAGTCTCATTATCTCTGCATTATACCTTGCTGCCTAAATCATTCAAAGATTTTGTGTCGAGTTGATTCAACAATTCTTCCTTCCCCTTTCCAGTTATTGATTTGTCTTTCACCATCACAGTTAGTCTCCCATTTTCAGCCCTAGTAGAAAAAGATGGTTCCTTTAGGAGGGAGTTTGTGTCGTTAACATCGATGTGTCCCTTTGATTTATGCTCTGGAGAGTCTATGTACACTGAGTCGTAGAACCTCCAATGGGCTGGAACCAAGAGCAAAAGTCTTCCCTGGCTCCAGAGTTGGCCCCCTCCCAGAATTGGCACTGTAGACAAATCTTTTCATCCTGGAAAGAGGAGTGATAACCCTTACTTTATTTCAGCACCTGGGAGGGATCAAGTTTCCCTGAAAAGAGGGGCCTTTGAGCTGGTAACAAGGAGATGACTGATATGTGGGGAAAGTCTTCATTCTGTAAAAGTAGAACAGTCTTTGAAAAAAGGGGGGAAAAGGAAATAAAACACCCACCTAATCCCTGTCACAGTCGGGGGGGACTCTACTCAAAGACAAAAGTCACCTTTCACCTCTGGAAGGACACAAGAGATTCCAGAAGAAGTCAGCATGCAATCAATTCATTACAATCCAGTTCTGTATTTCCTAGAATAATTTCAGAGTTCCCAAATTCCATTTGAAATTGAATGTTGTGCATTTTAAAGCCAGCCTCTCGACATTTGAAAATTCACTTTATAGTTCATTCATATGTATTTGGGGGTCTTTTAAAAATGCACATTTGGACAACACATGTAAATCTGGATTGGGACCTTTTTTGTTATTTTCTAAGGAAAAAGTTGAGCTTGCTACCTCACCAGGTCTACCCTCACAGCTCGTCCCAGGGCTCAATATGCAACTGGGGAGTTGAACCTTTGCCAGGTACTCAGATGTTGTGTTTCCTAGTTTATTCCATCTGCTAAAACTGACATTTGGTTGGAAATAACTTGTGTGCTTAGGGACAGCCTTCACTCTTTTAAGTTTCCTGCTTTCCCTTTACCAGATCTACAACTGAGCCCAAAGGTCCCATTGGAGCCAGCCCTCTGGGAACAGGAGGAGAGGAAAGGCTTTGCTCTAAAAAGTATAATGATAGTTGATGAGCATTTGCAAATCAGTCTTAATTCACTTGGTAAGAAAGACAAGATCCCAGATTGAACCTAAGTTTTGAAGGCCATCGAATTCAGCCTTCTCATTTAATAGTTGAGGAAACCAAGGCTCAGATTGGTCAGGTGATTTACCCAAAGTCATATACATAATAATAAGGGGCAAAATGGGGATCTGAATCCAGCTCCTCTGGATTCATATATATTGCTTTTTCTATTGTACTGACCATTTATCATTATCCATTAATCATGCTGATTTCAAAGATGTGATTTCCCTTCTTCCTCCCTCCACTGATGATGACCCCAAACATAGTATATCTATATCTATCTATATAATCTATATCTATATCTACATCTACATCTATATCTAAAACTATATATATATATATATATATATATATATATCCACTTTATATATTCACTCTTCATTTGCAGTTCTGTCTGGTTTCAACTCCATGAAATAAGATGCCCTGGCACCAGGTACCTCCTGGTATCTCCCCCCCCCCCACCTTCCCTACTTTCCAGCTACATTTTGTGTGTTGTCTTCTCTGCCCCCTGCCCCCTAGAATGTAAGCTCATTGAGGTCAGGAACTATCTTTCTCTCTCTTATATCCTTAGTATTTGGTGTCTGGCACATACTGGTTACTTAGTAAATGTTCATTGAATTGAACTATCTAATATGCCCTTGGATGTTGTTAAGATTGGGGGGGAAATAAACTCCTGGGTTTGTGACCACTCCTCTAATGATGAGTCCCCTCTAGCTTGGATGGGATGGCTGTAGGACCACATGCTGATAAACTTGTCCACTTTGCTAAGACCTAATAGAGCTTGAGATTCCACTGGCAGAGACCTGAAGAAGCCAGGTTAAGCTCCCACCTTGTGGTATAAACATCAGGCTAAAACATCATCCAAGAGAAGTTCAGAAATAGAGCCTGACACATACCTGTTTTCATTTTAAATGTGCCGTTCAATCACCTGATAATGTTTGTTCGGGATGCTAGCAAATCCACAGAAGAGTTAAAGGAAGTCCATTCAATTCTTGCGATATAGAACACTGTTATTATGATTGTTTGTGGTTATTGCTGCTGCTATGGTTGCTTTTTTAAGATGAGACACGGGGATGGTAGTTGTATGGTGTGTCCTTATTGCAGAGAGGAAGTATAAACTGTTACAAAGATAGAAATTAGGTAATGATTAGTCACCTTAGCAAAGGATTTGTTGTCTAGTTCCTTTACAAAAGAAATACTCCCATTGCATCTAAAATTAATGTAGTCAGAGAATCCTAGAGCTAAGGCTGAAAGGAAATTTAAAGGCCAATGAGTCCAGCATCTTCATTTCACACATGAAGAAACTGAAGCCTAAGGAAGGGAAGGGACTTGCTCATGGTCACAAATAGGACTGTAGATCTAAAACAAGTTCAGAGGTCATCTAGTTCAATCAATCACCAAGCATTTATTAAGCATCTGCTGTGGGCTAGACACTTTGCTAAGGGTTGAAGATACACAGAAAGGAAAAATAATCCCTACCCTCAAGGAGCTTACAGTCCAGTATATAGAACAGAGGACTTGGAGGCAGGAAGACCAGAGCTCCAATTCCACTTCAGAAATGTAATAACTCTTGGATTGTGGAGGACATTTGTGTCCTCACTATGCCTTGTTTTCTTTATCCACTGGAATAAATTTTCAGATTCTACAGGAAGCCTTCCCAAGCTCTATTCATTCCAGTGCCTTTCTTCTACTTTGTATAGAATTGTTTTAATAAGTCTCCCCTATTTGATTGGAAGTTAGGCCATGGTACTTCTTAACTAAGTTTTTGTGCTTCAATATAGATTGATTTCTTTGCTGTTGAAAATGAATATTCAAGGTCCATGCAGGTCAGGGCTCTTAATCTTGGTTGTGTGTCCTAGACCATCAATCTGGTGAGGACTTTGGATTCCTTCTCAGAATATTTTTAAATACATAAAATACATAGGATTATAGTGAAAGCCAGTTATATTGAAACATTTTCAACACGTTAAAATATGAGTTTTTTTTAAAAAAAAATAAGCTTACCAATTCCCAGGTTAAGGTTAAGGATCCTTGATTTCTATTCCAATCATTGACTGCACAAGGCTTTATAACACACTAGATAAATATTCTTCTAGCTTTTGTTTGAATATTGCTAGTGAGGCAAAATGTACCCATTGAACAGATCCAATTTATTGGAAAGTTCTCCAAATATGGGGATGAAATATGCCTTTCTACAACTATCCTTCCTATACTCCTAATTCTTCCCTCTAGAATTAGCACAGGGTGGCTAGGTGGAGCAGTGAATAGAGCACCAGCCCTGGAGTCAGGAGGACCTGAGTTCAAATCCGACTTCAGACACTTAATAATTACCTAGCTGTGTGGCCTTGGGCAAGCCATTTAACCCCATTGCCTTGAAAAAAACATTTTAAAAAAGGTAGGATAGAATTAGACAGCACAAGTCTAATCCCTTTCCCATAAGTCAGTAATTCAAATACTTAGAATTAGTTATCATATTGCCCCCTAAGTCTTCTCTTCTTCAGGTTAAACATCCTCAGTTCTTATATCATAATCTCAAGACCTTTTCATCATGTGGTTTGTTCTTTCTACCTTTCAAGGTTCATCCTGTGAGAAATATGGGGATGTTTGGGTCCCACATACTTAGTTTACATTACAAAGACTGTGATCTTGTGCAGTCAATGCCATTTTCAAGCCATAACATACTACAGACATGTTTATTATCAGTATTCACAAGCCATTTATAACATTCCCAAAATGTGGTACCTAGAACATTTAAAAAGTTTTTATGTATATCCATTGTCTTTGTATCTCCTACGTTCCCCCCCAAAATTCTCCCCTGTTCCCCTTCCAGAGAGTCCTCCTTTATAATAAAGACTTTTCAAAATAAAATAGAGAAAGAAAAGGAAAAACATCAGCAAAAACCAATCACTACATTTATTAGTTTCCTATAATGTGGTTTGTTTTTTCCCACTTAATAGCACTTTATTTTTTCTGATTACATGTAAAGAGTTTTCAACATTCATTTTTATAAGATTTTGAACATCACATTTTTTTTCCATCCCTCCAATATTTCCTCACCATCCAGCAAGCACTCTAATATAGATAATACATGTGCAATAATGTTAAGCACATTTTCATATTAGTAATGTTGTGAAAGAATCAGAGAAAAGTGAAAAAACACAAGAAATAAAAAATTGAGATACAAATAAAGTCAAAATAGTATGCTTTAATGCAGAGATTACAGTAATTTTGTGCCTCTTCATTTGATGAAATTTACCCTATTTCTTCCTCCCCTTTTCCTCTTCTCCCAGTACTTTTTTTCCATCCCTTAATTCTTTTTATATCATCACATCAAAGTCAACTTATATCCCCACCCTCTATCTATGCACACTATGCTCTAATAGAAATACAGTTCTCAAGAGTTACAAGTGCCATCTTTCTGTATAGGAATAGTTTAACTTTATTGAATGACATATTTTTATGCTTTTTTTTAAGTCTTATATTTGAAAATCAAATTTTCTGTTCACTTCTGGTCTTTGCATCATAAAGTTTGAAAGTTCTTTATTTCATTAAATAGCTGTCTTTTCCGCTGAAAGATTTTGGCCAATTTTGCTGAGTAGTTGATTCTTTGTTGTAATCCAAGCTCCCTTGCCTTACAGAATATCATATTCCAGGCCAAAGCAACTAAATCCTATGCAATCCTGCAATTCTTTGATATTTAAATTGTTTCTTTCTGGTTACATGCAATATTTTCTCCTTGAGCTGGTAATTCTGGAATTTAACTACAATATTCTTTGACGTTTTCATTTGAGATTTCTTTCAGGAGGAGTGTGATGGATTCTTTCAATTGACTCTTTTATCCTCTGGTTCTAAAATATGAGGGCAGTTTTCCTTGATAATTTCTTGAGAGATGTTGTCCAGGGTCTTTATTTATCATGACTTTCACATAGTCCAATAATTTTAAAATTCTCTCTCCTAGTTCTATATTTTTGGGTCAGTTGTTTTTTCAATGAGTTATTTTACATTTTCTTCTATTTTTTCATTGTTTTGATTTTGTTTGACTGACTCTTGATGTCTCATAGAACCATTAGCTTCTACTTGCCCAATTCTATTTTAAGGAATTATTTTATTTAATGAGTTTTTGTATCTCCTTTCTCATTTAGCCAATGATGTTTTTTAAGAAAATGTTTTCTTCAGTCAATTTTTGTCCTCACTTTTCCAAATTTTGACTCTCTTGCATAACTCTCATTTCTTTTCCCAATTTTTCTTCTACCCTTCTCATTTGATTTTTTAAAATTCTTTTCAAGCTCCAACAAAAAGACTTTTTAGACTTGAAACCAATTCACCATCCCCTTTGAGGCCTCATATGTGGGCATTTTGATATTTTTATACTCTTCTGAGTTTATGTTTTGATTTTTCCCTGTTGCCATAATAATTTTCTATAGTCAGGGCTTGTTTTGTTTTTTTACTCATTTTTAAGTGTATTTTGTGACTTTTTAAGGTTAATCTCTACTCTTGGGCCCAAGGGGCACTGTCCGAAGCTAAACTTCCAATGCTGGGGACCAGAGGCCTGTTCACTGACTTTCTGTGCTGGGACCTCAGGTACTGCTGGCTTGTCTACCAGTCTAGTTGCACTTGTGCCAGGGGTTCCCAGGCTGGTAGCTTGCCTTCTTTGCTGGGACTGGAGGCCTCACAGCTAGTCTATTACTCCACTAGCCTGCTGAGTTAGGGACAAGGGGGCTTAGTGGCTGATTTGTGCTGTGGCTAAGAGCTTTCTGTTGGCTTGCCCAGACTGTCTGTGCCAAATGAGACAAACATTTCCTGAGGTCCTTCTAGGTTATTTTAAACTAGAAAATTATTTTGCTCTTTTTGTAGGTTCTGTCACTCCAGAATCCATTTAGAAGTTTGATTTTACATGGTTTCTGAGGGAAACTGAGGAGAGCTCAAGCAACCTCCTGGCTTTTCTTCACCATCTTGGCTCTATCCCTCTAATCATCACATTTTTTAAAACCACCTATTATCCTATACAATGGTCCACAATCTTCCCTGACCTCCTCCTATTAATACAAATACTTTTACAAAAGAATAATGTAAAGCATATTCTGATAATTTTCTTTTGAGGCTACACTTGTGATTTGCAATTTGACAACATTCTTTTTTTTACTGTATTGTGATAGGCATTCCTTCCAGTTGTGTGGTAGTCATTGCATGGATTGTTTCCGTGGCTCTGCTAACTTCATTCTGCATCAGTTGTTGCAGTTCTTTCTGTTCCTCAGTATTTGTTACATTCACCATTTCTTACAACAAAGTAATATTAAATTCCTGAGTTACAACTTGTTGAACAATTCCCCAATCAATGAGCATCTTCTCTATTTCCAGTTCTTGGATATCATACATATGTAGGTCTATGTGGAATCTTTCTTTTCATCAGTGGCTTCCTTGGGTTATGTGCCTGGCTGGGAAGTCTCTGGGCTAATAGGTATGGACATTTTAGCCATTTTATTTGCAGAAAAGCTAAAATCAAAATTTTCACAAATTTATCAGACATACAACTTTTCAAGAGCACCTCAAGAAGTGAAGTGCATCCATTTGGGGGGACTTAGAATGGCCTGGCTCCTCTAGTAGCCACAATTTCATGAATCCCCTTTCCCATGTCCCACTTTCACAGTTCAATAGCATTGAGGAGGTACAACCAAAATGGATGGAGGAAGCCCATCCATGCCAATCTGCCATCCTCTTGAAAGGTACCCAGTTGGTTTTCATTATTTCCCCCCCAATGTTTCCAAGTAATTAATCCTCACTATGGATTAACGACCTCTAAAATTTCCATACGGCTTGATTGTTCCCTCATTAAGCATTCTGCTGCTCCTGGAAAAACCAAGTTGGAGTTCAGGCACCAGAGTATGAATACACTGGGCTTGGCAGAAACAAAGCTCTAAGGCTTTATCTCACAATGAGCACTTCTGGCCTCCCTGGAAGTCAGTACAGCTTTTTATGCCAATATGTACAAAATTCATAATTTGGGGAACATTATTCCCTGGTTGGGAGATTTGATTTTTCACAGACAAAAGCACACAGACCAATTAAAGGACCTGGAAGCACCTGTTGAGAAAAATAAGATTTGGGTTTTGTGTTTCCACCCTGACCTCAGGGAAAATTGCTGCACATTTTGTGCTCTCCTCAATTCACTTAAATGTGGTTTTCTAATGACTTTGCCAGTACACATGCTATTTTTCTTCTGGGAAGTCTGTCGAGTGAATTATTTTCCACTCACCCATTCAGAGCAGGCAGAGTAATTACTACCAAGCAGGTTAGGCCAGTGTCTCTAAGGTCAGGGTCCAAAAGCAGAGATTCTGATCATATCAGATCACCCCTCTATTCAAAAATGCTCGGTGGCTCCTCATTGTCTGACAAATAAAGTCCAAACTCTTCATTGCGGCATTTGAGGCTCCAACCTACTTCTCTAGCTTTAACTCATATGATTCTGTTTCATATCCTCCTTATTCCAGACAAATTGGGGTGTTGATTGTGCCATGTCCTCACCCTATATTCTTCCATCTCTGTGCCTTTGGCCATGAGGTAACCAATCCCTACAATAGACTGCATCACAACATTCGCATCTAGTGACATCTTTTGTTCAAGGCCCAATTCAGGTGTCTACTCCATTAATCTGTTCCAACCACCTGCTCCTGCTATACACTGAATGCTGTTGTTTAATCATTTTCAGTTCTCTTTGTGACCCCATTTGACAGAGATATTGGAGTGATTTGCCATTCTCTTTTCCAGCTTATCTTCCAGATGAGGAAACTGAGGCAAACAGGGCAAAGTGGTTTGCCCAGGCTCATACAGGATCAAATTTGAACTCAGGAAGAGGAGTCTTGTTGACTACAGGCCTGGTATTCTCTCCATTTCACTATCTCACTACTAATATGCTGAATATTATATTGAGAAATGGAGGAGATATAAAACGTTCCTTATATAAATGCTTCATAGTAGAAGTAGACCCTTAATAAATGATTTTTAAATTTAACTGAATTAAGTCTGACCATCAAAGAGGAACTAATTACCAAGGTAGTAATAAAGGAAATCTCAGAGACAACTGACCACTCTTTCACAAAAGTCAGGTCAGAGAAATAGGTGAATCACTCAATATTCAGAGAGTTCTAATGGATGTTCCAAATATGGTTTGGAGAAAATGGTTTAAAACAGTGGTTTAAAATTTCCCAGACAATATTGGCTTAAAAGGGATGGAACTCTCCCAAGAATAAAATCATGAGGCCCCCACAAAAACAATTCTGATGATAAACAGTAGAGTCCCTCTAAAGACATGAATATGGCTACTCTATCCAACTCGGAGGTAGCTAAAGTGGACATAGTGAATAGAATCCTGGATCTGGGGTTTAGAAGCTCTGACTTTGGATCATGGTCCAGGCATTTACTATCGATGTGAGCCAGGACAAGTCACTTAGCTGCTCTGAACTTCAGTGTCCTATTCTGTAAAATGAAGACGATAACAGCACCTACTTAATAGGATTTTTGTTAGTTTCAAAGGAGATAAAGCATGTTACATACTCTGCAAGCCTTGAGAGGCTACATACATGCTTCATATTGTTATCATTATTATGATGTTATAGAAGAGAAACAAAAACAGGTAGCTAAGGATCAATGAATCAAAAGACATTTATTAAGCAACTACTCTGCCCGCTCAACTTCAATCAGTTTTGATGAAGTGGTAGAATTCTAGATTTAGAATCCAAGGTGGCTGTTGCTAAATCATTTTGGCTGGGGCTGACTTTCTCTGACCTCATTTTAAGCTTTTCTTGGTAGATACTAGAGTGGTTTGTGACTTCCTTCTCTGGCTCATCGTACAGAAGAGAAAACTGAGGCGAACTAGGTGAAGTGATTTACCAAGGGTGACATAGCTAGTAAGTGTCTGAGGTCAGATATGATTTCAGGTCAACCTGACTTCAGGCCCAGTGCTCTAACCTCTGAGTCATCTAAATCAACTGTGATGGAAAGAGCATTGTATCTGGCATCATAGAGACCTTAATTTCTGCATATAGCACTGAACTCTCCACTAAAATCAATCATAACATAAATTAAAAATGGGGAGGGGCAAAATTCAACACCAATATCACTAATAAACCAATCAACTGAGTCTGACAGTATATAGTATCCCATATGCATAGTCCATCTCACCAGTGATAGGAGCAAGATAGTTTTTCACATCTTCTTCAGTAACAAGGTTGGTCATTCTAATTATACAGCATTCCATATCTTTATTGTTGCTATTGTTCTTTCCATCTTTATTGGCCCTATTTAATATATAAGGAAATTGAGATTCAGAGAGAAGAAATGACATATCCAAGGTTATACAGCCAGTAACAATATCTAACACTTATATAGCCCTTTCAGGTTTATGAAACACATCGTCCACAACTTTCCAATGAGGTAGATAGTGCAAGAATTATTCTACCCATTTTAGAGATGAGGATGCCATGGCTTGGAAAAATTGCAGGACGTGCTCCATCACAGAGCTAATAAGTAATGGAACTGGGATCAAACTCAGATCTCCTGATTCCAAGTCCAGGAATTTTTTCCACAATACTATTCCTTCTCTTAAGAAGAGCAGACTGGTTACTCTGAACATTTGTGATCAGCATTTCTCATTTGAAGGATTACCTATGAAGCTCATTTTGAGATACTGTATTCTCTCTTCTCCTGAATTTTGTGCCCAAATTGAGATGAAACTTGGCATAACAGAAAGGAAGCTGGCCTTAGATTCAAGAATCGTGAATTTGAGTCTTGCCTCAGTTATTTACACAACCAGAAATCTCAAGTTAGAAGGGATCTCAGAGATTATTTATTCCTACTCCTTCATTTTACATCCAGGGAAATTGAGACCCAACACAGTGAAGTGATTTACCTAAGGTCACACAGTTAGGATATCACAAAGGAAGGATCTGAACCTAGAATCTATGAGACCAAAGTTAGCACTCCTTTCACTGTACTATGTTGCCTAATCTCAGTTTCCTCAACTATAAATGTAAAGAATAATCTTTATTTTATCTACCTCATAGGGCTTTTGTGAGGAAAAATCCATTTTAACTTTTAAAGCAACATTTTAAAAAAAGAAGTATCATAAAAGAAAAAGAAAATCTAAATACACCTGACTCCAAAGAGTTTGCAATTAAATTCTCAGCCATTTTTAAACTAGGGGGACTGAAAGCACAATAGGTTAAATGCTTTGCCCTTGGCCACACAGTGGCCAATCATCAGTGAAGGAGTTGGAACAAGAGCCCTAGACCGTTGGATCACTCTTCCCCTTCCACTCCATTTCCAAGAGCATCTGACCTGTTTACACTCTAATAACCATTTATGTATGTCTTACTCTTTCCATCTGATAGCTACCCTCTGTTTCATACTCATACTTAGGTAGAGGTGGAAGGGCCTTCAACAGACATCATTCAGAGAGGAGAAATGACATATTCAACATCATACAACTAGTAATAATATCTGACACTTCTGTAGCCCTTTCAGTTTCATGAAACACATTCCCTACAACTCTCCAGTGAGGTAGATAGTGCAAGAATTATTCTACCCATTTTAGAGATGAGGATAAGACCACAACCAAGAAACCCACTCCATAATACCCTGAGCAAGTAATCAGTCACCCTTTGCTTGGAGACTTCCAATGAAGGGTGCCTTCCAAAGCAGATCTTTCCACTTTGGGAGAGTCTCATTGACAAAAAGTTATTTCCTACTTGGAGATGAAATCTTCCTTTTTGTGGCTTCCATCCACTGCATTTAGTTCTGCTCTCTGGGGTCAAGTAGACTAAAGTTAATCCCTTTTATATACGACAACCTTTTAAATATCTAAAAAGAATAATCACATCTCCCTTAAGTCTCCTCTTCTCCATGCTCAAGATCCCCAGTCTATTAAACCACATCTCATACAGTGTGACCTCTAGGTTTTTCCCCATCTTACTTAACCTCAATATTCTCCTAGAAGTGCAGGATTCAGAAGCAGATTTGCAGAAGAGTGTAGGGATGCTCTGCCCTTCTCATTTTGCACAATATTGACATCAGTCATTGATCTAGTCTGTCCACTTCTAGCCTGGGCTTTGGTTAATGTTGAGGTCAATAGTATATTATTTTTAAAGTTGGAATTCTTCTTTTATTCATAAGCATATCTTACCTTATGCAATCTTTAAAAGGGAGAAATTATAACATTAGAACATGTTGCCCTTTGTATTTTCCAGTTATATTGAGAATTTAGACACTTAAGAAGTCTTAAATTCAGAGCAATCATTGTGAAAGCCAAAGAAAATTAGCAAGATTCTAAACTATTAGGGAAGGATGCCATAGGGCAAGGAAATTCTGCATTGGGTGATATAAAGCATTTTATACACTCAACAGAGGAACTGGCAAAGGAAAGTACAAGTAAAACTACTTTTCAATAGAATGTAATTCCCTGCAAAAAAAAGCTGCTTTTCACTTTTTCTCCCCCCACCCCATCTCCCCAGGATCTCATACAGAGGAAGCATTTAATAAATACATATTCCATCCCACTGCATCCCTGCTGCAGATTTACTCCTACAGTGACATTCTGTCTAGTCTCTCTACCTCCAGGATCTCCTTCTCCCAGCTGACCCTTCAAGGACTACCACTGTCATGTTTTAATGGACAGATAATTATGTCACATCCTTAAACAGTCAAATTGTCCCTCAGAGACTTATGGTTGTGTTACCCTGGACAAGTCACTTAACCTAGCTCAACCTCAGTTTCCTTATCAGTAAAATGAGGGGGTTGGAATCAATGATCTCTAAGTTCCTCTATCTCTACATCCACAATACTGTGATGAAAATTCAAAGAAAACTTTTGCTGTCCATGTCACTCCACCCAAAGACCTTATCCTGCCATTCAAAGCCCTCCCTAAACTCTTTTACCTGATTTCTTCACATGAGAGGTACCATGGCATAACAGAGAGAGGAATTTATTCAAATGTCAGCTCTATCACTTAATACCTGCATGACCTTGAATATGTCATTTAATATCCCTGGGGCTCAGTTTCCTCATCTGTAAATCAATCAGTCAAAAAACTTTTTATTAAGTATCTTCTATGTGCCAGAACCTGAGTTAAATGCTGCAGATACAGAAAGAGGAACTTTAGAAAGAGGAGATTGTTCTAGATGACTTTTGAGGTCCCTGTCAGCTAAGGCTCTGAGATCCTATAGTTATCTCTACTCAAGCTCTGTCCTAGGTACTAAAGAAGCAAACTCTGACTCCAAGGGGAACTTGCCCTACAATCAAGCTTGCAGTAATGTCTTATCGGGCTTGATATAAAAATCTGAGATGAGAAAAGTGTGGGTAAATTGCCTTGTAACTATAAAGCTTCTGAAATGATTAATTACATGACACTGGATTTCATCAAGCCTAAAGACATTGTATAACCTGCTGAAAGAGATCTATGGCCACTCTGAGGAATTTGGCCTCATCATCTATACAAAAAATAGCAAGTGGATGAAGAATATCTATTAAGCAGATAGCGATATGTATTTGGATAGGCAACCTATAAAGCTTGTCCGTCAGAATAGTTAAACAGCAGATAGGTAACAAGTTGGGCTCCGAATTGAAGAGGAGAGGAGTGGGCTGAATTTTCTTGGGGAATTGGTAAACCACTTTTAATAACACCAAGCTTCCCGTGACACTAAAGGCCCTCCTTTTAAAAATCACCATCTACTGCTATTGTTCTTTGCCAAGACAAAGAACATAAAATTTTCTGAAGAATTAAGAATAAATCCACAGAGTGTGATTAAGTATGATTAAGAATAATCACCGAGAGGACAATGGAAGGAAGATGGTGGATGTGAGCAACTGCCACATAGAGTCAACCAGAAATTCCAAAGCAGGACAGGAGTAAATGATATTATCAAGGAAGTGGATGAGAGAAGCAAATAAGGGCAGGTGAGAAATGCCAGAGAGAAAGTCAGTATGCTTTACATTAACTTTTGTTATATCAAGAGTCTGGCACAGAGGTGTAAGACATATGACCCTACATTCCCACAGTTCAATCCAGGGCAAAATATAATTGGAAAAATATTTAACAAAATAAATTTAAAAAACAATAAAGCATGGATGATACCACATTTTGAAACTAATTTAATATGCAACTTGTAGGAATCCTTATGTATCAGTTAGAGGCCCATGTTTCTACTTGATTAGGCCACCTCTCCTCTAGAAAACTGGAGGGACCTCCTGTGCTAAAGGACAGGGTCAAGAGTAACAGACTGAGCAGGAATGGATAGGTTGCTGACTCTATTTTTGGATGGAACTCCTGCATCTATAAGAACACAGATCCATTTGAATATTATTTTTGTTGTTGTCATTTTCATTAAATACAAGATTTAATTACAGTAATAAAAACATTAAACATTAGTTTTCTCATTTGATTATGTGAGTTTCTCCTATAGCTATCTTGCTTAGACATGGATGTTTGCACATTGTCTCCTCCATTAGATCATGAGTTCCTTGAGACAGAGGATAGAACTATCTTTTGCCTTTCTTATTGTATCCCCAACCCTCAACCCAATGTTTGGAAAATGCTTATCAATTGAATAAGATATTGTAATTTGTGCAAGGAGAAACTAGGAAGCCTTTCCGATGGGGGGGCAGGATCTTGAAAATCAGGAACTATATTTTATCTAAACAGATCCTCAAGTGCCTACCACAGTGTGCCCCTCACATTAGAGGCTAAAGAAACATTTTCTGGATTGAAGGGATCCTCTAGAAATCCAAAAGCTGGACCTGCTTCAAGATACTTGCCTCCTTCTTCACCAAATGGACTCTGTAGTGAATTAGGTCATTTCCCAGTGAGGGCAAGTGGGACATGCAGGAGGCTAGTTCTCCAGCTACACCCTCCACACATTTTAAAATATATAGTAGCAAACCCCATAAGTCTTAGAGGGAAGGAACAGGGCATAAAAGTCACTCTCTGCTCTCAGGGACCTTCTGAGTAAGTGCTCCTTTAGACAACAGCCTGGTATATAAATTAAAGAGCCCTACACTGAGCCAGCCCCAAATCAGCAGACCGGATGGCATTTTTGTATGCATAACCAGTCCTTCCCCAAAACACTAGCTGTTCATTTGCAATGCCTGTTGTTGGTTTAATTATGTCCCTCAGTAGGTGGCCACAAAATCAGAACAGAAAAGAACAACACAAACAGAACAACATTGCAGAGGGTCAGGAGAAATGTTGGTTTTCATGGAATCCAACTCAGAACATTCTGATTCATAATATACAACTTGATATGTTTTGCTAACAATCAGAAGAATAATGAGGATGGAATGATCAGTCATTTCTTGCTTCAGTTTATACAGAGGTATAACTGTTGTCAATAATATTATCTATTATATTAACTATTGTCAAAGAGATAACCTGATGAAGTTGGATTAGATGGTCTGACCCCCTGGTTTCCTTTCAGTTCTGAGGTTCTGTGACTGCTGATGGCAGGAGTGAAGATTCCTCTCTAACATGTAAGAATAATTAGTAAATCCACTGTGGCATGACTGAAGACTCCTCTCTAATATGTAAGAATAATTAGTAAATCCATTGTTTTTCTCTTTACATTTCTATTCCCAAAGCTAACTTTTTTTTATTTTCTGGCTCTAATTTAGTGAAGGCCATTAACAATGTAAGTGTTTTTCTTTTCATTTCCACAGATTCCACATGACTTTTACAGCAAAGAGGTCAAGTTCTGCAAACATTCTTCTGTACCAACACCTTTGATCAAAGCAGAGGGCATTGGTCCAGCAAACACAGGCTTCATCTTTCAAGCAGAAGTGTAAACAGGAGTGTGATTACTTGGCTAATTGTTCTCCTGGCTCTGGACATTAGCCAGTGCTTGGTTTTTAGCCTGAAATCTACCCAGTTGTACCTCGATACATATAAAAGAGGTCTCATCTAGGTGGATAAGACAAGGGTATTCATATCTGAGGATGGTGTGAAAAACTGGTTGGTAAATTTCTCAGTGTAGAGTAGTGGTTACTTTCATATCTTCACACATTAAATTAAAATTTGATTCCTTTAAACTGTTGAACTAATGTGAAGGCAGTCCCTTTAACAATTTATAGCGTACACAACAGTCTTTTCAGTTAAATTATGCCACCACCGTCACCCAAATTATGACCCGCAGGCAAGATTTAAATCAAGACAACTTTGGAATTGAAAGTCTGTTCTACTGAAGTGTCAAACTGCCAGTGTGAGTGTTCAGAAAGCAAATGTTGCTTATCACCACCCAGCTGTCTTGGAGACCAACGTGATCCATAATTGTATTTTGAGGTGATAAAACAGAAGCTAAGGAAATGAATGGAGCCAGCCCAAGGGGCAAGGTGAGCAGGTCAAACAGAAATGCAAACCCAACTTGGCTGGCCCTCTTCTACCTGAAAAGAGGAATCTCAGCCTCTGGGTGCTCAGCTTCCTTCAATGGTTTAGTCAGATGACAGGGTGTCCTGACATCTCAGCTGGGGCTTGAAGTCTCCTGGGTTCAAAAGAAAAAAGAAACTGCTCTGAAGCCAGGCAACCATCTGTAGAATAGCAAAGGAGGAAAAGATGAAGGAAGATCAAAAAGGGCTACAATAGTTGAGTCTCAGCATTTGAGATTCCATTCTTAGGAGGGGAGTGGCAAAGTAGGTCATTTGTATAAAGAAACTCTTTTCTCTTGTCCCTTGCCTTCTTTGGTGCTACTCCTTCCTTCAAATTCTGTTCTGTTACTTCCTATGACTTTGAACAGGCCATTTAGCATCCCATCCCATCCCTGACTCAATTTCCTCATTTGTAAAATGAGGATGTAGAAATCAATGCTCTTTTAAGGTCCCTTCCAGCTCTAGATTCTATCCTTGTTCCATCTTGCACTGTCTGCTTTGATCTCTTTCTTTCTCTCTCCCCCCGCCCAAAAGAAACATAGATCATATGACCAGGAGTTCTTCGGACTTGCTGGACATATTTATCCATACCAAGAAAGACTAGGAGAAGGGATAGTTATGTGGCCTAACCAGGTGACCCTGAAATAAGGTAACAGAAGCAAGACAGGCCCACAGGGCTCCTCTGCCTGGCACATTTGGCTTCATTCAGTTGCCTCATTGGGGTGTCCCATTCCCTTCCTGTGGCTAAAAGGATAGAAAAAAAATATCAATTATAGATGGACTAGTGGAAACAAAAGAAAAGGAAAGCAAAGATTAAAGTGTTGAAAAATAGCCCCAACAAGGACAAGTTAAGAGACAATGAGAGATTTTGCCTGAAGAAGTAGTTAAGCTTAGTATATATATCTACATAAAGAAATAAGAAACTTCTAGAGAATTTGCTCATCAATCAGTGAAGAGTGACTAGTTTGTCCATTGAATCGAGTCATCATGATACATGATGGGTTTGAACCCTGGCTCTGCTGATTCTTAGCTGTGGAATATTGAGGGAAGTTTCTCCAAACTCTCTAGGCTTTTGTCTTTATAAAATAAAGAGGGTTCCCTCAATACTCTCTAAGGTCCCATTGATGATTTTGGACTTATTCAGTTGGATGGATTGTGGTATATAGACGGATTCTTGTCACACTGTATTTTTTTTAAAAAAGAGAATTCTCCAGTATCAAAGGTGGTAAGGGATTAATGTTGAGATTACTACAATCTCCTTCCCTCTTTCCAGCTACTCTTTAAAAAAGGGTCATGAAACACTTATTTACTATAGTATTTCTTATAAAAATACTGTGTCTCTTATCCCCTGATCAAATTATAAGACACTTTCTAGGAATGGGTTTTATCTAAACTTTGTTTTTATTCCATGTCAAGCATCAAACTCTGTTTGCAGAAGGTGCTTAATTGTACAGTGTTCCTCTGATTCATGATGGGCATGTGGAGGTGAACTCTTTTTTTTTCAGCAAATGGGGTTAAGTGACTTGCCCAAGGTCACACAGTTAGCAAGTATCTGAGGTAAGATTTTAACTCAGGTCCTCCTGAGTTAAAGAGGACCAGTACTCTATCAACGATAATACTTAACTGTCCTTGTGGAGGTGAAGTCATGAAGACTATGCCAATAGTTGGTCCTGCTGTGATGGAAAGGATTCAAGTATGGGCCAAATGATATTAATTGATCAGCCTAACCAAATGTGGCTCATCATCAGATTAGTCAAACAATGATCATTTATTTTTCAGTCACAGCAACTCTCAAATCCATCTGCTAAGGTGTGCTAAGGCTGAAATCATCATTGGCAAAGGGAATGTCCACATCTGGGAAAACATAGATTTTTAAATTAATAAGCAGTGTCATATGCAGAGTCTATTTCATAGTCTGGTGCTGGCTGCTTCAAAACAAAAGAATATGAATAACCTCTCAATGTCTCTTCTAGATCTATGGCCCTCTGGAAAAAAGCAAGTATATATTTAGGTCCTGTAGGAGTCAGTTAAAGACTGTGTGTGTGTGTGTGTGTGTGTGTGTGTGTGTGTGTGTGTGCATGTGTGTGTGTGATGGGTGGGTATGTATCTAGTTGTGTAGGGGTCTGGGGATAGGTGTATGTGGTTGTATGTGGGGGTGTATGGGGGTGTGGGGTGTATTTTTAAGCAGATTGTAAATTATGGCCATGTTTCACAATCCATAAAATCCAACTGCTGCTCTCATGTCTGAGTGGATTGTCTGAGAATTTCTTGGGAGAAGGAAAAACATGACTTGGGAAAAAAACCATGAGAAAAATGTTTAGCCACATAACTAACCAGAGCTAAAATGGGATCCATTGGATAAATGCCCCCAAAAGGCAAGGAAAAACAGGTGTGGGGTGTTTCATACCTAGGTATGCCTATTCTGAACTACAAGGCAAAATGAAGCCAGACAATGGAATGATTTCTACAAAGGAAAAACCCAGAGTAGAAATAAGGAAACACACATCCTTCTTTTTTGGTGAAATTGGGGGGGAGGCTAGGGATGTTGAATGTCACATACACTGTCAGAAACAGTAAATGTCTAGGTTGATTTTGCTTAACTATTTTTCCTTGTTACAAAGGGAGGATTATTTAGTATGTGTATGTGGGCAGGGGGAGGAAATTCTGGAATCACTGTGAATTTTGTCTACTGGATAGTGGAGGGCCTCTCCACTTAAGCTGGTAGGACTATGAAAGGGTGAGATTACACAAAGGAAATTACTCCCTCTTCCATACTCCCAAGTATAGAGGTATTCCAGTAAGCCAAGGACTAAGGTAGATTTGAACTCTAAGAGGAGGATCCTTCAGGAAAAATCAATAAAATTAATAATCTATGGATCAAGAGGATTAAAATAACCTAACTCATTTTAGAGTTTACCAATAAGGATATCAAACATGGGGTTAATAATAAGGTTAGATTCATAGCATCATTGGTAGACTCAAATTGGATGTTTCAGGTCAAAATAGCTGCTTTAAGAGGAGGTTGCTTGACCAGCTCCCTGCTCTAGCAAAAACTATAAAGTTCACACTAGATAAAATATACTCAATAAATCCAATTAAAATATACAACAAATGATTTATTCTACCCCAGAACTAAACGTGCAAGAGGTCACTCAGAAGTCTGAGAGCAAAAGGAAAAGCAAACTCATTCAGGTTAGTATCCCAGAGTGACAAGAGACAGATCAGTGAAAGTGGTAAACTATAAAAGTCTCTAAATAGAGGAAGTTAGAATGGATGACTACCTCAAGAAATTTCCATGGTGGAAACCTTTGAAGCTCCAAGTATGGCATTGGACAGCAACCAGAATAGTACTGCAGGGTTCAGATACCCACTCCAGTCTCAAAAGGCCCCTAGGCCCCTCAAAGGGACTTAAATAACCAGCATTTTTGCATCCCAAAGATCCAAAGGGCCTTAATTCTGGGAGGTTGAAGTCAGTGCAAGAATGCTGGTAACTCAGGAGGAAAACAAATGTGACTGATCAAAATACAGCAAGCTGTAGAGCCCGGCCAGGACATGGGAACTACCTAGTAAATCAAAGAAAACATCCACTAGTATAGATCAAAAGATCACCAAAAAGAAATAAATATACTCCTACAGAAGACAAAATGGACCTTTAATGACAGAGAACTTAGAGGCATTTTTGATGAAAAGACCAGAGCTGCGTAGGAGCAATATAAACATAACAGTCCAGAAAAAGCTAGAAAGGTAAATTTACTTAAGCAATTGGAAGGAGCTGTATAATGATCTAGTGCTAACATTCTAACAGGGGAGAAAACCCTAGTGTCCAGAATTTTAATATCTTCAAAGGACATTGAATGAGTTAAATAAGAAAAAAACGTGGAGCTGAATTGATTCTGCCCTGATAGTTTCAAGGGCATAACAAGAAGAGAGGGCAAAAGGAATACAGTAATATAGAAAGGAGGCAGGAAGGGTAAACTTTGGTACTTCTCATAATTATAGGACAGGAAAAGAGTATAAAACATGGAGGAAAGGCTAGGAGGAGTGGGCATCAAATGAATCTCACTCCTCTGAAAGCAGAGAGGTTTAAACACACAATATATGTGCATATATATATATATATATATACATATATATGTCTATGGATATATCCATGTATGTATGTGTGTGTAAAAGCCAAACACATTTCCTGATCCCAAAGTGAAGATCAAAAAGGAAGGGGAAAAAAGAAAAGAACTAGCGTCTAAAGGGGTGGCCTTAGATGATCTCTTAGACATTTGAGGAATGGCTGAACAAATTATGGTAGAACAATCATTATTACATAAGTAATTACTAAAGACAATATCAGAGAATCTCTGGTAGTATGAACTGAGGCAGAGAGAAAGAAACAGAACCAAGTGAAGAATTTCTACTATAGCAACAACACTAAGGAAACCAACTCTGGAAAACTGCAGAACTCTTACCCATGTGATTCTGGAGAGGTGATGATGGTCCCTGTTACTCATTTCCAGTTAAAAAGTGTTGGACCCAGGATGTAGGAGGAGAGGTGCACCTTTATATATATATATATATAGCTACTATAGCCATTTGTTTTGTCTGATTATGCTTATTTGTTACAAGGGATTTCTTTCTTTCTTGTGTATAATTGGAGAGATATTTGGGATGATGTTAGCAACAGTAATGACAAAAAAGGGTCAATGAAATATTTTAAAAATCCATAGAACAGAAAGAAGTTTAAAGAGGAACACAGACAAATCAGATAGTTTTGAAAGCAATAAAAAGAATTTATTTTATATCTCTATCTAGCTTGATATTTAAAGCAGCACTAAGTAAAGATTCGTTGTTCCATATGGAATCTTATTGTTGCACTTAGTTGTATCTAAGGAAATGTTCACTTCAGTATTTAATTTTAGAATACAATAAAAGAAAAACCACTCAAAGGAGATGATATGAGAAAGGTGTTATAAAACTGAAAGCACTATAGAAAAATGAGGAGGATTACATCTTATTTTCATCCTTCCACTCTGTCCCGTCTTTGATTCCTCATCATGACCCAGAAATGACCCTGGAGTTTTGAAGACAAGAGTAGAGAAATATGACCTTTGACAAGACATGCCAACTTTGAGTGCAATCTGGTAATGGTTCAGCCCATATGTCTATCTTCTGAAGACCAACCTCATTAAGTATGGAGATGCCAGGTGATTCATTATAGGAGTCACCACAACTCTTGAAGACTTTCTACTAGGACATGAAGGGAGTTGGGATCTTCTTCCTTAAAAGACTGAAAATAATACAACAAAACATGTTCATCCTGACCATCTTGTGTCATCTGCCATTTAGAACAGAAACCATGCTTTTTAGGATTTAACTCTTTATCTCCAAAACTTTTGGTCCTAGGATCATGTTATTTGGTGTGATGAGTGACTCCCCAGGCTTCACTAACATCTAAACCATCTCCAGTCACACATCAATATTCTCTCCAATCATCTACTTCATTTATTTCCATCCCTAGCCATTTTCCAGTTCTAGATTCAGTATCAATTCAATGCAACTATTGCTTCTTGAAGGGGTATATGAATTTCCTCCCCTATGATTCCACTCACCAACCCTGAAACTTCGCCAAACCAAAAAAATACTGATCACTGAATTATAGGGTCATAGATTCAGAGACGGAAAAAAAGAGTAAGAACAGTCTTTGATTTTGTACCTTTGACACATAGAGTGCTTAAGAAATGCTTTTTCATTCATTCATTTATTCAAAATCATTCTATCTCCTCAGCAAAGGAGGTCCAGTAAGAAATTTCTTATTACTGTAACTGGATAAGCTAAATCCTCTTGATTAGCTTTTGTCCTCTTGGGCTTTAGAGAAATCTTCAGGAAGGAAAGTGGGTATTCATTGATTGGTAAATGGCTGAACAAATTGTGCCATATGGCTGAAATGGAATATTATTGCACTCTAAGAATATATGAGGAATTCAGATTGAAAAGATTTGTCTGAATTGATGCAAAGCAAAGTAAGCAGGACCAGCAAATAATTTATACATCTTAGTAGGATCCTAGCTAGATCTAGGGCTGGAAAGAACTTCAGAGGCCATCTAGGTCAACCTCTCATTTTACAGAGGAGGAAAATGAGGTTCAAGAAAGGGAAGGGGAAAAAACTTGCCCCTAGTCATACTAAGATCCACAGATCTAGAGATTAGATGGAAGAGATTTCAGAGAGCATCTAGTCTAAGCCCTCCATTTACCAGGGAAGAAAAGTAAGGTCCAATAAAATAACTGCCTGAGGTCCCATAAGGAGTAACATTAGGAGCAGGATTTGAATTTCCAGAGTCAGTATTCAATAATTAAAGCAAAATAACACTGAAGGACTTCAGAATTCTAATCAATACAGTGAGCAGACATGACTTCAGAGACCTGATGGTGAAGCATGTCTCCAGGGTCTCCACAGAGATGTGAATGAGAGATGCAGAAAGAGGCTTCCATTATCACAGGAGGCCAATGTGTTTGCATGTTTTGCTTAACTGGATTTTTTTTTTTATTTATTACAAAAGACGGTTATGGGTAAGGAGTCATTGAAGATTGACAATAATATGTAAAAAATTAATATAACATTAAAAATTAAAAATAAGAAATCTCTAGATGTAAGAGAAAGGAGGGGAGCTTTTAGGGGTCACCAGCTTATAAAAAAATAAGTTTTCATCTCTGGGACAGTAAGATGGATTTCTCAGTGAAACCAATTCTTTTTAATTCCAAACCATTCAAGTGACTTTGGGCCTCTGCAAGGTACCATAATAATCATCCCCGTAATCATGTTTTCCTTTCATACCCTATTAGCACCATCTAAGGAAAGGAAATAAGACTCATCGAAAGGTGTTACACAATCTGTACACAATTGTGAGTTGCTTTCAATATGTTGTGACAGATGAGGCCCAACACGTCTCAGCTCTACCCAACCTCATTCTCAGGAAAATGGCTGTGAAATGAAACATGACAAGGGGAAAGGAGCAAAGCAAAAAAAGATGCAGATAATTACTAGGCGGCTCCTCTAGGCTTTCTGTGTTTACAGACAATTCCAGAGCTGGAGAGCTGAAACCAGAGGAAGAGCAGCTCACCTGCAACCAAGAGGCCCCACTGAGAGCTGCTGAGCTCTGGTACAGTGGGCCTGCTTTGCTCTTCACCACAGGGACCATGACCTTTAGGAAATTCCCCTTCTCTTCCCTCCCTGCCACATACCTTAGGGGTCAACCCTGTTCCTAGTCTATTGGCTCATTTCTCCAGCCCCTTTGACTTTGTATAGGCCGCCTTCCTGGCTTAGGATGCTCTCGCTGCTCAATTCTGCTTCACGAAACCCTTCATTGCTATCAAGGTTCAGTTCATGCACCATTTCCTACAAGGTGACTTTCCTAATTTTTCCCAGTGCATTCCATTAATTTTCAGAAATATTTTTTTATTATTGATAGATATAGATATAGATATAGATATAGATATAGATATAGATATAGATATAGATAGATAGATAGATAGATAGATAGATAGATAGATAGGGAAGAGAAGGGAAGGGAAGAGAAGGGAAGAGAAGGGAAGAGTTGTGTTAAGCTCATTTAGTGGCTATTTAATGAATGCCTGTTAAAATGAATTGAAGAATATTGTTTCTTAATCAATATACAGGGACACCTGGGGTATGTACAAAAATTGAACTGAACCATAGAAAATTAGGCCCTTGAGATGGTGAGTTTTCAAAGGCTCTTAGCACACTCCACATATTGTAGGTTGTCAAAACAGGGAAAGCCCTTAGAAAATGAAATGACAGAGATGAGCAGGGTTCTAGAGACTACATAGCCCAAGAGCACTAAATCTGGAATCAGAGGATCCAGATTTCCATCCTATTTCTGTCACCTTGGAGATGTCACAACCTCCCTAGGCTTCAGTTTTCCCATCTATTAAGTGAGGAGGTCAGACCAGTTGATCTTGAATGTCCCTCTGAGCTCTCAATTCCCATGATTGTATCACAAAGCTTCATTTCCCTCTTGACTGCCATGAGCCGCTTCTACGCAACAGTCAAATGCCTTTTTTAATTATTTTAACCAGCCTTCAGAGATTCAAGGGAAGGAGAACTGGGATCTGCTCTAGGCCCAGTGAAAATGCCAATGCCACAGCCTTGCAGAAATCATAATTCACTACAGATCTGACAGAGCAAATCAATTATGAAGAGACCTGAGATGGGGGGCTGGGGTTGGAAGATATGAACACATGGAAATCTCTTGGTGGTAAAGTATGTGATTCTCCTTTATAAACTGGTAGTCACAATGTACATTTAACTCTGCCAAGGAATTACTGACTTGGACTTGACTAGGTCATCATAGATATATAAAATTTCAAAGCTCCGAAGGATCTCTAAAAGTTTCCAGTCTGGAGCCTGGAATCAAGAGAGTCTGGATCTGTAAACATGTTTATCAAAGCTATATATGTACAATGCCAACCTGACTGTTTGCCCTCTGAGGGGAAAGGGGTGGGAAGGGAGAGTGGAAGGAAATTTTGTAATTTAAAAATATACATGTAGGGGGGTGGCTAGGCGGCACAGTAGATAGAGCACCAGCCCTGGAGTCAGGAGTACCTGAATTCAAATCCGACCTCAGACACATAATAATTACCCAGCTGTGCAGCCTTGAGCAAGCCACTTAACCCCATTTGCCTTGTAAAAATTAAATTAAAATACATACATACATATATATATATATATATATATATATATATATACACACACACACACATGTGCTTTTGGACGAAAAAATAAATAAGTAAATTTTTCAAAAAAAGAAAAGTCGAGTTCAAATTTGGACTGAGACGCTGACTAACTGGCTGACTCCGGACAAATAACCTCTATTTGCCTCATGAGTAAAAGGAGAATAAGAATAACACCTATCTCTCAATTTTCAGAGGATAAAAATGAGATAATCATTTTACTACATATATAAAAATATTCATTATATATATTTTTACTATGCCTATCATCATCATCATCATTCATGTCTAATACTCATTTTACAGACAAGGCAACAATTTGCAGAGAAGGGAAGGGATTGACCCAATTTCTAATATACAATATTTAAGACAGTGGCACTGAGAGGACCCGCAGAACCACAGAACTGAAAAGTTGGAAGAACCCTAAGAGTTAATCTAGTCCAACTTTCTACTGTTATAAAAAAAAGGAAACAATGCCCTAAATGTCACAATAATAAGAAATAGAACCCTAATTTGATGTCAGCTCTATTGACTTGAAATGAGGTGTTCTTTCTACTATGCCTAGGAGTGTGATAGTTAAATGTTTAACAACCAGCTCTCTGGGGAAGGGGGAGCAATGTACACTTCTTGCCTTTAAGTTTAACCTGCACTATTAAACTTTTCTCCATCCCTTTATTAAGTTTAGACAATCAATAAAACAACAAATCAAGCCCCCATTTCCAGTGTTTGCTGATTTCTGAGGTGTACATGTTGCCATTGAACATTTAACAATCAACTCTCTCAAGCCAGTCTGAGTTGAGGAGAGAGGAAGCACTTGAAACACAGAACATCAGAGCTAGAAAGAATCTTAGAAGAGAGAATGGACCTGAGAGCATATTGAGTCCAAACTCCTTATTTTGCAGATTGGAGAACTAAGGTCAAACAAGAGAAACGACTTGCCAAAGGTCACACAGCAAGTCAGTAGCAAAGTTGCTTGAAGAAAAAAATAAGTTGTTTGAAAACTTTTATTTTAAAATCATCTATTCTCACCTGAATCAAAATATTTGTTTTCTTTGTTAAACGATGTTGGGATGATGGTCTAAAATATTTCTTCTACCTGGAATAACTACTGCCTCTTTAATAATTAATTTCTGCCATAGGAAAATGCTTGGATTTTTAACATACTTTAACCCTCTGATCTTATTGGAAGGCACATTTCTGCTCCAATACCACTGTGATTTCTTTTTACACTGATCACAGAACTGCAGACAGTTATTAAGAGCCATAGCAAATCACTAGCAGGGAGTGAGAATGATGCTTGATACCTCACAACAATACTAACACCTTCAACTTGACTTCAGGAGCATTAACTTGAAATTCACATAGGGAATGTTCTGGTCATCACAAAGCCCAGTCTTGACTCAAGAGGATTCATGATGAAACAGGTCACCTACTTGCTGATTGAGAGCAGTAAAGGAGCCATAATAGCTTTGGAAGTAGCCAATACAAGCATTTGTTTTCTTGATTATGCATTTTTCTTATAAGGCTTTTGTTTTGTTTTGTTTTGTTTTGTTGGGGGGGGTGGCTTCCTCAATTGAAGGGGAGATGAAAAGGAGAGAAAATAAATTTTCATTTAAAAAAATTGAATTGCAGGGGTCAGCTAGGTGGCACAGTGGATAGAGCACTGGCCCTGGAGTCAGGAGTACCTGACTTCAAATCCTGTCTCCAACACTTAATAATTATCTAGCTGTGTGGCCTTGGGCAAGTTACTTAACCCCATTGCCTTGCCAACAAAACCCTAAAAAATATATAAAAACCTAAAAAATATATAAAAAATTAAATTGCAAAAAAAACCCAGAAACTACTTATGGTACTGCTCAGAAATGTTTTAGATGAATTAATCAAAAACATTTATTAAGGGCACTACTCCTTGTCAGACACTCTGATAAGCACCAAGAGAAGGGTTTTAGAAAATACCATTGGAACCAATATGAAGGAGATGAGGAGAGGGAGGAGGCAGAGTCGGCATATTGGAACTCAAATCCAGGTTTGTTTGGGGTCAGTTGGGTATATTGGAAAGAGAACTGGATTGGGAGTCAGAGAATCTGAATCCCAGCTCTGCCACCTAAGATCACAGGTCTAAAGATGAAAGTGAACCCAGGGACCATTGGTCCAAGTCCTTCATTTAACAAATGGGAAACTGTGGTCCAGAGAATTTAAACAACTTGTGCAAGGACACACGGATAGTAAGTGACAGAATCAGGATTTGAATTCAAGGTCCTTTAACTTGGATAAGTCTGTTCCTCTCTTTGGGCCTCAACTTCTTCCTCTGTAACATGAAGAGGTCAGAATAGATAATCTCAAAGGTCTCTCCTACTCTTATGGTCTTATGGTTCTACAAGTAATAGGTTCTCTCAAAGAACAGGAGAAGAAAGGAAACAGAGAGGAAGAGATCCAGAACAGAGGTCCAGTTAAGGGGATGGAAGTCCCCAGAAACTTGACCCTCTCTCATTCTGTGGTCTTTGTAGATCCTCCAGGAAATGAAGCATGCTCCTCTAGCCTTGGATATTCCCCCTGGGGGGGGGGGGGTTGTCACATTTCCTTTGTGCTACATATGTCTCTGTGTAGTAACAATAATATTCATAATGATCATAATCAAAGATGAGAACCTTATACAATGCAGCATACACATTTAGAAGCTGTGACTCTGCAAAATGATTTCAGTCCAAAACATAAAGATATACAAGAAGGGTTTAAACCAGTAGTTCCTAACTTAGGGTCCGTGGACTCACAAGGGTAGATTTGGGGTGGAAGGGGTCTGTGATGGGATCTGGATGGGATCTGGAGTCCTCTCAGTGTATCTCCGATCACACTATCGGGCAGTTAGCTGCCTATTACACCAATGAGTATGGTCAGCCATTGACCTTCCTAGTTCAAAGCCAGAAAAATCTCCAGGGATTTCAGTAGACACCTGTTTCAGCTTAGTCAAGGGCCATCCTTGCCTGCTTCCATGACAACAGTCCTTTGGTAAGATGTTAGAGAAGTTCTGTAAAGGTTGTAGGGGCAGGGTTTTTTTTCACATTCTGGTTTTTCTTCCCTTGCCTAGAAGTTCTCCAGTGTTAAGAAATGTCCACTCCTCTTAATTTTTAAGTATAAAATCCAAAGCTCTCCAACATTTTGCAAGAAGATACCCAGGTTTGGCTAAATTTTCTTGGATTACTTTGTGCTGTGGTCTCACCTTTTGCAATAGATGTATTACTAAAGAGTTGTGCCTGTGGAGGATTTGTGTAAATCAAATCATATTGTCAGGGAGCTATTCGAGTCGAATCCTTCAAATCAATTCAACAAACATTTATTAAGCAGTATGATTAAAGGACCCAGAGGAAGGACTCCTGCAGGACGGATGAATTCTCTGCAGAAGATTTATAGAAGACACAAGCATAGCATAGATCACACTGGTTGAGAAGGCACAGGTGTGATCTGGTTTGATGGAGAGAGAATCCAATCCCAATGAATATCAACTAGTGAAGTATAATGGGATGGGGAACAAAGTCCCTACCTTCTAGAAGCTTCCCATCCAATACGGAGGCTTAGCTTTATACACAAATAACTGTAGTTAGAGCATGATAAGTACTGGCTAGAAATAAAATAGAGAGTGATGAAAGATCTGAGCAGAATAAGAACATTTAGCATAGGGATTCAGGAAAGGATTCTTTTTTTTTCTTTTTTGCAAGGCAGTGGAGTAAGTGGCTTGCCCAAGGCAACACAGCTAGGTAATTATCAAGCGTCTGAGGCCGGATTTGAATTCAGGTCCGCCTGACTCCAGGGCCAGTGCTCTACCCACTGTGCTACCTAGCTGCCCCAGGAAAAGATTCTTAAAGAAAGTGGCAGCTGGGGCAGCTAGAAGGCAGAGTGGATAGCACATGGGACCTGGAGTCAGGACGACCTGAAATCAGATCTGGCCTCAGACACTTGATACTTGCTAGTTGTGTGACCTTGGGCACATCACTTAATCCCGTTGCTTCACCAAAACAAAAACAAAAATAAAAAAAGAAAGTGGCAGCTGACATGTCCCTTAAAGGAGGAAACAGCTTTTAACATAGAGACATCTGGAAAAGGAGGCATCTATGCCAAGCAACAAGACTAAAAGCAGGAAGATGGAAGGAGGCATAAGGAGGAGGAAGCAAATGGAAAATACACTGGACATGGAGTCCAAATTACAGAATCAAAGAGTCAGAAAGGACCTAGGCAATGATTTCATTGAACCTATACCTAAAATAGAATCCCATTCAAAATAGGCCAGACAAGTAATATTGATATAGATATCCTCCAGATATTCCTAGAGAATTTCTACTGAGAAGTAGTTGAGCTTTAAGGAGCTCAGAGTAGCTAATTGTTAAATTTGCAGTTGAAAATTTTTACCTCAGAAATCATCAAAGGCAACAAATCAGGGCTTGATTTATTGTTTTGTCGATGTCTAGACTTAAGAAAATGGTGGAAGAATCTCAATGAGTAGGGGAGAGGCTGGAGGGAAGAAGAAAATTAGGAACTCAAAAATATTTTAAATGAATGTTATAAATAAAGAATAAATTGGAAAAAATACAGATGCCCAGGATTGCATTAGCTTTTTAAAAATATTCAGCTGCTATGTCATAATATTCACTTGCAGTCCATTAAGCCCCTGCACCTGAAACTTAAAAGAAGCCAGGAGGTGCTAATAAGGAGAAAGAACATTCCAGAGAGTATTGGGGGAGCAGGGGATAGTAAATGAAAGGGCCCAGAGTCAGGAGATGGAGATTATGGGCAAAGAACAGCAAAGCCAATGTTACTGTACAACAGAGTATATGGAAGGTACAAGAAGACTGAAAAGGTAAGAAGGAGCAAGGTTATGAAAGACTTAGATGCCAACCAGACGATTTTATTTTGGATTCTGGAGGTAATAGGGAGGAAAACAGTGTTTATTAAGTGGGGAAGTAACATGGTCAGACCTGTATGTTGGGAAAATCACTTTAAGCAGTTGAATGGAGAATGAATTGGAGGAAGGAAGGAACACCAACCAAAAAGCTATTACATAGTCCAAGTTTGAGGTGATTAGGCCTGCACAAGGATGGTCACTATATGGTTGAATGTATATGAGAGATGTTGTGAAGGGAGAAAAGACAAGACCTGGATAGGTGGAGTGAATACAAGTGAAGAGTCAAGGATGACATTGAGATGCCAAGTCTGGATGAGTGGGAGAATATTTTCTATCTCTCAGCCCTATATCATCTGCAAATTTGCTTTCTAATCCTTCATCTAAGATATTAAGCAAAATGTGACAAAATATCAACAGAAGTACTGCTCCTTGAGACACTCCACTCAAGTCTTCCTTCCAAATGAACAATCAGATGTGGGAACACAGGCTATTCTATCAGCCATGACCCAGGTCATTTCTAAATAACTGCCACCTGGACAATCACAGGAGCTGGCATGCTGCCCTGAGAGAAGGTGTGCTGGAGTCCTTGGGAGCTGGTCTGTCTGCCCCACAGCCCAAGGGCACAAAGCACAACTGTGTTTAACAACCTCCCCCCTAACATATCCCCTTATCTTGTAACTCAAATGCTGTACATAGACCCTGCTTGTCACATCCCCCATTTCCTCATTTTTCTTTGTTCCCCAGGAAGACCTAACAGTATATATATATTAGAAGCTAAGCAGTAATAAATTTGAGCTTGAGGCATAAGGCAGTGTGGCTTGACTCCTTATTCTCAGCTCCCCTCTAGGAGTGAGGTCGTCACTGAAAGGGCCCCGAAACGAGGCAAGCCACAACAATCAGACTCATTGGGTCTTGCCAATTGACCAGTCCTGAATCTACTGAGTTATACTTTTAACTGACCTGTAGCTTTTCATAAAATAGCATGAATTCTTTGTCAAATGTTTTGCTGAAATCTAAACTATAATAATAGCATTCCCTTGGCCTATCAGCCCCATCACCATCTCCAAAAAAGGAAATTAGATTGGTCTAACATGCCTTGCTCTTGATGAAGATATGCTGAATTTTTGTGAGCATTACTTCCTTTCATGTAACTGTTTTTTTTTCTTTTTCCCCAATGTAGCTAAAGCAAAGTAAAATGAAACAAATGACTGACCAAGGGGAAAAAAATCCTTTTTTGTTGTTGTTCTTTGCTTTCCTTGCTTATTCTGAGCTTTAGCACTTCTCATGCAAATCTTATAGGAGCATGCTATAGAAAGATCAGTATCTGCCAAGGAGGTTAGACCACTTTTTCTATTTGTTCATTTGTTTTCTATGTCCCCCTTCCCCAAAAAAGTCATTGAGACTTTATTGGTCTAGGGGGCTAAGGCCACTGATGTGGCTTCCCTATTAGGGAATGCCAACCCAATCAGATTTGGCTGATGTTCCACCATCATGGAACTACTACATCCAACAAACTCTACTGACATTTCTCTGTGGATACCCAAAGAATCATGTTTACATGAATCTTAGTATTCTTAGTATCCTCTGACTAGTTAAACTTCCTTTGGTTAACTGTTAGATGATCGACCAGTTCCTTCCAATCCCAAACATGAAGAACTGGATTGGCCTGAATCAGGGCCAGCCTATAAGATACATGATCCTTTCTTCATTCTCCATACCCTTGCTTCCATCTTCTATATATAAATATTTATTTTTTAAAGTTTGATTGATATTGTATTCTATTTTTCCAATTATAAGTTATGAAAGTTTTTCAATATGCATCCATTTGCACATTTATAAACTACACATCTTCCTACCACCTCCCTTCCCACCCATCTCCTCAGTGATGAACAGACTGGAAAAAGTTGTCCATGTACATTTGTGTTTGACATGTTTACTTATTAGTCATTTTGTATAGAGGAATTGTATATAAATCTTTATTTCAGAGACTGGGTAATGTTGACTTCGGCAGGATGGAAATATAGGGGCTATTCATGAGCCCATCCCACTGCTGATTAGCACATTAGGCTTTGACCCCAACCTAAACCCGTTTGAGGCTTCTTAGGGAGTCTAATAGCTTCCCATTCCTGGGGTTCCCCATATTAGTGCAAAAATTTGTGCAAACTCAGATTGTCTTAGACAAATTGCAACTCCTGAAGTCAAGTGATTCATCAGCCTCAGACTCCCCAGCAATGGGATTATAGGTGGTGCCACCATGCATGACCATAAAAGTCTTTTTGAAATCTAAGTTTCTTGTGCATTTATATCACTCTCTAGACATATATGTGTGTATAAGCATGTGTGCATGCACGCACATACATTTGTCTCTTAATTAGAATTGCTTCTTTTTGCACTTTCAGAATTTCCTTCTGTAGGTGGTCTCACCCTCTCTTGGGTTGACTTCTCCCTAAAACACTCCAAGTAGAAATCAAACTTATTGGATTTAGGCAATCAACTTAATTATAGTGTCATCTAGTCTTTAGCTTTACATAAAATAGCATGATTGATTTTTTTCCTTTTTGTCCATCAATTCCCACACATCTCAAAATGCCTTGAAATCTAATCTCAATGAAATCCCCAAACTGAGAGTTTATATCAGATTATGCCCATCTTGCCTCTTTTTCTTCATTACAAATTCCCAGAGGGAGTTATTTCTTCCCAAGATTCCTCTTGTTTTCTACTCCAGCAACTGGTTCCTTCCTGTTGGTAAGAATCATATCCAGAAGTACTTTTACATTGTTAATTCTTTCACCTTTTAATGGAACATCAACACATTATTTTTTGTCCAATTCTAATTTTTAGGATTTTCTTTTCCTCAATTTTTGCCTTTCCTTTTCTAGTTGATTAATTTTTACTTTTTACTAAGTTACATTCTTTTCCATTGGTCATTTTTACTTTTAAAGGAGATGATTTCTTTGTTTTATTTGGTCAATTTTACTTTTAAAGGTATTTCTTTAGTCAATTTTTTCATAATTCTCCCTCATGACTCCCATATCTTTTCTCAATTTTTCTTCTTCCTCTCTTCTTTGGCTTTTAAAATATTTTTGAGCTCTTCTAGGAGGTCTTTTTGGACTTGAGATCAATTTGTAAATTCCTTTGAGACTTCACACTTGTCACTGCTTTCTTTCTCAGAAATGGTGTTTTTGTCGTCTCTCTAAGAATAGTAGTTTTGTTATGGTTAGTGTTGTTTTGGCTTTGTTTTTTTGTTTATTTGTTTTTCTTTTTCCTTTTTGCTAATTTTGATAGTTGAGCTTTGTTCCTGGTGCACAAGGCAAGTAATCCCAAGCTTTTGAGCTAGGAGTCAGAATCTGGTCCCTGGTTTACTGATTACCTAATGAATTGCCTATATTTCAGTTGTAAATCTTTTGTTTGCTTTGTAAAGGGAATCTTCCTTTATCATCTAATTTAGGCCACACCTGAAGGCCTGACCTTCAACCTGATTTGCATTGCATTGTTTTCTGTTTGGGCAGCCAGGGAGCACAGGTCCTGGAAGGCCACCCAAAGATCCCTCCTCAAAAGGCAAAAATCTCCAATGAGGGACTTGGGTCACTTCCAGGTCACCATCCCCTCCCTTGGACTCTGGGAGAGAATTTAAGGAGATCCAAGGGAGGGGCTTGTCCTCTTTTCCCTTCCAGTCTCCAGCTCCTTGACCAGCTGGCCTGGCCAATTCAATCAGCAATCCATGTGGTCTTCTCTTGAAACTCTTTTTTAACTTTTCTATTATTTTCTTAATATGCTGTAACTTTCTTTATTAAATCTCTATTTTCTTTCCAAAACCTGCATTCCTGAGTGTGAATCGAGATTCATCGTGGGGCAGAACTGAACCCAAGTAACAAATCAGCTGCAACAGAGCCAAGATGCAGAATTTAATAGGTTTACAAGCAACTTCAACCATCAATGGATAGATCACTTTATTAATCTAGAATCTCATTTCCAAATCCTTAGCAGTAATTTGTTGACCATTCATATTCATATTACTTTGCCTATAACTCAGTCTAATCCCTTTAAGTATTAGCCTAAGAGGGACAGTCCAGGACCTTGAATGGGAGAGCCTTAGGAATAATGGCATTAAAGTCTGAGTTGACCATGAATTCCATCCATCCTGCAGCTGAATCCTTGCAGATGTATTGTCTCTCCTCCAAATATATTGACTCCTTAAGAACAGAGAATGCCCCGCTTTTCTGTCTGTAACCAATGCTTATCACAGTGTTTTGCACATAATAAAATCTCAATAAATATTTTATTCATTAATGTACTCAAACTATAAATTTCCTCCTTGGCTTTGTTATAAGTTTTAGGGGGAGAATGTAGGTTGACTTAGATGGCTACTTTGGGCCTTTGTGAGAAGTGGGTGATGTTGCCCTTTCCCAGAATGGAGATGAAAGTGAGATGAGTTAGGACCAGAATAGGGATATGGAACAAATTACCATCCCCTCCTGAGCCCAACTGAAATGCAGCTCCTTCACTATTTTGAAATGTTACAGATTTTCAAAATAGTTTACATGCTCATATTGAAAAAGAAATCCAGAAATATATCTTGAAACAAAATATAAATGGTGTTTGGATTGATGAGCTGGGCCTCCATTCCCTTCCATTATTGCAGATAATTGGGTACTGACTATATACTGATATCCAGTGGGAAGTCCCCAAACAGCTGGAAGGACCCCCCAAAGCCTGCTATCTAATTAGCATCCTGCTGTTTCTTCTTGTACTCCATATAATCAAGCAATAAGTTTAGGGCAAAAATCAGACTGACCTAATTGATTAAGCAAAATGTTCACAGAATTGAAAGAATCTCGGGAATCCATTTTTTTGCCAAATTTTCAAATAGTTAATCTTAAAGTCTTTCTGATTTCTCCCTTTATTGTTGCAAAACTTTCTAAAAAGGCCACTTCCTTGCCCCAATAGACACATTCAAAATTTGCTTTTGTTATTTGTAGTGAATTCCTGCTACAGTCTTTTGTGTTAGCTCATAGGACAGAGCTCTCAGAACTGAGAGAGTCCTTAGACTATGAGGAAGTAACTTGCAGGATTGGACCTCAGTTTTCTCCTCTGTCAAATGAGGGAGGTCCCTTTCTAACTCTATATCTAGGATCCTATGACTATAGAATGTCTGAACCAGAAAAAAACCTTAAAACTAGGCCAGGAGTCTTAACCTTTTTCTTCATAGTAGAATCCTTTAGCAGTCTAGTAAAGTCAATGGATCCCTTCTTTAGAATAATGTTTTTGAATGCATAAGATTATAAAGGAAATCCATCCTACTGAAATAACATTAAAATATTTAAAATATTTTAAGAGAAAAACTAGTTGGTGGATATCAAATCAAGAATCCTTGATTTAATCCAACATCTCTAGGCCAAAGTGAGGCCCAGGGAGGGTTTGCTTAAGATGACAGAAACAGGAGGCAGTGGAGACAGAATATGAACCCAGATTCCCTGATCCCAGAGTCAGTACTCTTTCTAAGGTGCCATACTACCTCTCAAACTTGCATCTCATATTTAAACCAAGATTATTAGAGTCTAAGGTCAATGCTCTTTCTATCATATCACAATGTGATGGATACATTGCCTCAACTAATTTCTGTGAAGAAGTAACTTTCCTTTGCTTTCGTTTCTTTTTTTGCAAGGCAATAGGGGTTAAGTGACTTGTCTAAGGTCACTCAGCTAAGTAATTGTTAAGGGAGACTGGATTTGAATTCAGGCCCTCCTGATTCTATGGCCAGTGCTCTAGCCACTGTTCCCCTAACTGCCCTGCTAGCTTTCTTTTTGCAGGGATCAAATACCTTAGGGAGAGTAAACTGAGCAGCCATATTTACAATGGAAGAATAAGGAAGAAGCATGGAGATGGCACTCTTGACAATGGGTGCCAACTGCAGGAGGGTTAAAGAGGAAAAAAATAGTTTCACAAACTTTCCAGAGTCCCAGAGCCTAATTTTATTCTTTGAGCACAATAACAATCAGCTTGTGCCCTCCCCAAAGTCCCATATTTCCCTTCCCCATCCTATCCCCAGCCTTTACTGTTCCCATAATACAGGAAGCCATTGCTTTCTTTTTTAAAAAAATTTCTAATAACTATATTTTGCTTTCCAAATTCTCTTCCACCTTCCCAACCCTCCGCCATCAGTTGAGAAGGCAAGTAATAAGATATGCATTATACATGTGAAGTCAGGCAAAATATATTTCCATATTAGCTATTACTAAGAAAAAAGCAAGAAAATAAAAATAGGAAAAATATGCTTTGGTCTGTACACAGAATTCATTGGCTTTCTTTCTAGAGGTAGATAGCAGTTTTCATCATGAATCCTTTGGAATTATTGAGGATTATTGTTTTGATCACAATAGCAAAGTAAATATTTTTATACATATGAGTCCCTTTCCTTTGAACTCTTTGGAGTACAGACCTAGTAATGGTATTGCAGGGTCAGAGGTTAAGCACAGTTTTATAACCTTTTGAGCATAGTTCTAAATTGTTTTTTAGACTGGTTGGCCTAGTTCACAACTCTACTAACAGAGCATGAGTCTGCATCTTTTTTTCATTGAATCCTCCAGATTTTGTAATTTTCCTTTTCTGTCATGTTAGTGACTCCTTGCTGGCTCTAGAACCAAATACAAACTCCTCTATCTAGCACAGGAAGCTCTTCACAATCTAGCTCCAAGCAACTTTTCTTGTTATATTACATATTAGCGGTATTCACCCTATCTAGTATCTAGACAAATGGGCCTTCTCTCTTTTCCTGACATTCCATCTCATGCTTTCATGTCTTTGAACTGGCTGTCCCCCATCTCTGGGAGGTCCTCTATCCTTATCTTTGCCTCTCAGAATCCCTTACTTCCCTTCACGGGTCTGTTCAAGTTTCTCTTCCTATAAGAGCCCCTACCTCAGGTCCCTAGCTGCTAGTGGCCTGTCTCCAAATTAGCTTCTATTTACTTTGCATATAATTTTAGATCCAAATCATGTAAGCTCCCCAAGGGAAGAAATGTTCAGTTTTGACTTTGTATATACATCACCCCAAACAAAGAGCTGGTCTCAAAATTAGGAAGTTCTAGATTAGTCATATTTTTGACCCACTAGCTAAGTGACACTGGCCAAATCCCCCAACCTTACAACAAACCAACAATTCTCAAATATTTCATTTTTTTAATTACATTTAAAATAAATTTAATGTTTGTGTTTTTTACCATGTTGAGTTCCAGATTCTCATCCTTTTCCCTTTCCCTTGGCTCCCCATCATTAAAACGGCAAGTGATTTGCTAGAAGTCAGACATGGGCAGTCAGGCCAAACTGATTTCCATACCCAGCAACTTTTCTTCACCTTGGAGTTGCAGTGAAATCCTAGCTCCAGGCCCTATTCTTTTCATCAGTACCTAGTACATAGTCAGTCTTTAAAAAATGTCTGGTGATTGATTAATGGCTTGGTTAGGGGGCTGAGACAGGTGGCAAACCTACAGTCTGAAACTAGTCGTGTTCAGTCAGACAATATCATCACCAGGCCTGGCCACGCCAGACCAGGCCAAGAAAGATGGGTACAATCCACAGTTGGAACAGGGGAACTCTAGGACTAATGTGTTTCTAGGCTATAGAATGTTTTTCTCTGAATATGTCTCTAGCTTCCAGCTTTCCCCATTAGCAGCGCCCCTCAGGGACAGAGGCCTACCTTCTTCCTTTGATAGCAGAACATGCATAGCCAGGGAACAGAACTTCAGCAGAGGAAGAGTTCTGTCCGCCTCCGTGTTCCCTTGGGGACATGGTGGAAGAATGGGTTGTGGTGCCATGAGGGGAGGGCAGTGGCCACCTGAGGCAAGTTGTCATGGTAACTCCTGTGTGGTGTTCAGGCTCACTAAAAAACTGTCCTTGGGAGCTAGCTTCCTCAGTCAGGAGCTGCCCTGCCTGGCCAAGGCGGGCCCAGCAACTCTCAGTAGAACAATGCTATTTTCCAGGACACACATTTTCTGGGGTTTTACAAGCAATCCCCATGGTAGGTTATTTGTCTCACTCTGAACCCCAGCCAAAGCTGAATTCAACATTAATAACAGAATAATGGAGTTCTCTTTGGTCTGTCTCTCCCTCTCATTATCTCTCTCTCTGTCTCTCTATCTCTTTCTCTATGCATATCTCTCTTTCTCTGTCTCTTTTTTAAAAAAAAGTATTGAATTATTATTAAATTGAATTGAATTAAATTAAATTGAATTATTATTAAAATAGTCTTGTTGTAAAGATAAACATAATCCCCCCCACAAAGATAGAAAAACTCATGAAAAATCGTGTGTCTCTCTCTCATTCTCTCTGTCTCTCTTCTTTCTCTCCCCATTCTTTCTCTTCCTTTCTCTCTTCTCTCCCCATTCTCCCTCTTTCCTCCACCCATCTCTCTCCTTCTGTTTCCCCTTCCTTTCTCTTTTTCTCCCCTCCTCTCTCTCCACTCCCCCCTCTCTTTCTCTCTCCTTCTTTTCCTCCCTTCCTTTCAAAAGAGGCTCATGCGTACATATCAGTTTGCCTCTCATTTTCTCTCTTTCCATTGTGTGACTACAACTCATTCTGTTTCTGTATGGCAGCATTGTCTTTTGAGTCAGAAGAACTGCATTGGAATTATGTCTCTATCATGCCACCTGACTATATAGCAAGTCATTCCCCCTCTCTGCACCCCAATTTCCCCAGCTCCAAAATAAGAAAAGTGAACCCAATGATCCCTGAGATCCATTCCATCTCCTATATCTTCAGATCTATATTGCTGGGTCTGGCCATCTCTAAGTCATTCTGTTTCTACACATATGTTTGTGTATGTTTCTCCCTAGACCTGTCCATCTCCCATGTCCCATCTTTTAAGGTGTCATTGTATTTACAGTTTTGTATCTATTTGTGTCTCGGTGGTTCTCATTTCTGTGCATCCATCACTGTAGTTTTCTGTAACTCTCAGTCACCTCTATTTCTGCTTGTCTGTGTGTGTGTGTGTGTGTGTGTGTGTGTGTGTGTTTCTCTTTCTTCTCTTTCTCTTGTGTTAACCTGTTTATACAGGTTTTGTCTCTCATTCTGGAGGCATATCTGAATGTGTTTATTTTCACTTCTGTCTCTCAGTATCTCTTTGCATGTATGTCTGTATATTTCTTGGATCTTTTCCATCTTAATCCCTCATTTCCTTCTGGTTTGGTCCTATGATATCTCTTTTGTAGGGAACTTCCACTGTGGAAATTCACTCAGTGCAGATCAAAGGATGATAGCATCAAAACTGAAAGGGACATTCTAGCTTAATCTTCTCAATTTACAGATAAAGAAAATGAGACCCCAAGAGGTTAAACAAATTGCTCAAAAATCACACAGGTAGTGACAGCAACAGGATTCAAAACCATGTCCTCTGCTTCCAAATGTAGAGCTCTTTCCGGTGCTCCTTTCTAGCTCCTCATCTGTACTTACTGCTTTAAAGAGTCAATTGAGGCCCAGAGATGTTAAGCAATTTAGCCAGTCACCCAGTGAATTTGAATCAGAAGTAGGTCCTAAGCCCAGATACTCTTGCCTCCAAAGATAATTCTGATTCCCACTATGCCATGCTGACTCTTTCCTATAGCTCCCCAATTCTTTTTTGATCCCTCTCTATCACAAAACCCACCTAGAAAAATTTTGGAGGGCAACATCTCTGAGTAATGGCCTTCCTTTCCTTAGAAGTCAAATCCTGATGTTCAGTCCTAGTCTTTGAATATAATGGTAATAATAGTTAACATTTACATACTATTAAGCCCCTTACATCCTCTTTCTCATTTGATGCTCACAATACTAGGAAATGAATATTATTACTGTACCCATTTTGTTGCTTATTGCCATTCAATCATATTCAACTCTTTGTGACCGCATTTGGAATTTTCTTGGCAAAGATATTGGACTGGTTTTCCATTTCCTTCTCCAGCTCATTTTACAGATGAGGAAACTGAGGCAAACAGGGTTAAGGAACTTGTCTAGGGTCACATGGCTAGTAAGTATCTGAAGCTGGATTTGAAATCAGGTCTTCCTGGCTGCCCCAACTATATGTGAAGCTGTGTGGTAAGTGAATTTAGAGTGTGAGTCCCTTGAGAGCAGTATCTGTCTTGTTTTTCTTTCTATCTTGAATGTTTGGCACTTAGTAAGCACTTTAGATTCCTTCTTTCCCCCTTCAAATGACTATGTATTCACTTATCTGTTCCCAAATACAGTAGGGTATAAGCACCTTGAGGGCAGAAGCTATTTTCCTTTTGATTTTGTATCTCTAGGAAGCAGCACGTCCCCCGTTTCTAGTAGGTACTTAATAATGCTTGCTGCTTTTGCTCTGATCCTGTTGGAATGAAGCTTTCCCAGAACCAGTTTAGTCATGCAATCATAGAAATGTGGACCTCCTATATCAAAACATGTTGTGGGAGGACCCAAAAGAACTGGAGACACAGCCAGTCTCTTCTTCAGTAGGCTTGCATCCTCCCTGGGGGTTGAGAGCACCCACATAAAGAAAATGTGTCAAGATCAATCTGTCACAGGAATGTGAAAGCTAATGCCAACTAGCATCTCTATAGATTGTGTAAGCAAGTACCAGAGGGCTATCAAATAGACAAATGGGTCACTGGGGTCAGTTATAGAGGGTGCCCTAGAGGGAATGACTGTTGAGCTGAGTCCTGAAGGAAGGAGACAAGCAGTCTAGACCACTGAACCCAACCTCTCACTCAGTGCAGGAGTCCTTCTATGGACTAGAATAATGACTTAATGTAACAGGGGACCATCTAACCACTTCTTGAATACCTTTTACTGCTGGAGAGCCTCTCTAGAGGACAATTCTAGCTGTTAACAATAATCCAACTTCTTATATTGAATTAAATTGACTTCTATGAAGCTTCTCCTGATGAGTCCCAATTCTGTTCTTGTGGGGCTAAAATAGTCTAATCCCTCTTTCGTAGGGCAAACATTTAAATGTTTGATGATAGTTAAAAGTTAGACAAGAGCAGACAGAAAGCTGGCCTCAATGCAGTGCTTTAGGAAAGATGGAAGACTGGAGGGGAGAGGGATGATCCAAGGGCCGGATTCGAGGAAGAGACAGGGCCAGGAACAAGGGAACACGTAGAGTGATTGGTCTTGGCAAAGAGCAAGAGTCCAAGAGATCCGAAAAAAAGAGAATGGGGGCCAGTGCTGGGGAAGATGAAGACCAATGAGGGTAAGTGTTTTGTTCCTGTAGAATGAAGCATCTAGTGCATCAAGAGGAGAGAATGGACAAACACAAAAAACAGTCACAGGAAGGGCTTTGATAAAATTCATGGATGTCTAATTATTAATCAAGGCTCCAGATCATAAGAATCAAAGATTAAGCTTTGGAAGGAAACTTAGAGATCATCTAACCTCTCATTTGCTTGACAAAACACAGGCCTACAAAGATAAAATGAATTTTCCAAGGTTAAACAAGAACAGGTGCCATAAGTGTAATTTGAATCCAGGTCTTTTGACTCCAGATCCTGGGTACTTTCTCTATGTCTTTCAGTACAATATGTCAGGAGATTCTGATTCTCCATTACCTTTATGAAGGACCACTTGGCCTCTACCTGTCACAGGGCTTTCCCATCAGAGAAGGAATCTTGGCCTATGAGGATTGTAGAGTAACTCTTGAAGTTCAGTCTTGGGCTTTTAGGTGTCACTGAGTAAAGCAACCACAAATTGGGGTTTGGTGTAGTTTTCATTTGTTCCAGCATGGAAAATCCTCTAAAACAGAATAAGTCTGTACTTTTCGGGACATGGATAGAGATTAGACTTTTATACCGAAGTCCCCAAGTGGCAATATATCTTCTACACATGCAATTTGGTAACTCCTCTAAGGCTAAGAGAATTGCTCATCCAGCCACTAGGTATCAGAAATAAGACTTGAACTCACATCTTCCTCTCGCATCAAGGTTACCTCTCTATCCCCTATCCAGTACCACCTATCAGTACATTGTCTTGAACATGCTCCTTTTTAGCTTTCTTTCCCCCATAATGCAGCAAGTCACCAAGCTGCAAACATTGCCAAGATACCACTGAAGAAGTAGCTAGCTCTCGGACTTCCTACCTCCACTTTCAAGAACATAGAGAGGGCAAATCTTTTATAGAAAACATGCCAGGTTCCCAGTTTCTCTTCCATTCTATGCACTTGAAGACCTCAAAATCCAAATTCATTATTAAGTCAACCCTATCAGAGGAGACCAGGTGTGAGCCACTTGCTTATAGGGAAGACACACTCCTTTGCACACTCAATCCCCAATTCCATTTCTAAGTTCACCTTCATTCTAATTTAATTAATCACAAATGCATCATGTTCGACTTTGGCAGACCCATTTAGAGGGCGGCAACTGTCTTGGAGGGGGGGAGAGGTGGAGGACGGCACCATTAATGACTTTCTTAAAAAGGAAAATTCGTTTGAAGAGTAATTGTTTTTTTACACAGCTATTACTTTCTGCTTTTAAATCTTAATGTCTCATCTGGATGAGCCCCTTATCACTAGCCAACAGGGGGAAGGCAGTGTTTGTATTGGTATTTGCATTTATATGGTATTTTCATACACTGTATCTCCGGCTCTGACAGAGCCATGAATCACAGACCTGTAGCATCCTCTCCACATGCATGGCAGAAGGCAGCTCTCTTCCACATGCTCTACCATGGTGAACTAATTAATCTTTCTTAGTTTTAATTCATAAGGAAGTGCCTGTGCCCCAAAAAGCATGGTGGGCTCCATGCATGCATCCTCTTGACATTAGGCACGTTAGGAATAGGGGGGATGGGGAATCTTTCCTTATTTTCTGAAGGAATCATGTGAAAACAGCATCCTCCCTCCCACTATCACCATCACCAAAATTGATCCTTGGTGTTCCTGTCAGAGGCAGAACCCTTTCCAGACCTAATTAAACCAAACCAACAAGCATTTAAGGGCCTGTTACATGCTAGGTATTGCCTTAATCACCTGGGATGCAAAGATGAAAATGAAACAATCTACCCTCAAAGAATCAGCGAATACCCAAACAATCCCACCTATAAGGTATATTTTCTGAAAATTTAGGCAAAAGGATCCAATAGTGTAATTGTAATGGATAGAAATCATCACCTTCCACTATGTAGTTTACCAAATGTTTCCATCAAGAAAGGATGTATATTCTAAATAAGGTGTATGGTACGAGAATAGACATGCCTAGGACTTGACATTGGGCTGGATAAGAAAGGGGAAGGGCTAATGGGAATGTTTCTTTGGGTTATCAGTGGTACCCAGTCTATTCTATGTACACCGATGATGGTAGCAATATTTTCTGTTATACTGGATACTTCTTACCTTTCTGTGCATATTGGTCCCTTGACTCTGCCTTCTCCATCTGACAACACTCCATGTGTCTATGTGTGCTCTGGTCCTTATGTCCAGTAATTTGAGTGGAAAAAAATCACCAGACTTGGAGTCATAGAATCATAAATTTAGAACTGGAAGGAAATTAGAGCTCATCAAGGGAGACAGGTACATTAAAAAGAGGACTGACCCTCAAGTCAGAGGATCTGGTTTTAAAGATGATCTCTGCCACTTAACATCTATATGACCCTGGACAGGAGGCAGTTGTGCAGCGGATAGAGTACCAGGTCTGGAATCAGGAAAACCTGAGTTCAGATCTGGTCTCAGACACTGTGACCCTGGGCAAGTCACTTAACCCTTATTTGCCTCATCTGTAAAATGAACTAGAGAAGGAAATGGCAGACTCCACCAGGATCTTTGACAAGAAAACTGCAGTCAGGCCACAAAGACTCAGACACAACTGAAACAACTGAACAAGAAGATACTGGACAAATTGCTTAACTTGTCCCAGTCTGTTTCCTTGTCTGTAAATTTGGGGGTCGAGGGGATTACCCCAAGTTACTTATGAGAACCCTTCTACTTCTAAAGCTACTATTGTGGTCTAATACTTCATTTTTACAGATCACTCAATACAGATTTATTAAGCATTTAATATGTAGCAGGCCCTGTGCAGGATGCTGAGGATAACAGAAATTAAATAGCTTTTTCCCCCAAGGACATCAGATAGAGGCAGTGACTTGGCCAAAGTCACCATTGTAGCTCAGCTGGGATTTGAAACAGGGCCAAGTCCATTTCTTCTCTCCAGGCTTCCATTTCCTCAATGGTATTATTCACTTTCTTTAAATTCTCTTATTACTTCCCTTCACCTCAGTCCCACATAGGAATGGCCACAAGCTGGTTCTCATCAATACTAGCAAACATTCCACTTCCCTAATGAAAAGACGGATATTTTCTATTTAACCAAACCTCCTACCAAACCATCTCACCTATGTCTCAACCTCCTGAAGCCAATCTGACCCCCAGGAAGACTTTTGATTCCTCCATACCTCAGGTCTTCCTCAAGCTTCTACCCTTGATCCAACCTCTCTTCTCTCCCTTTCCAATCTTGTCCCTATAATTATCCAATTCAAGCCTCTGTTGTCTTCTGGTTCCCTAGTCATGTTGCTACTCATCCCTTCCCAAACCACAACCCTGGATTGCTCTCAAATTCTACTTCCTTTTCTCCTACTGAAGAAAATTAGAGAAGGTCATGGAAACATGATGACTGACAGATTCATCTTATCTAAATCCAATTGAGTCTTCACTGCTACAAAGTGATCCTTTTAGTCTTCTGTAATTGATACCCTAGCTCTCCACAAAAGCTTTTCCAAACATCCCCTTTCCTTCTCAAGCCTGCCACACCCTCTCCAGGCTCCTTCTCTCTCAACTGATAATCTTGCCTTTCATTTGACTGTGAAAGTTGAGGTCAAGCTCAGGTCCAGGGCTCCCCATGATACTCTTTTTCTGAGAGCCCAGAGAAGGTCCTGAAGAGCCAGGAAACAACTAAGTGGCACATTGAAGAGAGTCTTTGGTCTGGAATCAGGAAGGCCTAAATCCAAATTTGGTTTTAGTCACTGACTTGCTGCATGGCCCTGGGTAAGTCATTTAACCTCTAAGTCAAAGAGAGAATGAAAAAGATATACGGGGGAAATAGGATAAAGGAAATTACACAGAAATTATAACTGTCAAAAAATTTACAGCAAGTTTCTTGATAAAGGCATATTTCTCAAATACATAGAAAACTGAGTTAAATTTATAAGAATGCAAGTCATTTTTCAGTTTTCAGATGAATAAATAAAATCTATCTATAGTTATATAAAATGTTTTCAATCACAATTAGAGAAATACAAACAGATTGGTTAATATGATAGAAAAAGAAAATGACAAATGTCAGAGGGGATATGGAAAAATTGGGACACTAATGTGCTATAGGTGGAGTTGTGAACTGATATAACCATAGTGGAGAATAATTTGGAACTGTATCCAAAGGGCAATGAAACTAAACATTTCCTTTGAGCCAGAAATATCACTACTAGGTCTATATCCCAAAGAGATTTTTTAAAAAAGGAAAAAGGTCTATACGTATAAAAACGTTTCTGACAGCTCTTTTTGTGATGACAAAGAATTGGAAATTGAAGGGATGCCTATCATTTGGGGAATGGCTGAACAATTTGCACTATATGATTGTGATAGAATACTATTATACTAGGAGAAAGGATGTGTAAGATGATTTCAGAAAAGCCTGGAAGGACTTTGATACAAAACCAGAACATTGTACACAATAATAGCAATATTGTGCAATGATCAATTGTGAATGACTTAGCTAATCTCAGCAATATAATGATGAAAGACAATTCTGAATAACTTATGATGTAAAATGTGATCAATCTCCAAAGAAAGAACTGACAGAGTATAATGCAGATCAAAGCATACTTTTTACAAGTTTTCTTTGCTTTCCTTGGAGGTTTTTTGGGTCTGTGTTTTCTTTCACAATTAATATGGAATTGCTCTTCTCAAAATAATTTAGTCTCTCAGTTACTCTTCAAACAATTGTTGTTACTGTATAGAATGCTCTCTTGGTTCTGCTCATTTTACTCTGCATTATTTCACATAGAAATGTTTTTTCCCCTTAAATATCAACCTGTTTGTCTTTCCTAAAGCAGAATGGTATTCCATCACAATCATATACCAAAACTTTTCAGTCACTTCCCAATTGATGGACATCTCTTCAGTTTCCAATTCTCTGTCCCCTCAAAAAGAACTGCTATAAATATTTTAGAAGATATAGACTTTCTTCCTTGATCACTTTGGAAAACAGATCTAATAGTAGTATCACATACTTCTCAAATATAATCTGGAATTATTCTCCAAAATACTTGGATCAGTTCTCAGTTCCACCAACAATGTATTAGGAATATAAATTTTTCCATATCCCCTCCAATGGTTATTTTCCCTATCACTTAACCAATCTAATAGCTGTGAGATGGTATCTCATGTCGTCTTATTATGCATTTCTGTAATCAATAATGATTTAGAAATTTTAGAGCATTTTTCATATAGCTATCTATAGATGGTTTTAATTCCTTCATCTGAAAACTGCCTGTTCATAGCCTTTGAATATTTATCAATTGGAGAATGACTTACACTTTTACAAACTTGACTCAATTTTTATATATATGAGATATGAGCCTTTATCTGAGAAACTATTCATAAATTTTTTTTCCTGACTAATCTTAGCTACATGGGTTTTATTTGTATGAAAACTTTTTAATTTACTGTGATCAAAATTTTATATCCCATCATGTTCTCTATCTCTGGTTTATTCATAAATTCTTGTCCTATACATAAATCTATTAGATAATATGTTCCATGTTCTTCTGATTTATGCATAATATCTTCCTTTATGTCTAAATCATGCATTCATTTTGACTTTATCTTGGAAGGGGTGTGAGATATTGAACCATACCTAGTTTCAGCCAGACTGCTTTCCAGTTTTGCCATCAATTTTTACCAAAGAGTGACTTCTTATCCCCCAAATTTAGATCTTCACATTTATCAACACTTATTTAAATTTATCCACAATTATAGCTGTGCATTGTATACTTACTTTATTACACTGATTCAGCATCCTATTTCTTAGCCAGTGCTGGATAATTTTGATAATTATTGCCTTAGAGTATAGTTTAAGAGCTGGTATTATTAGACCACCTTCCTTTACATTTTTATTAATCCCTTTGACATTCTTGACATTTTGTTCTTCCAAATAAATTTTATTATTTTTCTAGATTAATAAAATAATGCTTGGTAGTTTAACTAGGATGGTACTGAATAAGTAGATTAGGTTAGGTGCAATTGTCATTTTTATTGCAGAGTCTTAGCCTATCCAAGAACAATTAATATTATTAGATGTAATTTTTATTGCATTATGATCTGAAAAAGGATGCATTTAATAGTTCTGCTTTTCTGTCTTTAACTTTAAGGTTTTTATGTCTTAATAAAATTACTGCTTTTGCCACATTCCATAAGTTTTGATATGTTATCACATCATTATCTTTCTCTTTTATAAAATTATTTATTGTTTCTATGATTTTTTTTCTTTGACCTACTCATTCCTTCAGATTAGATTATTAAGCTCCAATTAAATTTAATCTGTGTTTTCATGTTCAATTTTTGGTCACCCTGCCTCAAGTCTCTCCCTCCACTCTGATCTACCCTATACCCTGCTGCCCAAGTAATTTTCCTTAAGCAAAAATCTAACCATGTCACTTCAACAGCTTCCTATTGCCTCTAGAATAAAATAAAAACTGTTTAGTTTTCAAAGCTCTTCAAAATCCTGCCTTATCTTATCTTTCCAGACTTACTGTACATTACTCCACACACACACACACACACACACACACACACAAACACCAGGCTGTCTTTCTCTTTATTCCTCACACATGATATTCTATCTCCCACCTCCACACCTTTATACAAGCTATCTTCATGCCTGTATAGCACTCTTTCCTTTCTCCTCCCTCCTCTCTCCTACCTCCTCACCTCACAGAATTTCTTCCCTTTCAAGGTACAATTTAAACAGCATCTTCTGCATGAAGCCTTTGCTGATGCCCCATCCTGCACTGCTTGGTATTTCTTTGTATTTATTATCTTTATATTTATCTTTTATAAACTTATAATGGCCTTGTTGTAAACCCCTTGAGGGTAGGGATTGTTTTGCTGATTTTATTTGTATTTAGATCCCTAGTAATTAGAATAGTATCTGATACACAATAGATACTCTAAATAATTGTTGATTGTAAAATGACGAGAGAGGGAGGAAACTAGCTAATCTCTAGTGTAAATTCCCATTCCTCTGTGAGTAGGATGAGTAAGGACTTGCCTTCTAGCTATAGAGACAGGAGCATCCTGGGAAATTGGTTGATTCATCCGCAAGAGGCAGCCTTGTAGCCACTAAGAACTGAACTCCAGCTCCAGGGTCTCTGTGGTAGATTTTTGGCCTCCAGGAAAGGATGCCAAATTAGCTAGGTAAACAGCAACTTCATTTCTCACCCAGCTGGCCCCTCTCCTTGCCTTCAGCACCAAGCGCTGTCCCTGCTTTCCTATCCAGAGGTGCTATTAGCAATACCCTGTTCGGGAGCGGGGAGCTTGGTTGGCGAGGTGGAATACATGCAAACTTCCAGCCACTTGTTCAGGGAAGCAAGCCAGAAGGGACCACTAGGTTCAGGAGGTGCCACCGAAATTGGAGACCACTAGGGCAAAAAGGTCCACCTGGATGTGCTAATAGGCTCTGGAGCGGGCCTGGGAAGTTCCTCAGTCTTTACTTTTAGCCAATTAAAATTAATTCCTTCAGCCTCCCAGCCTGGAAATCCCAGGTTCCCAGACATGTCAAATTGTGGTTCAATTCAGAGACAGAGGCAATTCCTCAAGAAACCCCAGTCTGACACAATCAAATAAGCCTTGTCAAAGTCCAGCTAATCAAAGCCTCTCCCCCCACCCCCAACTTAATCACATCAGCTTCTTGAGCTCAAACGAGACAGGATCCCATCAGGGGATTGGAGGCTCAGTCGATGCTGCCTCTTATTCAAATGAGTTCCCCCGGATTTGGGGAAAGCCAAGCGAATTAATTAACCCAGCTGGTTGCAAGGCTGCTACAAGAAAGTTCACAACCCCTCTCCAAGCCTGGGTCCTAGATGCCTGAGGCCATTTCTACCACCATTTCCCCCTCCCCCCTATGACTCTGCCCTGGGATGCTGTTGGTGAGGGAGGGGTGAAAGCTAAGATGCAAACAACCCGGGATGAGAATAGAGAAGGACAAAGCTGAGAGATGAAGATGGAAGGCGAAGAGATAGGAATCATGAGGTGGAGGGAAATAATAGGGAGCAGAAAGAGCTCCTCCCCCACCAAAGTGCATTTTCAAAGAAGCTGTCCAGAAGCAGTGTAACCTCTCTGCCCCCTTCCTCCAACATACTGTCTGCCACAGCATCCCCCCCCACCCCCACCCCCCACCCCCGTCAATAAAATGGAACCCAAAGTGAAGCAAGAATGCTTCTCCGAGAGTAAGGGAGACCAGTTCACATCCTATCCCTGACACATACTTGCTGTGTGTGACCCTACGCAAGTTATGTAATTTGTTTACCTCAGTTTCCTCATCTGTAAAATGAGCATAATAATAGCATCTACCTCCCAGGTCTGCTATGAAAATGGAATTAGATCATATCTGCAGTGCTATCTAAATGTCAGCAATGATTTTTTTTAAATAAAATTTTATTTTTGATATCATCTACACTTCTTTTGGGGTTTTTTTTGGGGGGGGGCTTTGTGCAAAGCAATGGGGTTAAGGGACTTGCCCAAGATCACACAACTAAGTTTTAATTGTTTGAGATCAGATTTGAATTCACGTCTTCCTAACTTCAGGGTCAGTGCTTTATCCACGGAGACACCTAACTGCCCCTCACCTACACTTCTTAATATATCCTCTCATAGCAAAGAATTTAAAAACTCAACAAAACCAATCAACATATTGAAAGCATCTGACCATTTTCTGCAGTGTTCCAACTCCTAGATCCCCCACTTTTTCAAATAAAGAACAAAGGGGACTTTCATATCTGTTCTTTGGCCAAGCTTGGACTTTCTGGTTCCTGTTCGTTTGCCATTAATATCAGTAATGATTATTTTCAGACATAGACATAGTATCTGTTAGGGATGTCCTACTGAATACTCTGATTTATGAAATCTAGACTCAAGTTCATCTGGCCCAATTGAGTGAAATATCATTAGATTGATTCTTACTGTATAGGAGAATTAAATTTGAAAGAAACGTGATTCTAGAGACAGCTAGGTGGTACAGGGGATAGAGCACTGACCTTGGAGTCAGGAAGATCTGAGTTCAAATCCAGTTTCCAATACTTGACACTTACTATGTGACCTTGGGCAAGTCACTTCACCTTAATTGCCTTCCATTCAAGGCCATCTCCAAGCATCTTGATCCATATCTGACCACTGGACCCAGATGACCCTGGAGGAGAAAGTGAGGCTGGTGACTTAGCACAGCTCCCCCTCACTCAGCTCCAATTCACATGCTTTTCATGGCATCAGCTCCTGATGTTGTGGTATTCTTCAAGAATGAAGGGCAAATATCATCATCATCATCATCATCATCATCATCATCATCATCACCCCTTCCTTCATTAATACAGTCATTTCATCAATAGGCATTTCCATAAAGACCTGTATTCCCTCTACCCTGGGACCAGGTACCAGAGCCCCTCCAGGTGTGCAATTTATAATGACTAAGCTTTTTCTTTCAACTTCACATGCCATTTTTCTACATGAAGGCTACAGAGCTGTCTCACTCTTATCCTTTTCGCAGGGTCAGCTGCTGACCTGCAATGGCAGGAGGACTACTACAAGAACTCAACAAATTTCTCTTTACCCAAGTGCCATTCCACAGAGATTGCCATTCCCACCTTAGAATCATTCTTTGGCCATTATCTCCAGGATGCCGCTGTTCATATCAAATAGCTTCCCTGAAAGCAGAAACACATAGACCTGACATTGGCATTATGTGAATGGGACTGGATTAAGAGTCAGAGCATTATTGCTCTCCTACTCATACTATATGGGACATGTAGCAAGTCATTGGTAATCCAATTCATTCTCTATAAAATCCTATGAGTACTAGTGCCAGCAGTGGCAGTTTATTTTAAAGATTAGGACTCAGAAAGATGAAATGACTTATGAAAGTCACACTGGCAAGTTGGGTCAAAAATCACACTTGAACCCAGGTCTCCTGACTCCCATTCCAACATACGTTCCTTTCCACTTAACTATATGGGTATGAATATGGAATAGTTGCTCAAAGAACCTAGGTTAGAAGCAGAACAGAACCTTAAAAGGATGAAAAGGCACCCGGATAGAAAGTGGAATTGGAGCTGAGTCTTGAAGGAAGTCAGGAGGTAGAGACCAGGAGAGGAACCATTCCACTTTCTATCCAGATGCCTTTTCCAGTCTGCTCCATTCCTCTGCTACTAATGTCCTGCTCTGAAATTGCCTTCCATTTACTTTTTATAAGTCTTATAGATACTTAGTTATTTACATGTTTCCCCCTCATTAAAGTAGAAGCTGCATGAGGGCAGGGACTATTTTTACTTATCTTTATATTCCCATTGCTTAGATCAGTATATGGCACATAGTAGGCATTTACTAGACACTTGTAGACTATCTTGAGGAAGTCATTTCAGTTTTCTCTTCTGTAAACTGAGGCAGTTGGACTAGCTGACCTCTAGGGAACATTCCTACCCCTTCTAGATCTTTAGATCACTTTTTGGTATCAGCACAGTGTCTATATGTAGTGTCTGTTCAAGATGTATGTACTGGGCAGCCAAGCGATACAGTGAATAGAGCACTGGCCCTGGAGTCAGGGGGACCTGAGTTCAAATACAGTCACAGCCACTTAATGCTTACTTGTGTGACCTTGGGCAAATCACTTAACCCCATTGCCTTGCAAAAATCAAAAAAACAAAAAAAAAGATGTATATACTGATGGATCAGTTCTATGGGCTGCCTATCCAATTGCATGTCATAGCCTGAGTCATAAGCATTTTTCCTTTACTTGACTTTTATTGTGGGGGTTTCGATAAGCCAGTCTCAACAATCTCTGTGATCCCTCAAAAGATCAGATGCTATGGTATTCCAGGGCTTTATGTCACCCATAAACAAGATCATGTAAATCACTTCTCCATCTATTCAGAATCATTTCTCCACTTCAACTCTGTTCTGAGAAAGTTCAATGACCATAATATGATCCCTCACCCAAAAGGGGAGTGGGGAACCCCAACAGCAAACTATGAAGATTTCCCAGTAGCTCACAATCCAGGTCCCAAGTATACCAGGTGCTCTGTTAGCCAAAGACCAACCAGAAGTCACCCCTCTAATAAAAGCTTCCTCTACGTTTCTCCCTCTATCATTTAATGGCAAGCTTTAATTGAGCTGGAATCCTTTCCATTCTTTTTAGCCTTCACAGTTAATCAATCTTTCCACTGCTCTGGAGATTAAATAATTATTTGAACCCAACTTTATTAAATAATACAAATTCAGCTCATTGGTAATGAAAATAATCATAAGTCACTGGAGGAAGATGAGAGATCTGACCTTTTAATTAAAGATCAGCAGTCACTAGCAACAGTGAGCGAGAATCACAAAGGCAACATGACCTTTGAATATCTCCATGACAAATGTAAATGGAGAAAGTTGGCAGCATTCTATGTATTTTTCTGATCTCTCAGCATGTAGGCTAGAGGAGAACTAAGTCACCAGAAGTCTGGGTAGGATAATAGAATTGATCGACAATGAATGGTGATGGAAAGTTTAAAAAAATTACCCCATGGGTCTCTGAATTTTTTTCTGAAACAACCTCCTCTAGGTGTGAGGGAACCACTTGGATTTTCCTGGCATTGGAAATACTGAGGGATAATTTGTCATACAATACCTGGCCTGTGCTCCAATGCTTATAGAATAGAAACCAGGTTGAAAGTCACATAGTAAAGTGTCACCCAAAGCACTACCAATGGTGAACTCATGGGACCACAGATAAAGAGCCAGAAGGGAGCATAAAGACCATCTAGTCCAACCTCTTCATTTTACAAAGGAGAAAACTGAGGCCCAGAGAGAGGAAGAGGCATGGTCAAGATCACACCTAGGATCACAGAATCCTAGATCTAATACTAGAAAGGACCTCAGAAGCCATCAAGTCCATTGGATGAGGAAACTGAGGTCCAGGGAGAGGAATGGATTTGTCCAAGGTCACATGTATTAGTTAACATAGCTGGGATTTGAGATTAGGTCTTCTGACTCCACAGCCAACACTCTTCACTTTATAACACTGCCACTCTCTAAACAGCAATGTTAAATAGTTCCTCCTTTATTTTCTGCTGCGAAATTCAATGCCCCAGATTGGCTTTGGACTTATCAGATCATGCTCTAGAAGCTACTTCAGCCCTCCTGGGCACAACACTTGAAGATGCCCCTGTATTAATGCCAATTTTTTATGGATGAAGTGATACAGACTTTCTCTTGGTATTACGTAGCGTATTTGTCAGTTTAACAACACATTTTTGGTCTATCTTTAATTTATACTTGTCAAGAATGTGATAGACATATCAAAGCCAAGTCTGGAATATTATTAATCAAACATCAAAGCATTTATTGTGTCAGATACTTTACTAAGTACAAAAGGCAAAAATAATTCTTACCCTCAAGGAGAGTATGTTCTAAATGTCAGTACTTCATTTCTTGTTTGTCCTTTGTTCTCCAGTACCTAAATTGATCTATCTATCTATCTATCGATCGATCTAGTTCATCATTCACCTCTAGCCAGTGAATAAATACTTCTGCCCCTTCTGAGAAAAGCAACTTTGGTCATTGGTCAGCCCTATCCATTAAGTTAAAAAAAAGTCAATAGACAGAAGGAGATATCATATGCCTCTCAGCTACCAGAAAGAGAAACAGATGAGCTCAGGGTCAGAGAGGAAGGGACAGAATAATGTTTGTCCTTCATTCTGAAGATCACAAGATCGGGGAGGTGATGCCAGGATAAGCACATGAATTGGATGGGAGTGAGGGTATGCTGCGCTATGTCACTAGCCTCACTTTCTCCTCCAGAGTCATCTGGGGCCAGTGGTCAGGTGTGAATCAGGAAGACTGCAGATGACCCTAGATGTGAGACAATCAGGGTTAAGTGACTTGTCCATGGCAAGTGTCTGAAACTGGATTCAAACTCCTGTCCTGACTCTATCCACTGCACCACCTAGCTGCCCTAAGGGACAGAATAGTCATGCTAGAGTTGACCCTTTAGCAGGATGACCCTTTGAGTCAGAAACCCACTAGCTACAGCAAGAAGTGGGCAAAGACCTCTGCTAGCCAGGACATAGAAGAGAAAATCACCTGCCTTGAGGAGACATCCAGACCCAGACCCAGAACTCATTCATCTAGTGGCTGCCCCTACTGGAAAATGCCACTTTTAGGGAGTAGGTTGGATTATCATACCTGCATCAGTCAGAAAGCCTTGGAGGAGTGGGGAAATGGGAGAGGAGTAGCTAATTAAGTGAACCCTCTGCTTTTGCTGGAACTCAAACTCAGAGTATGCCTAGATACTCTATGGGGGCAGCCTGGTCTTAAACAAACTGGGAGCATGAGCAGAAGGTGAAATCATTCATCAAAGATAAAGCAAGCTAAATCAGAGCTGTTACCAGACAAACAAGCTAATCAGGACTGGGGCAATGCAAAATGTGACCACAGCTAATTTTGCATTGCCGGCCATCTCTCCAGAGGGCCTTTGACTCATCCTCCCTTTCTCACTCATTCCCCAGAAATGCAATATTGATGACAATTCATCTCCTAGGTCAGCTTTAGTGCAAAGAACAGATTTTTGGGAACACAGGCCGCAGGACAAAAGTCAATCGGGGGTATGCCATTCAAGCTTTCACCCTCTGAGACTGTTGTTACATAGCCAAATCCACCAGCTGCAAAGCACCCTTTGGTAGGCTTTGGGGGCAGAGCGGTATTGTCTCTCCTTCCGAAATAGCCAATTACACTCATGACAACAGCCTCCAGAAGCAAAAAGCAATTTGAGTGGATATACTTTCAGTTCCTCTCCCAGAATATTCCAACTACCGGAATATTAAAAACAGCTGTCACAGGGTATGCTAATTATGAATTCTAGAATTTCCCTTTGTTCATCAAATTTCTTTTGCTGGCTCATAAACTTCATAGATCCATAGCTGGAAGGGACCACAGAGGTCATCTAGTCCAATCGCCTCATATTACAGAGGAGGAAACTGAGGCTCAGTAGGTAAAGTGACTTGCTCAAGGACATCTAAGTTATAAGGACAGAACCCAGTGTCTCTTTGATGAATGATTTCACCTTCTGCTCATGCTCCCAGTTTGTCTAAGACCAGGTTGCCCCCATAGAGTATCTAGGTACACTCTGATGCAGTGATATTCTGGTTAACCTTATGACCTTGGGCAAACTGTTTTGCCCTCATAGGCCTCAGTTTCTCCATATGTAAAATAAGAAAAACAAGCCTTGCATACAGAGGCAACTTGATAAAGCACTAGTCTTGGAGTTCAGAAGACTTGGGTCCCTATTCTGACTCTGACACCTACTAGCTCCCTAATCTTGGAAAAGTTACCTAGCATCTATGGCGCTCAGGCAACTCTCCAGGACATAGCTACTAAGTGACAAATGGGTTCTTATCTGCCCATGAAAACAAAATCAGAGATCTTTTCATAACCCTTGTACTGCCTCCTTCACAGTATTATGGTAAGGACTCAATGAGGCCACATGTATCAAGCCCTTTGCAAATCGACTCACATTATAGAAATAGAGGGATTCTTCTAGATGCACCAAAGGTTTGGAATGAATGCCAACATGATGCAATACCATTTGTGACCCCATGTTTATAGGTAAGGGATCCGGGTTCAAACCCCAGTTCAGTCTTATGTTGCCCATGTGACCTTGATTCTTTACTGCTAACAGCCTCCGCTTAACCCTTTGTACAAGATGCCCCATATCCCTTGTTGATCCCAGGTTCTTCTATGACCATTTGGCAGGCAGTTAGCACATTTACAGAGCACTGCTACTCACCATAGTCCACTAAAAGAAGATTCAGTTTGAGACCTTGATGTCCAAACCAGAAGTTGGGTTTTTGGTTTTTTTCATCAGCAGACCAAAGGGATTATTGATTACCATAGAAAGGTATGAGAGAATCATCAGGAGGACAAACTATCATTGACTCTACCAGGACAGACTACTTGCTCCCTCTTAGATAATACTTCCTTAAACCAATGGATCTGTGCTCTCATTGACTTAGTATCTGAGTTCAAGAGCTAGAAGGGACCAGGAAGGAAACTGAGACTTAGGGAGGAGAAAAGACTTGCCCAAAGTCACACAGGGAATACAGGCAGGACACTGCAAGCTGAGAATAACAATGGCCACAGCTCTAGCATTGTAATGTGTATTATGAGCAAATCCCTGAAATTATTATGCTGGACACTAGGGAACGTATCTCAGATCATGTTCTCCTGGCCATGTGTCTAGGTCAGTCCAAAGTCAAGACTGGATTTAAGGATCCTGACCCAGAACCTAGCCTGATTCCTCGGGGTCACCTTGCCTAATGATGTTTGTACTTCATTCTCAAAGAAGACCATGACATCAGGGACATGATGCCATGACAAGCAAGTGAACTGGATTTGAGTGGGGGGGGGGCAGTTGTGCTAAGAAGTCACCAGCCTCATTTTCTCCTCCAGAGACATCTGGGTCCAGTGACCAGATATGGATCGGGACGACTGGAGATGACCTGAATGAGAGGAGTCGGGGTGAAGTGACTTGCCCAAGGTCGCACAGCTAGTAAGTATCAAGTATCTGAGTCTGGATTCAAATTCCCATCCTCCTGGGCCAGTGTTCTATCCACTGGACCACCTAGCTGCCCCACCACCTTGCCTACTAGTCAAAGGAAAGTCAAGCTAGACTAAAGGGAGTTGGTGAGGAGGAGCGAATTCTGCCTACCTCTGAGTCTGTTTCTTCTTCAAGTGGTAGAAATGTTCTGAGAACACAAATCTCTGCCACTTGCTTTGGCAAGATACTTCCTCAGTTTCCTCAACTGTAAAATATAAGGTTTGGACTTAATGACCTCAGATCCCTGTCAATTCTCTTTATGATCCTAATTTGACTTCAAATCATATCTTGCATTTACAAGTTGAGTGACATTGGGAAAGTCACTTAACCTCTCTGGACCTCAGTTTCCTCTTCTGCCAAATGAGGAAGTTAGACTACATGAGCAGCTCTGATAGGATGAGTAAGTGATTCTGTTAGCTCTCACTTTCCCCTTCCCCTCCACTCTCCCCCTCCTTTCTGCAAGATTCAGTTAGACTAACTTTGCTTAGTCTTACTGCTATAATTTTTGGTCTTGGGAGACCCCTTCTTCCACCCATTCCCCAGCTTCTCAAACAATGCAACCCCAACAAGCTGATTTTTGACCTACTTTGTAAGCTTCCATTCTAGAAAGATGGTTGTGGAGGTGAGTGAAAAGAACAATGCCAGTCTCCCCAACCCACCCTCAGCAGCTTTGACCTTGCTCAACAGACTTGATCTAGCTCACCCCACAGTCCCAGAAAGCCTTTTCTGACACTTTCCCACATTTGTTTCTCTTCCCCAGTCTCCCCCAGGCCCCCCTCGAGTCTCAAACCGGAGATAATCTGCAGATCAATGAGGGCCCATGTCAAACTCTTACTAAGCCGTGTTTTCCCAGCTGGGGGTAAATTCTGCTGGCCTGTATGTAAAACTTCCTAATTAGAAATGTCAAGTCTCTGTTTAAATAGCAAGGAGCTGGGGTTGAGGAAGAAACAAGGTGGGGAGAAATTAACTCTTCCCTCTCTTCATCTCCTTCATCTTCCAGCAGCCAAAGCATAGGTCCTTAGGATCATAGAGACATGAGCTAGACCTGGAGATCCTTACCAGAATAGCTGCCATTTCCTTGGTTCTTGCAGAGTTCTCTATATCATCTCTAGGTAGTGCAGTTAGAGTACAGGGGAGACCTGAATTGATATCTAGCATCAGACACTTGCTAGCTATATAACTGGGCAAGTCACTCCTCCTGTTTGCCTTAGTTTACTCATCTATCAAATGGGTTTAATAACAGCATCTACCTCCCAGGGTTGATGGGAAGATCCAATGAGATAACATTTGTAAATCACTATTGTGAGAAGTAAATACTATGTAAATGTTAACATAGTAAACACAATAAACTCTCTAGGAGATAAGGTCTTTATGGTTATTCCCATTCATAGATGAGGAAGCTGAGGCCTAGAGAGTTTAAGTGACTTATCCAGGGTCACACAGCTATTATATATCTGAGGAAAGATTGGAACTCGGGTCTTCCTAATTCTGGGTCTAGCTTTCCTATTCACTTCATCTTTTCCATTGATCTTTTAAAGATGGGAGAAATCACTACCCAGAGAAGAATCATAGGATCACAGCTAAAAAGATAGAAGGTGGGGTGGCTAGGTGGCGCAGTGGATAGAACACCGGCCCTGGAATCAGGAGTACCTGAGTTCAAATCTGACCTCAGATACTTAATAATTACCCAACTGTGTGGCCTTGGGCAATCCACTTAACTCTATTTGCCTTGCAAAAACCTAAAAAAAAAAATCTCCTCTCAATCTATTCATTTTCTAGAGAAGCCCTGCAAAGCTGCATTCCCAAAGCAAAACTAATGGGTATTGGATTTAAATCTGGATTTTGTAACCTCAAAGCTACTTTTTGCAGACTACCAAAAACGTCAAACCATCACCTGAAAGCATTCCACATGAATAAACAATGACTCCCATTTCTTGGAAGATCCAGCCTCCACCCACCCACAAAGATACTTCTAAAGCCGAGGCCTGATCACCTCACTCCTCTACTCAAGAAGTTCCATATCATGGCTCCCCAATATTGTCTTTTATGTTAAAAGTGACCTTCCCCACCTCAGGAAGCAGGAATTTCTCCTAGAGAGGGGTAAGAGACGTCACTCTCTGTAGTCATTGTCTGAAGGATGTTACCAAGTAGTCCAGAGGAGGAGAAGGTCAGAAAATAAGATATGTTTGGTGGAATGAATCCCTACCTCCCAGGAAGTCTCTGATACTACATGGTGGCAGGTCTTCTGGCTTTTGCCTTCCCTGATCTTTGAAAAAAAAATCTGGGAGTATTTCCCAACTGCAGAAAGTAGAAGGGCCTCTCCTTCCTGTTGTTCTTACTTCTCCAAGTGATTGCCAGACAAAAGGCAAAGGGTGATTTTTTTAAAGGCTCCATTCCTTGATGTCCCTTGGCATCTGAGTTTCTGATGAAGTGGGGGTATTAGAAGAAATGTTATACATAGATCAAACTGGGACTGATGTGTGACTCTTGATAACTCAAGCAAAATTGTTCTCTCCCACTTTGCATTCTTCCAAAAGATAAAGGAGATACTACCAGTTGAACTTGCCAGATTCTTATTTAGAACTCAGCAACAACATTCATCATAATTAGGTCTAGCCCCCAAGCCAGGCCCAAGCAGCTGTCCTGATAAAAGTCCTAGTTACAACAGATGGTCCCAAGCAGAATCAATTGGGAGAACCCCAACAAGCAGTTTGTCTTACTGGTTTGTCTTCCTGAGGCTCAACTGTGCCTTTCCCTGATCAACCTAATTTCATTATTCCTAAATAGCCATAAGTAGGGAACCAGAAGATGGAGATCCTTCCTATCCCCCCCCCCCCCGCCATACAAGTCTTATAGAAAGAACCATGAATTCAGGGTCTAGGGACCTGGTTTGAATCTTGGCTCTACCATAGACCAGCTGTGTGACCTTGGAACAGGTCTTTCCCCAATCCAGACCTCATTTTCACACCTTATAAAGTGAAGGATCATAGATTTCAAAGCTGGAAAGGACCTGAAACATAATCAAATGTATTGAGTCAGTTAGTCAACAAACAGTTCTCAAGTGTTCCCAATGGACAAGACACTGAAGCTCTAGGGAATACAAAGAAAGGAGACAAAGCCAGTCCCTGTCCTCAAGAAGCATACATTCTAATAGAGGAGACAATATAAAAATAATTAGGTACATACAAGACTTATTCAGAATAGAGGGAAGGCATTTGGAAAGGGAACACAATAATATCTGGAGGGCCAAGGGAGGGTCACTGACAAAGGTTCATTATAGGAGGTGGGACTTCAGCTAAGTTTTGGAAAGAAGTCGGGGAAACCAAAAAGGCAGAGTTAAGACAGGGCCCGGGCAGAGCAATCCAGACCAGGCCAAAGGCCCTGAGATGGGAGATGAGTTTGGTAATTTGTACCCAAGTCACATGCAGGCTATTATAGCTGGATCCCAGAGAGACAAGAAGGAAGTAAAGTGGAAGAAGACTGGAAAGGGAAGAAAGGATCAGGTTAGGAAGAGTGTGAAATGCTAAACAGAGGAATCTGGATTTGATCCTAGAGTAAAGAGTGGTCTAATAGGTAAAAGGTTAATAGTCATTTTACACATGAGGAGCCTGAGGCCCAGAAAGAATAAATGACTTACCCAAGATCAAATAGGATCACATACATAGCGCTAGACCAGGCTTGATAATATCGATAGCAATAACAATAATAATAAATGATAGTTAAGTATTTAAATCGAACTTTCAGGTTTGCAAAATGCTTTCCAAATATTATCTCCCCCTTCCCTTTTCTGGAAGCAATCAGGGTTCAGTGACTTACCCAGGGTCACACAGTGACCAGTCATCAAGTGTCTGAGATCAAATCCTCCTGACTCCAGGGCCAGTATGGTACCTAATAGCCCCTCCAAATAATAACTCAGTTGTTCACAACTCTTGGATATAGGTGCTATTTATTACCCCCATTTTACACGTGAAGAAACAGGCAGAAAAAAGTTAATTGGCATATGTACCACACAACTATTGTTTGAAGCTGGATTTGAAATTCTTTTTTCTGACTCCCAATCCAGGGTTCTGTCCACTGCATTTCCTAATTGTCTGCTACCAGAAATCATTAAGGCCAACCTTCTCATTTGGTAGATGAGAGAATACAGGCCCAAGGAAGCTGAGTGACTTGCCCAGGGTCACTCAGCTAAGATATACCAAGTCAGTTTTTCCCAGATACATCGTCCCATGCTCTGTGCAGAAGTGTGTATGTGTGTGGGGAGGTACTTGAATTAAAGAGTTCTAAGATCTTTATGAACCTGTGATCCATTTCCTCAGAACTACCACTCATCATTCTTGTGATTTGAGAGAATAATAGCAGCTTCCATTTCAGTAACGATTTTAGATTTCCAAAGTCCTTGACCCAAAACAATATTCAGAGGGAGATTGGGGAGATTTATCATTCTGAGAGTTAGCCAAGAACTCCAGAGCTACCTTTAAAGCCTAATGAAAAGTTCAAAAATGTATGAGTAGAAGGATCTTAAGGGGACCCACAGGAAAATAAACTGCCCCCTTTCTCTCCTGACAGAAGGAATGGATAATTCATCCCTTGGGTGGGACTAAGCAGATCAATCTACACCCTAAAGCAGCTGGAGTCTAGATCTGTCTTCTCAGGTTGTAGCTGTGGAGTTATAGCTCAAATTTCTCTTAGGCAGAGAAAGGTTCTGAAGCTGGGGTCCAAGAACTTTGTTTTTTATAATATCATGATAACCATATTTCTATATGACTCATATCCTCTGAAGTTTTCTATATTTTATTTTATGCACTTAAAAGCATTATTCTAAGAAGGGGGTCTATTCAAGTCTTCCCCAAATAACTGAAAAGATCCTGGATACAAAAACGCTTAAGAATCCCTGCTCTAGGGCCTTAAGGATTACAAAGATTTTTCCTTGCAATATTTCTAAGGGAAAAGAAAAGAAAAAAACAACTCTTTGTTGACAAGGACCACATTCCACTAGAGTACATTTTACTATAAGGAGCCAAGGTTGTGCTATCTAGGGTTCAATGCTCATTAAAAAGACAAAAGAATTTAACAAGCAAATGCAGTTGACTGAGATATATATTTTCAATAATTTAATGGCAATTTCATCCTTCAAAAGGTGAATGAAACTAGGCAGAGGAATTGCTGTTGAAAGTGAAATGATAGGATGGGGTGGGGGAAAAGGGGAAACCAGTTCAGCTGAAGGTCAATGATAGGAGAGATGAAAGTCCAGCCCAGTGTGCCATGCTCTCTAAATCTGGGGTGTATGGACTTACAAGAGCTCAGGGGAAGAATGAGTGTGATCTCCAAGGATAAAAATTATGCTGGAAAATCATCCCAGGAAGTATAGGAAATGCTCAAGAATGACATTCTGGAGATACAAAGGCAGGGGATTGGGTTTGAGATTGAGGGTTTGCTTTCCTGAGACACAAGTATAAATTCAAGTCAAGAAGTGTTGATTAAATGTCTACTGGATGCCAGTGTCTGTATGGACGAGGCATATTTTTCTGGTTATTTCTATTACATCTTTTCCTAATTTCATGGGAAGGTCATTTCAGATGACTCTTTTCACTTCAGGACAGCACTGCTCATTCTTTTGTTAAACCATATGTCATCATAAAGAAGGGTAATGTTTTTTCGATGACCACTTTCTATTCCAAAATACCATGATAGAGTAGGAATAGCAATAGCTTTTTATGCAAAAGTCCTGTGCTTAAATCATGGCTCTGCCATATCATCATCATCACCATCATCATCATCATCATCATTATCATTGTCATTGAATGACCTTGGCCATGTCAATTCACATTTTGGGGTCTCATGTTTTATATCAACAAAGTACAGAGATTAAACTTTATGTTGTTCTGTTGCTTTCAGTTGTGTCTGACTCTTCATATCCTGTTTGGGGTTTCTTGGCAATGATACTGGGGTTATTTTCCATCTCCTTCTCTAGCTCATTTTACAGATGAGGAAACTGAGGCAAAGAGGGTTAAATGACTTGCCCAGGGTTACACAGCTAGTAAGTGTCTGCAGTCAGATTTGAACTCAAGATCAGTCTTCCTGACTCCAGTCTAAACAGGAGGAGTGACTTGCCCAGTTATATAGCTAGCAAGTGTCTGATGCTAGATATCAATTCAGGTCTTCCCTGTACTCCAACTGCACTACCTAGAGATGATGTAGAGAACTCTGCAAGAACCAAGGAAATGTCAGCTATTCTGGTAAGGATCTCCATGGTCTAGCTCATGTTTCCATGATCCTAAGGACCTCTGACTCCGGAGAGTTTAGAGTTAAGGTAATTAATAAGTAATAAGTAAAGATGCAATGGCAGGGCTGGAGGTAAGGCTTGGGGTTCTGTCGTCAAGGAAGGAATAGAGTTGATGACTCTCAATTTATCTAAATGATGGGTTCTGTTTAGGCTAGCTGAGGGGAGACAAGAAGGGTAGTGTGCTCCTCTGATGGACTGGCTTTCCTATCACAAAATCTATATTGATGAACTTACGGTCCTTTCATTTAATAGGAAAATGAGACCTGGGAAGGCAAATAAACTTGCAAAAAGGCATACAGCCAATCAATGATAGAGACAGGATTAGAACTTGGACTTCTACTGCTCTTTCTACTCTGAAGACAATCCTAAGGAATGGGCCTATATCTCAGATTTCATCAGTGTAGGGGAACTTCATCTCTCAGAGTCTCAGTTTGTCTAAACATAAAATGTGTTAATAATTCTAGAAGTAACAACTTCACAGGAATTTTGCATTGAAAGTGGTTAAAGCAATATAGACAAGAGTACTCAAGGGCTGAGTTTTACTAGGACCTTCCTTAAAGGAAAAGATAAAATTCCTTATTCCAAACTAGGAATAAACAAGTCAAGAAAATCCTAGATTCCCCAATATTTGTCAGTAGACAGCAGTTGAACCCTTACCACTTACCTCCATCTTCAAAGCTATTTGCCTTATTTTTTTCAGGCAAAGTACTGAAAGACAAAAGGAAATATAAAGGCTGAAACTTAAGAATGAAGTTTCCCAGTAGAGCCACGGAGTGGGGGTGAGGGTGTTCCTTGTATTGGATCTGTTGAATGCCAAGGGATCTTCCTTTGACCTTACTTGTTCAGATGATAGGCCTGCCCCAGGCAGCCCAGAGTATGGCCACAGTGGAGCTGTTCAGAATTTCAAGGATAATCCATTTGATATTCCTTTCAAGAGTCTTCCAGGTATATCTCCCTTGAGGAGAGATGAAATTTTCATTCTCAAAAGATCTGCACTGCCCTGTATTTTTGTGTATATTAAGAGTTACAGGCGAATATAAGGGCTTACTTTGAAAATACCAGCAAATATGATGCCAGATCTAGAATGGAAATGGACCTTAGAGTTCATTGAAGCCAAATTTCTTATTTTGAAGATAATGAAATGAAGATCCAGAGAAGTTAGGTGACCACCCAAAATCATACATAGTATCCTTGATCTAGAGTTATAAGGGACTTTAGAAACCATCTATTCTAACTATCTTATTTTACAGAAAAGGAAGTTGAGGGTACAAGAGGTGAGATGATTTGCCCAGGGTCTCATGGATAAGAAATAGTAGACATAGGATTTGAACCCAGGTCCTCTGACTCCAAATCTAGTGTTCTTTCCACTGAAACTTAGAGTGTAGTAGGTAATAAGTAATATGGAAAGAGCACCAGAGTTGAAACGGGTCCCTTCATTCTAACCCTACTAGTTTAGTGACCTGGGATAATCACTTAAACTATCTGAACCTCTGTAAAATAGGGCTGACAACACTTTCACTAACTCCCTCAGAGGGCTGTTGTGTGAAAATTCCACAATAAATCCTAACGTTCTCGAGAAACGAGGACTAGTTTGATATAGGATGAGGTCAAAGAGTCAAGATTTTTCTCAAGGATTTTGATAAAGGCAAGCTTGCCCACTTTGCAGAGGACAGGGCCCTGGGTGGGATCACTAACTCAAAGGCTGATGTAGCTGGGATCCAAGAAGATCTCAATAAGCCTGAACAATGGACTAAATCTAATACAATAACATTTAAGAGGGATAAATGTCAAGTACCTCACTCAGGCTTTAGAAAAATCAATTTTGAAAGTATCAGATGGCAGATGCCTAAATCCTGGCCACTCAGAGATCATTACAAGATGCCAAAAGGTGGAGGTTTTCAGACCAGAGTGGAATCTTGATCCCCTACAACCTCAGAAAGAACTCCTCCCACCTGGATCACACCAGCATCTCTATTTCCCCAAAGTGCATCCAGCTGACTCCTGGGTCTTGCCATTGGCTCTATTACTATACATTAAGGACCAGTAGACCTTTCCTTTGACTGTAAATGAGCCCTCTTACAGTCTCCCAGTTAAAATGTGAATTTAATGAGAACAAGTACTGTCACTTTCACATTGGTCTCCCCAGTACATAGTATTTAATAAATCCTTTACCATTCCATTCAAGACAAAATGAAGAAGGTGTGGTCAGATGCTAGCTCCTATTAAAAAAAAGATCCGGGGGCCCTAGTGGACTGCTAGCTTAATATAAATCAACAGTGACAAATGGCTACCAGAAATGGCAAATGAAACTTAAACACTGGGAGAGGCAGAGTGATCAAAAAGGGAAGAATTGCATTGCACTTTGCCCTGGTCAGGCTAGATCTGGAAATGTATTTTTTTTCTTGGTGCATATTTTGGGGAAAATTTAGGTAAATCAACATGTACCCAGGATGGTCCTATGATCATGTAAATACATGAAATAGGACTTTGAGATTAATGAGTTCAGTGCCTTAATTTTACAGATGAGACCCAGAGAAACGAAGTGATTTTCACAGGATCACACCATGCTGTGAATAAATGCCTAAGGTAGCATTTGAATCTGAGTCTTCCCTCTACAGTCAAAGTCAATCACTTTAGCTATTTTTCTCCATGTCACAGGAGCATCAGTTGGGGGACTATTTGTGCAAAGGTACAGTGATTGAAGGTTGAGTGTCATACAATAGGGCATGGGAAGAGGAGTAATATCAGATAGGACTGCAACATAGTCTTAGGATTTTAGGACCATCAAATGAGAACTGAAAGAGATTTTAGAAATTATCCAATACAATAATTCACTCATTTCCTTGGCACACAAGATCATAGATTGAGAGCAAGAAGAGACCTTAGAAGTCACTGAGTCCAGTCCCCTGATTTTATAAATGAAGAAACTGAGGTTTAGAGAGGTAAAGTGACTTGACCCAAGTTGCAGAGGTAGCAGATAGAAGAGTCAAAATTCTCACTAAGATTCTCTGCTTCCAAGTCTATACACAAGAAGGTGAGAACCAGATTATAAAGAGGTGCAAATATCTGAGCATCTTCTATTTTATCATAGAGGCAATAGAAAGTCATTGAGATTCAGTAGGGTGGTTTAGCTAGAATCATTCATTTTTTTTGTTTGTCCTTCATTTTTGAAAAGAACCATAATGTCAGGAAAGTGATGTCATTACTTGCAAGTGAATTGGATTTAATTGAGGGAAGGTTGTCCAGTGGAAATATGATGATGATGACAGTGATGATGGTTGCCCTTTGTTCTTGAAGAAGATGGTGACATCAGGGAGGTGATATCATGACAAATGAGTTGGATGTAAGTGAGGGAGGCTATGCTAAATCACCAGCATCACTTTCTCCTCCAGAGACATCTGGGTTCAGTGGTCAGATATGAAGCAGAGCAACTTGAGATAGCCCTGAATGCAGGGGGAGACCTTGGCTTTTTTAAGTTAAGGTCTTAAGGCTCAGTCTGACTGAGACAAGGTCCATTCAATGATTAAGGCTAGGGAAGAAATGAGGCAAAGAATGACCTCTTTAACCTATTCCAAAAAAAAATCAATCTGGGAAAGGAAGACCCTCAAGATTTCTAGCCAAAACAGAAACAATTGCTATTTACTATCACTTTGAACCATTAGAGCCCAAAGAATGACCAAGTGAGGCTTGGGATGGGACCAATAAATGAAAGCCAGAGTGATTTGGATTTGAGGCATGGTCCTTAAGAAAGAAATCACACCTGTAAACCTCAAGATATCTTGCTAGGTTTCATCAATCAAAATATATTCTTTTGGGTAGAGCACTGGAAGGTGAGTGTGTGATTTCCTAGGTGAATAGAGGGAGATAGGGGAAGGAAGGAAGGAAGGAAGGAAGGAAGGAAGGAAGGAAGGAAGGAAGGAAGGAAGGAAAAAGCTGTATTGCCAAACTGAAATTGGCCAGTTGGGTCCCCAATGGGACAGCTACTATCATTCAAAGATTGTTGTTTGTCATCCATTATGAAAGAGGACTGTGACTTCAGAAGGATAATGTCTTGCTTGCAAGTGAATTGGATTTAAGTGAGTCAAGACCGTGCAAATTCACCAATTTCACTCCTTCAGAGTCTTCTGAGTCCAAAAGCAAGCCACAGATCAGGACAACTGGAGCTGATCCCGTGGCTAGAATGCAGAGCAAGTACATATGTCATAATCCTGGAAAGATAGGCTGCGGTCATGTCCTAGAGGGTTTCAAATTCCAAGTAAAGAAATGTATCTATTATCTTAGAGGCAACAGGGCACCATTGGAGCTTCTTGAGTAGTTGAATAACATAGGCAGACCTGCATTGGAGGCAATCTGGCAGCTATAAAGAAAGGATTGGATGGGCCGGCTAAGTGGCGCAGTGGATAAAACACCGGCCCTGGAGTCAGGAGTACCTGGGTTCAAATCGGGTCTCAGACACTTAATAATTACCTAGCTGTGTGGCCTTGGACAAGCCACTTAACCCCATTTGCCTTGCAAAAACATAAAAATAAACAAAAAAAAAGGATTGGAGAGGAAAAAGATTAGAGCAGGAGAACCAACTAGGAAGCTACTGAAATAGTGGAGTGAGAAGATTAGTGAATAGAGTTTGTATGAGTCAAGAAAATCATCATCATCATAATGCAACTAACATTTATAAAGTGACAATTATGTACCAGACACTGTGCTAAGTGATTTTTATATATATTATCTCAAATGATCCTCATTATTACTTCATTTTACAGATGAGGAAACTGAGGCAAACAGGGTGAAATGACTTGCCGAAAGTCACATAGCTAATAGGTGTTTGTAGCTAGATTTGAACCCAGGAAAAATCATTCTTCCTGATTCCAGGACCAACACTCTATCCTCTGTGCCAATGAGATGCATCAGGTTATACTAACTAGTTATAAACTCTGTCACAGGGAGAAACTGAGATTCAAAGAAAGAAAATGATTGGCTCAGGGTTACACAGGGGAGAAAGTATCAGAGCCAGAATCCAAATTTAGTTTTCCTGAGTTCAAATTCAGTGCTCCTTCTTTGAGAGACAGCATGGTAAAAAGGATAGAATCCTGAATTTGGAGTCATGAAGACTTGAGTCCAAATCCTACATATTTACGCATTGTACAACCCTGAGTAAAATACATTTAAATTTTCTGAGCCTCTATTTCCTCATCTGTAAAATGGGAGAAATAAGAACACAGGATTATTAGGAGAATCACATGAGATAGTTTCTGTAAAAGATAATATGTTTTAAAAATCTGAATGGACCTAACCCTAACCCTACCACAACTACACAGCTACCCAAACTTCCTGTGATCCTTTCTTGGTTTTGGTCTTAACCTGGGGATTCACTGGAGTAGAATGTTCCTTGAAGAGAAAATTCTCTCTACCAATGTAGCTTGCCATTATAAGTATAGTATAATCAAGGAGAAAGTCTGGGGCCCTGCAAGGATGTCCTCTGCCACACAACCCACATGTGTCAGAGGTGAGACTTGCCCCTGGTGGTTGGAACCTTAAGGTTGACTCTCTATCCATTCAGATATACCAGGTTGCTTCTTATATCCTTCTTACACAAAGGATTATAGATTTAAACTTAGAAGGTACTTTAAAGTTAGAAGGTTAAAAGTCACCTAGTCCGACCCCCTCCATTTACCAAAAAGGAATCTGAGGCCAGAGAAATTAAGGGCCTTTTGATCATATATCTAAAGCTGGCTGAGACCTCAGAGGCCATCTAATTCAATCTCTTCGTTTTAGGAAGAGACAGGCCAAGAAAGGGTGCTACTAAAGTTCTTAGATCTCAAATTGCAAGACAATCTAATCCAATTCCCTCATTTTGTAGAGAAGGAAATTGAGGTCCAGGGAGGTGATTTGTCATAAAAGTAGTAAATATCATAGGCAGGATTTGAATCCAGGTCTTCTGTTGGCAGGGCTCTTGTTCTTTCCAGTGAAATGGATGCTTCTCAATGGGTTATTCCATTCCTCAAGAAATATGTTTAGTGTAACAATTGAATTAGGAACATTTTAAAGAAACCCCTTCCTCCCTGGCCAGGAAAACACTGACCTGGTACTGATAAGGAGGGAACTTGAAGAATGTGGGTCATGCAGCATGAGCTTGGTCCATTCAGGGAGAAGGGAGTCATCATTGCAAGTTTCCAAGATTCAGCTGCATCCCTTGTTTACATCCTTTGGGTGGGCCAAGCTCTGGAGTCCTCAGGGAAGTCTGGAAGACTGGAAGTCAATCTTCTTCACTCTGTGGCTACCTAATTAGAAAGGTCAGGATCATCTGGGGAAATCCCTGGGCAGAAATGCAGCTACTACCTGGGGTAGTCTGGTTGCAGAGATCAAAGGATTCCCTCCCCAAGGCAAAGCCTGAGGAGATTGCTCAAATTCATAGCTAACAAACATCAATTAGGCGCTAAATGTATACAGAACAGAGCAGCACATCCCCTCAAAATAGATAGGATGTGCCAATGGCCCTCATGCCAAATGCTTGCCATCTTCCTGAGCTTCCAGCAAAGTGTGGCAGAATGGACACTAGATGTGCAGCCAAGAGTTGTGAGTTCAAAACTGAATTTTACTATTTAAAGCTATGCGACTGTATCATAGCTAACAATTTTCTCTCTCTGAGCCTTGATTTCCTCCTCTATAAAATGAGGGTGCTAACACTTTGACTATGTAGATCACAGGGTTGTTTGGAGAAAAACAGTTCACAAATCTTATGTTTTATTGAAATGTGAGTTTCTTCTCCTGTCCTCACCTCTTCCTTACAAGTCTATCTGCTCCCTGGGTCCTGATAAGTCCTGTTACTACTTCATCCCAGGCTATGACAATATTTGTTTTACAGAGAAAGCCTAACTTCCAATTAATAGTAACATTAGCTACCCAGGTGTGGATAATGTTAAACCTGATAAAGAAGAAACTGGAAAAGTTTGCTCCAGAACTCGGTTTCCAAAAGTACCAACCATATACTCAAAGTGATCAATACTGCTGATCTTCTGTCCCTATAATTAATTTCCAATACCACCAATAATTTCTACTTACTCTCCTGAGATCTGGTACTAGACAGGCCCTCTGTGCCCCAGGAAACATCAGGTAGTCAATATCACCGGCCCCCACAAAATGAGAAGAACCTCAAATCAACTTATCTAAATGAGATTCTAGATGCTAGAATTTACTAGAGTAGGAAACTAAGGTTGAGAAAGGGTTCAAAAACAGGACCTGTCCAAGGTCACACAGAACATTAGTGTCAGCATCTGAAATAAATTGTCTCCTAATTCCAATTTCAGTAAGCTTTCCACTTTACTGCAGTGACCCCATTAGCCAGAGTTTGGACCTCAGTCATTGTATCGTTCGGATAGTGTGAATATGGGCACATAGCCATATGTATTCTTTTGCTGGTTGCTGACAATGTAAGGGCTAGGGCTTAGCCAATGGAGCTAAAGTATAGTGATATGCATAACTTTTGTTATCAGAGGAAAACACGGGCCGTTGCTATGGTGGTTAGGTCATGCTGTCACTAGACATCACATTTTTAATGTTCATGTTTGATTAAAAAGAAAAAAAAAAGATGACCCATCATTCAGCCTACTGGAACCAATGTTCTATTTATCTTCCCCAACCTCCAATCCCGAATATATAAGTGTTACTGTCTTCCCCAATATGGGGCTATCTACTGCCCTGCAAGAGAAGACAAATTCTGTGAAACATGTCCATTAAGGCTAAACAGGCTAGAAGCAAAAGGTTTTCTTGGTTTGGCAATCATTCTTATGATTTAATTGACATCTGGACTTTTGTCTGTGCACCTTCCGTTAGATATTTTCAAGGTCAGAATAAGCCCTGAGTGGAAATGAGTGATGATTTTCAAGTCAACATAAGTTGTATTTGCCTCGTTCTGCACATGACCTTGGCAGTTCAGTGTCCGAAGCTCAACTCTTACAAGCTAGATGTGTGACCTTATTTTTGTCACCTCTCCTCCCTAAGCCTTGGTCTCCTAAGCTATAAAAAGAATATCATCATCCTGGTACTATCTATATTTAAATCTATCTAAATGTCTGGATAGCTCTATCTCTATACCTATCTATGCATATATAGATGTAAATATAGAGATATGTAGCTTATGGAAGTATCCCAAGGAAAGTATTCGATAATCGAAAATGTTATCAAAATTCGTTCTGAACTAAGGTTATTGCCTCTATATTCTGAATCCAACTGTTCCTGCCTCTGCTAGCTTCATGGTCTTGGTGGCAATTTTCCTTTACGATTTGTTAACTAACTCTGTGGTTATTTTGAGGGTAAAACTAGTATGCCCCTCAGTTTCTGTCAGAGGAGACCAGTGTCTCTGGAGTGAACAAAGAATTGAAGGGAAAAGGAACCTCCAGAGACTATCTGGGCTAGATGGAAGAGAGTAATTAGGTTAGAGAAAAAGCAAAGTCTTCTAAGTCCCCAAAAGACTGGAACTCAAAGGGAAAAAGATGATGTGAATGGCAGAGGAATGGGAAGGACACCTCCAAGCAAGAAAGGGAGAGACCTAGCCAGAGACCCAAGTGCACATAGGCGTCTAGACTGGCCAGGATGCTCTATAATCCTAAGACACCAAGAAGTCCAAGTAGACATTCTATAAATAGTCCTGTCAACATTAGAGCTAGAAGAGTGTTTGGGGATCTAAAGAGGAGTCTGGGGTCTAAAGATAGAAAGTGAATGCCTTACCCAGCATCACCTAATAAGTGGCAGAACTGGGATTCCAGTGTTGGACTTCCAGCTCCAGATCCAAGGCTCTTAACCTCCCCATCTCTCCTAAAAAAATGTGTTTATAGCTCTTGCATACTTCCTCATTGTCCTATTGTTTGTGTGTAAGTCTTATTCTGCCCATCTCCCTCATTATATTGCTAAAAATAAATTAATTGAATGCATATGCATATGCACCTTGAAGGTAGGGAATGTATCATTTGTCATATTTTGTGTCCCCAAAACCCAACGCAAGAGAAAATCCTGGCTTGAAAATTCTTTTCATTGAAGTATGGGAGATAACTATGGACTGTATTGAACTGGAGGCATCTGTTTGTACACACCCACACCCATACACAAAAAAGGACTGCATGAAGAATAGTATACACAATGACTACAATAATGTTAATGAAAGGAACAATGCAAAGAAGTTGATCCCTGTGTACTTATAATGGATAATAGCGACTCCAGAAAATTCAGGAGGAAATGTATTTTCCTCCTCTGCTTGGAGAGGTAGAGGATTATGGGGTTAAAATGTTACATACACTGTTAGATGTGACTATAATGTTAGGATTGGCACACCCCTGTTTCTTCCCAAGGGAACGCTCACTTGGGAGTGAGAGAACAATGTCCAGAAATTGTAGTAACATAAAACAAAATATTACAATATTTTACCACTGCCTGAGGCTAGGAGGGGAAGCATGTAATGGTGCTCTTGGAATCCAGTGCTACAAATCTGAGATCTGCTTTGTTCCTCAGTCTATAATAGGTGTGTCCAACCTGTGGCCTGCAGGCCACATGCAGCCCTCAAAGGTCATTCATGCAGTATTATCGCATTTTAATATTATACTCACTGGTAATATGGGTTACATTGTAGACATAGATAAATATTAAATTCTATAAGTTAGCCCTAAAGATCTAATGATGTTATGGTTGTGCCCAAAAAACACTATCTGGTTCCTTATCTGTCAATGCTATGGTCACCTGATCATTGACTATGGGGAAGGGAATGATGGTCCCTACTTTCAGTCACAGAGAGGTTCTTGTCCCTCCCTGACAGGTGGTATTATAGATGGTAGGAGCAAAAGCAGGAAGTCATCCCAGGTTCTTTTCTTGTGAGAACCTCCAAGCTTACTTGTCTCAGTCAACCTCAATATGTGAAGCCATGATCACTGACTGAGGGGGCAGAGGCACCATGAGTTGGGTGTGCTTCTTAACATCTTGGACCTTTTTCCAGATGGTTCTACCTCAGGCCTGAAGACTGCTCAAACAGGTGAGGAGACTGATGGCATTCTCTGCCATGTCTCATTGAGAGGCTCATTAAATCATATTGCATCCCTGCTGGAATCCCAATGCTGTCCCCCAAATGGCAACTTTACTAGACCAAGGAATGCTTGGCACATATGAAATACTTTATTTATTTGTTCCAATGGTTAGGTAGTATAGTGAATAGAGCTTTGGACTTAGAATCAGGAAGGACTGAGCTCAAATCCAGCCTCAGATACTTATTAGTTACATGAACCTGGGCAATTCACTTAACTTCTGTCAGTCTCAATTATTTTACCTATAAAATGGGAATAATAATAGTAGCTTCATCACATGGTTATTGTGAGGATCAAATGAGATAATATGTATAAAGTGCTTTTGCATACTTCGAGCACTAACATTATATAATTACCACCTTCTACAATTATTGTCAGACTTATCATCATCATCATCATCATCTACTCATTCATTCAATCATTCCTTCAAGGAAGTAAGGTGGTCAGGTAGTGTAGTGGTTAGAGCACAGTTCCTGGAGTCAGGAAGACCTGAGTTCAAATGAAGCCTCAGATCCTTGATTCTAACTAGTTGTGTGACCTTGGACAAGTCACTTAACCCTGATTGCCTCACATCCAGGGCCATCTCCAGTCCTGATCCATATCTGGCCACTGGACCCAGATGACTCTGGAGGAGAAAGTGAGGCTGGTGACTTAACACAGCACCTCCCCCCCAACTCAAATCCAGTTCATGTGCTTGTCATAGCATCACCTCCCTGATGTTGTGGTCCTCTTCAAGAATGAAGGACAGAAAAAAATAAATTAAAAAAAAAGAATGAAGGACAAACATCAATCAATCAAGGATGGAAATGAAACCTCAGAGGAGGTTAGGCTACGTTTGCCGAGATGACTCAGTAATAGTGCGAATGGAAATGACTGAGGGTGTTGGAAGGGTCTGATGATGCTACTTTTCTCCAGATGTCACATAGAATCCTAAACCTAGAGCTGGGGGGGGGTGGTCGCAGAAGCCATTTAATCCAACTCCCTCACTTTAGAGAGGAAGAAACTGAGGCCCAGGGAGGAGAAGAGACTTGTCCAAGATCACAAAGGTATTAAGTATCAAGAGAAAGGAATGGAACCCAAATTCTCTGATTCTATTACCACTGACTGCCTAGAGACAGTAAACTTTAGAGGACAGTATCATGTAATATCATGAGATGATGTATATAAAGGAAAGGCTTTTGCCAGAAGTGACAGACTTTGGTTTTACTACAGAGCTAGCACACCGCCCCCCCCCCCATGGAAACCACATAAGTCAATTTATTGAATGGTTGGCACCTAGGATGGCCTTTGAGTTCCTTTCCATTCTATAGCAAATTTTGAAATCATCTAGGTTATGAAAATGGGACAATCTGCTGGGGTGACGGTCACAAGATTTCTTCCTCTCAATGATATACTTCCCCAAAATGAGACCTCCCCACCCATCCTAATCACAGCTCGCAGAGTTCACCACCAGTCCCATCGTGCAGAGAAAGCTTCCTGGACAATCTAATTCTTATCCCAAAGATCATAAATTGCAAATGTGTAATATAGCAGATGTAGACTGCTATGTGGAACAGCAGTGCTAGGCCTGGAATCAGGAAGCCTCATCTTTATGAGTTCACATCTGGACTCAATAGCTGTGTGATTTTGGGTAAATCACTTCACCCTGTCTCAGTTTCCTAATCTGCAAAATGTGCTGGAGAAGGAAATGGCAAACCACTCCAGGATCCCTGTCAAGAAAACCCCAAGGAGATCCCAAAGAGTTGGAAATGACTGAAAAAAAATGATTGAACAATGAAGTACAGTGGAAAGAGAGCTGGTCATAACAGTCAGAGGAACTAGCTTCAAATCCTGTCTATTCTGCTCACTACATTTTTGGCCTTGGGAAAATCATTTTGATTCTCTGTGCCTCAGTTTCTTTCTCTGTCAAATGAAGGGCTTGGACTAGATGACCTCTGAGGTCTTCCAGCTCCATATTCAGAATACTATTATCCTATGTGTAACCTTAGCAAGCCCTTTAACCGGTCTGCTTCTACTGTAAAATATGGGGTTGTCTTCTCAATCTAATTCAATAATGCCACGCTTTAGCTTCAAGAACCCAGTCATCAGCCACAGCTACAACTTATCAATAAAAGTAACCCACAGAGAAAATACCAAATTCATTTCTATTTATTTGAAGTTGAATTACTAGGCAGCATCATACAAAGTCTAACTTATACCGATAAAGAACCAAATTAATTTCTATCTTTTTGAACCTGAACTGTTTGACAGCATCTTCCAAAGTCTAACTTATACTGATTAAGAACAAATTAATTTCTATCTTTTTTTGAAATTGAACTGTTTGACAGCATCTTACAAAGTCTAACTTATCCTGATAAAAAGTCTAACTCATCTCTATTTGTTTTAAACTGAATTCCTAGGTAGCGTCCTTCATAGCAAACTTGCAGAGAGGGGCAGGTTCAAAGACTTAACATTTCATTTCATTAATACAGAGAACTCTAGGGCTAGAAGTAAAATCAAAGCTCTGGGGGATAATGAAGCCTTTTTCAGCCTTGTGACATGAGGTAGCTGTTTGGCAAAATCAGGGAAAACATTAATTTCCTCCCTGTGGCAGTCTAGAGCCTGTCATGTGTATGCTTTGTGGTCTTCAGGTCTTCTATCCATTCTTCAGGTCCTTCATCTATCCCTGTCTACTCAGGCATCTTCCATTTGGCTCCTTGGTCATTCCTAGCATTCCCTAGTTAAAAAAAAAACAGAGAAAAGGTCTTGCTACCCTCTAAGTCATCATCCAATCCCTTCTTTTCACTGCCTCAGTGTCCTCCCCCATTGGTCTACACACACACACACACACACACACACACACACACACACACACACACACACTGTCCCCTTCCTTGCCATCCACTCTCATCTTAACCCCTACTTTCTCAGAGGCAACCTTGCACATAGAATTCCATAAATGGATTGAATTAAAGTAACTTCTCTTTCCCTCTCCCTCTTCCTCCTTCCTTTGGCCGTCCTCCCTCTCTACAATTACCCTAATGTTCTCAGAGGAATACATAAGGAGTGGGAAGATGGATGGGAGACAGGAGGGAAGAAAAGATGGGATCAAGGTAGAGAACAGGAAGGGCTAGAGGAGAAAAGAAAGGTGAAGGCAGAAAGGAAGTTTTCTGACTGAAACACAGAAGAAGCATGTATTTGCTTAAAAGGAGGTGTTCTGGCCTCCTTCTGAAGAACTAAACGTGTGGGCTCTCTCCTCATCCCCAGATTTGCCTTCACTTTCCTTAGCCCCTCACTCTGTGCAAGTGGAAATGAGGACTTTGTGACTTAGGGGATTTGGGGGAAAGTGGATGCAACAATGATGGTGAGCTGCTGCTATTCCCCAAATATCTAGAAACAAGAGTTGGTCTAGCTCCCCAGAGACCTTCTCACATGCTTCTCTTCTATTTCTCTTCCTACTCACCTTCTGAGGATTGCTCAGGGACCGGAGCCTCTCAGAACAACAGAGAGCTAAAAGCTCAAGAGTTGTTGGCCTTCTTGAACTTTCAGGAAGCCTCTGGAATCTGTAAGAGAAAAAAGCCACTGTCATCACACACACACACACACACACACACACACACACAGACACAAAAAATTTCCTGTTCTCACAGGTGCAACAAGATGAGACACACAAATTCCACCTCTGCCACTGTGACCTTGGATAAATCCCTTCCCCTCCCCAGTACTCATTTTACTCTTCTGTAAAATGAGAGGTCAAATGAACTAGGTAGAGACGGTTAGGTGGCACAATGGATAGAGCACCAGCCTTGAAGTCAAGAGTACCTGAGTTCAAAACAAGCCTCCAATTAATTACCTAGCTGTGTGGCCTTAGGCAAACCACTTTACCCCATTTGTCTGGCAAAAACCTTCAAAATATGAACTAGGTAGCCTTTGAGAGCCCTTCCAGCTCTTGGACTAAGATCCTGTGTGTGATCCTGGGCACATCACTTCACTTCCATGAGCCTCAGTTTCCTCATATATAAACAAGGATTAGATTCAGCTTATGAAATCCCTTCTGCCACCAATAGTACCTCCCATCTGGTACAACATTCACACTCAGGGCCTACCACATGTCTATAACAGGTACTTGAATATTTGTAAAGTGAAGGACTGCCCTCCTGCTTCCTCCACACCAATCTGCCCTCTTTTTAGGGTTGGCTCCATTGAAAGCAAATCCAATGCTTTCTTCAGAGGGCACAGCAATCTTTCTTCTTCATAAGTTTGGTCAAGTAGCCCCTATTCTGCCAAATTTGTGCCTCCCCATTGCCAACTGATTCAAAATTGAATTCCTTCAATTGGCATCCAATGCATTCCCTAGTCTGATGCCACTTTGTCTTTCTGGTATTATTTGATCTGACTCCTTTTCATGTACCCAACTGGATTTTTCACATCTCCCTGCCTTTTCCTTTGAAATTCAACTCAAATGTCATATTCTCTGAGAAGCCTTCCCAGATTCCCCTGGTTGTTAATGACTCTGACCTCATCCAACACTGTTTTACCCTTCTCTGATGCCCTTCACTGGAGTCATGCATTAGTAAAGCCATGGAGATCAACCAGTCTATCCACTCTTCCTTTTACAGCTGATGAAACTGAGACCCTGAGTAGGGCAGTAACTTTTCTAAAGACTAACAGAGGAAGTTAGTAATAGAACAAAGACTTCCACCTGGGTCTCAGTCATTTCCACCATGTCCCTCTTTAGGTATTGCTCTCAGGTACATAGTACCCATGTACAGTTTTCAGCTTTCCAGGGCCTCCCAAAATTGACCCTCCCTAATACCCATGCCTCTAGAGCACGGATTCTGAACATATTCTGTGTCATGGAGCCCTTTGGCTATATGGGGAAGATCCTTCCCAGAATAACACATAAATATATAGGATTACAAAGGAAATTATGCTGAAATACAGTTATGAAAATATTTTTTAAAAAACTCATAGACTCCAGGTGGAAGAAAACCTCATCTAGATTTTTATCAATCTACCTTTTCCATTGCAGTGGCCCCTACCCTAAGACATTAACTAGGCCCTTTGATGCCCTAACCCAGAGAGAGGAGTGACTGGGATGGCAATTTCAGGTACAGAGAGAATTAGGAGCATGTGAACTTTGAAATGCCCATAAAGTCAGGTCATGCCTTTAGCAGATTGTTCATCTGTATTTAGGGCCAGCCCTAGCTGTTTTTCCCAAAGGATGATGGAATCACAAAATTTGAGAACTAAAATTTCCCCTTCGTTTTCATCCTCCTCAACATACATACTGGAGGTCTTCTAGCAAAGCCTGAGTAACCACTTGGCATGTATGTTCTAGAAGGACCTCCTGTTGGGGTGTGCAAAGTCCCTGAATCTAGATTTAACATTGGTATGGCTTGGGTTTTGAGGTCTCTTCCAACTATGAAATTCTGTGTTTCTATGCTACTACTTTCCAGAACTCCTATTTCACTAGCAGAGCCTTCAAAAACCTGGGATACTCTGCCTGCCACAATGAAGGATTAGAAGAAGCCAGATAACCATGTTACTCTACTGCTCAATAAACTGCAGTGGTTTATTATTACCTCTAGGATCAAATACACACTCCTGTTGGGCATTCAAAGACCTTTACAACCTGGTTCTAACTTGCTTTTCTAGCCTAATTATACATTACTTTCCTTCATTTACTCTGCAGTTGAGTCAAAATGCTCTCCTTGCTGTTCCTGACTGGTGGCATTTTATCTCCCATCTCCTTATCTTTGCACAAGCTGTCTCCCCTGCCTAAAATGCCCTCCTGCCTCACCTCAAGTATAGTTATTCCTTCTAGATCACACCTTTGTCCATCATGGTTTGGATATATCACAGGTTGGCATAAGAAATTCAATGGTCATTTGGGGGGTAGGAGGTTATCTTGACATGGGAGTGGTGGGCTCTAGGTGCAGGATGAAGGATATGTTGTCAGACGTAACCAATATGCTGGTTTGCTTTGCTTACCTATATTTGGTAACAAAGGAAGGCTCTCCTGGATTAGGGGCAGGAAAAAGGGAAATGCCATTGGAAAGTGATTCTGTTGGATAGAAAAAAAGGCATCAGGAAAACTTTTTCAAAAGAAATTTTGGTGCATAAACAGGAAAAAAAGGAAAAGGCCTTAGAGTTTGTCTTATTCAGCTTCTTTATTTAACAGAGAGACCTGCCTATTCCCCCTAGCACCAGAATATGTAGGGACCTCATGACTCAGCGTATTTAGGGTTGCCACTTGGCAACCAGAAGCTAGTACCAAGGGGCTTGTCCTTGATTCCAGTCTGTTGAGACTGACTGTCTCTCTTAGCCAGTAGGCTAGAGTATGGATTTCTTTTGAGAATGATGGGCTGCTTTGCTATCATATGAACCAAAGTTTCTTTTGGAAAAGTTTTCCTGATGCCTTTTGGCTCCACACCCCTGTCTCTCCTCTAACCATCTGATGACTTCTGATAGAAAGACTTGAAAGGGCTGTGAGTACTATGTGAAAATGCTCCCCTGAGCATAAGTCCTTTTCTATTCCCTTCTAGAGAATGTTTCAAAATGGAGAAGTAAGAGTGGGTTGGTTTTGATCATATTTTCCTTTCTTTCTGGTCAGAGAAGCCATTCAGTTCCAGCACTCAGATTCCCTATGGGTAGTGGGACTAGAGTGTTTAGGTTAATTTAGGCTGTTTCCACAGGGGCTGTGGGGGGAACACAGCTGAGCTGTGTGTTATCTTAATTACCCAGACACCAGCTATCCAAGGCCTGGGAGGGTTTGCAGAGACATAGGTGAGATAGTGATTGCTTTTTTGCAAATAAAGTAACAGTTGGATTAGAAGGGGAAAATGCTCTGCTAAGTTGAGTCATCTCCAACCATTGTCATGAGAACTGGAAGCAAGCTTCCAGTCCTATTTATTTAAGCTTTGAAACTCATTCTCCAATCAATCAATTCATCAATTTACATTTAGTAATCACCTACTGTTGAGCCAAAGTCGCAGTGCTGAGTGTTGTGAATATGGAGATAATTTTGAAACAATCCATGCTCTCAAGGAATTTCCATTCTATTGGGAGATTAAAGTATGTACCCTTTTAAGAATATTCAAAATAGGGACTTCTAGGGCAGAGCCAACAGGGACTTCCAGGGCCAAGCCAAGGTGGCAACAGCACGAAGCCAGGAAGTTCTTGGAGCTTTTCCCCAAACAACTTTAAATGAAGCTTCTCCACAGACTCTAAAGCTACAGAATCCACAATAAAACAGAGTGAAACAAGTTCTCAACTCAAGATATTATGGAGGAACTTCTAAAGGTCTGTCTCATGTGGGTAAAAAGGGAGTATAACCCAGCATGGGTGGAAGAGCTGGAAAGTCAACAGCAAGGTCTTAGCCACAGTCCAATTCAGGTCAAGGCTCAGTAAGCCAATGTTGCAGCAGGCCAGCAGTGAGAGTTCCAATCTCAGCTAGGAAGAAAAAGTTCATGTCCTGGGAACACTGGTACAACAGACAGGACTGGGTTGGGCTACCCCAAGATAGAAAAAAAAAAACACTTTAGAGAAGCATGGAAAGACTTTCACGAACTGATGCTGAGCAAAGTGAGCAGCACCAAGAGAACTTTGTATACACTGTGAGATGATCAACTCTGATGGATGCAACTCCTCTCAGAACTTCAGAGATCAAGGACAATCCTGTGAGAATTGTTATGGAAAATGTCATCCTCATGCAGAGGAAAAAACCAAAACTATGGAGTCTGAATGTAAAGCAAAGCATACTAGTTCCCCTTTTTAAAATTTCTTTTATGTTTTTTCTTTCTTTCTCATGGTTTCCCCCCCCCCTTAGTTTTAATTCCTCTTTTACAACAAGACTAATACAGAAATATGTTAAATACAAATGTATGTGTACAATTTTACCAGATTGTTCACCATCTTGGGGAGGGGGAAAAGGAAGGGAGGATGGTAGAAAAATGTAAACTTGTAAATGGATGAATGTTGAAAACTACCTTTGCATGTAATTGGAAAAATAAATTAAAATAATAAATTTTAAAAATTTTAAAAAGAAAGACAAACATTTCTTTGACACTGTAAGATTTGCAAAACCACATCTTTGGAATAGATTCATGGGGGAAGACAGTACTATTTTACAGAGAGGGAAACAGAGGCAATGGAAATTTGTCAAGAGGCCAAATTTTTCTTTTTATTGATATAGTTTTGATGATCTGTAAATTCCCACCCCCCACTCTGGAGTTCTATGGCACCATGTTCTAAGGTTCCTTCCACTTTAGACAGTGAGAAGGGGTTGCCAAGGGAACACAATTACATTTGGCATCAGAAAAGCCTTGAGTTCAGGTCCTCTATGTACCAGCTACTATCTGACCAGGGCAAGTCACAGGACCTCCCTAAGCCTATGGTTTCCCCATATGTCCAATCTAAAACTTGTTGAAAACTAGACAATAGGCATTCTTTGTTGATTTGGTCTTTCCTATGTGATAGGAAAGGTCCCAGCCCTTTAACCTATTCAAGGTTCTAGGATTTGAATGAAGCAATACAATATCATCAGCAAACAGAAGGCCCTGGAGGACCTCATCACCCACAAGGAATCCTTTCACTTGGACTTTGTGTCCCACCTCCCCCATCACCACGGCAGGCAAACAGCTCTGGTGAACATTCATACTGGTTTAGGATCAGAGGATTATTGAAAAGAGGCATCTCTAATGTATCTTTTAAAGAATTTGAAATGGTATTGACATATGACTGGGAGACATTCATAATTCATTATTTTAGAGTAGCAAACAATTTGATTAACATTCTTTCAAAGGACTTCCTGCATAACAGAGTTTAAAAAATTATTTGGAATATATTTGGTAAACAGCCATGCATACTGACTTCGACAGGGATTGTAGGACTAAAAAAGTATACAAAATAAAAAACATTAGTTGTTTGTTACTTCTGTTACTGCTGCTGCTGGGAGAATGGGATAGGTGGGGGGGGGGGGCAGGGAATGGACCAAGGGGCCAATGAGCAAACTATGGGGGTAAGGGGGACTAAGAATTAGGAAGGTAAAATTCAAAAGTTAATGGAAAAAGGAAGTCATGTATTCAGGTTTAATTTAGTAAACTATTATTTAAAATAATAAAGATTCAGCCAAAATACGGCTTTAAACACAAAAAGCCACACCTTGAATTGCATCCAAATGAACCATCTGGCTAAATGAGAGAGTATGGTTCCTGAATACAGTGAATTTACTCAAAATATTGAGTTAGACATAGCTGTGGAAAAACTTTTAATCATAGGCAATAAATATAGAATTCACATATCAACTTTTATACACATAAGTAAGGGAAAGAAGACAAATGATTCCATATTAATCAGGGGATTTTTTTTTACTGTTGCTCTTATTTTTGTTAGTGTTTTTCAAGAAATAGGGTATTGGTTGAGTCTTGGAGACATTAGCAAAGGGAGAAAAAGAAGTTACCAGAAGTATTAATAACTACCTGAGCACAAAAATGGCGCTGATGAAATGACACTGACTTGGTAATGGTCTAATGATTTTTGCTTAATAGGTATTTTGGACAAAGCTTGAACCTGATTGAAAATGTTTTGTAAAATGTAAACTTCACTCAATTCAATCACAGAACTCTTTTCAATTTCCAGGTAACCAACAGAAAATTCTCTTCAATTCTCCCCAGTTTGTCAGCTTGGACATTAGCCCAGAAGGCAACTCCAAAGATAAACCTTTACAATGGAGCAATGCTGTATCTTTAAAGATAAGTGTTAATTAAGTAATCAGCCTGCTCCATAGTGTTAGCTTCATATGAAGTGGAGATACCCACACCATTTCTAAGAATGGTCAGAAATTACTATATAATTACCAAAAGATAAAGAAATTAGTGGCTGCAGAATGGAGGTGGGGTGGATTTTAAAATTTGGGAAATATCTATTTTAATATAAATAGGGATAAAACATACTTGGCCTTACCTATTTGTGCTAATTCCCTAGATCTTTTGGATAGCAGACATTTATTACAGACATTTAATATAAAGATTTATCCACTTCAATGGAAGTTTCCCCTCCCAAAATAAAAACATTGACTTTGTTCTTTTAAAAAGATTCTAACATTTAAGTAGTCAAAAGGATCTATTTTTATCATTTTATGATCTCTTCTATCCCTTGTTTGGTCAAGAATTTTCCCCCTAGCCATAGTTGGGGAAGTCACTTTTTCCTATTCTGCTACAATTTTTTTAATGATATGGTTTTTTATATTTAAGTCATGCAGCTTTTTGAGGTATATGATGTGAAATGCTAATTTAAGCCTATTTTCTGCCAGTCATGGAATTTTAAATTGAAGACTTATGGTATCTTCTGAATGGAACACTAAATAATAGTCATATTTCTCAGCGTAACTTGGTACTCTTGACAAAAACCATACATTGCCGAGGGCACAGAAAAATTATAAATAAATATTTAAAAGCAGAAATACTAAATATATCCTGTACTGTTTGGAATCCAATAACATAGTAATTCACATAGGAAAAATAAGCAAAAGATAAAAACTTAAATAGAAACTTAATAATGCTAATGAATGGATCAAAGAACAAATCATAGATTATGTCTTAGTAGATTGATTCCCAGAGAGTTTATGTATTTTGTGATTATTCTGAACAGGATTTCTCATTAGTATTTCTTCTTAGTTTCTATTTTGCTAAATAGAAGTGCTAACGATTTAGTGTATTTATTTTGTGGCCTGCTACTCACCTGAAACTATTAATCATATCAATTAGATTTTTTTTTGTTTATCCTCTATACCATGGTTTCCTAAGATTATCATCACATCATCTCTAAACATAAAATTTTGTCTTCTCTTTGATTCCATATTTTAAACTCTCTTTGACTCCTAAAAATAGGAAGCATTCTATAGTGATCAAACTCTTGTACTTAGGATCAGAAAAGACCTGGGTTCAAATGCTGATCTTGCCTGTATAACTTTATTTCTACCCTCTTGTTATCATTTTTTTAATGTCTAACCATCCTCATGTGTCTCCTTTAAATCCAACTTGGTCTCAGTGAATAAAATTTCTGATTAAATCTATGTTGAGCCATTTCAAACATTTCTGCCTCATTCCTATTCATTTGTAATGAACCCAATATAAAACTTTTCAGAATCCCTCTTAGATATACGTGAATGAATTTTTTTAAGGTTTTTGCAAGGCAATGGGGTTAAGTGGCTTGCCCAAGGCCACACAGCTAGGCAATTATTAAGTGTCTGAGGTTGGATTTGAACCCAGGCACTCCTGACTCCAGGGCCGTTGCTTTATCCACTACACCACTACAAAATTCCATAGGTAGATAATAAGAGATCCAGGACTAGAAACCAAATCTCCTTTGCCTAAGTCTTTAAAAATAGCTTCAGGAGCGGCTAGGTGGCACAGTGGATAAAGCAACGGCCCTGGAGTCAGGAGTGCCTGGGTTCAAATCCAACCTCAGACACTTAATAATTGCCTAGCTGTGTGGCCTTGGGCAAGCCACTTAACCCCATTGCCTTGCAATCTTACTCTTTAAGCTAATCAGTTTCTTTTTTTTTCCAATTTATGAGCTGCACATTTTTCTACCACCCTCCCTTTCTACCCCCCCCCCATCCCCTCAGCAGTGAACAGTCTGGTAAAAGTTGTATATGTACATTTATGTTTTTACATATTAGTTATTTTGTGTATGAGGAATTTGAACAAAGGGAAAAGAAAGAAAACCAGGAAATAGGAAGGAAAACCATAAAAGATGTTTTAAAGAGTGAACATAGTATACATTCATGATTTCTTATAGAGCAATAGTATTCCATAGTATTCATGTAGCAAAACTTGTTTATTCCCCAATTGATGGGCATTACGGATTTAGAGCTGAAAAGGACCTGAGAGGTCATCTAGGCCCAGCACTCCAATTTTAATAATCAGGAAACTGAAGTACAGAGGGGCTTAGTGACATGTACAAAGTCAGACAGTGAAGTAGGATTTGAACTCAGAGCCTCTGACTCTAAAGCCAGTGTAGTATACTGTCTCCAACTTGATTCTTCTAACTTCAAGAGGCAACTTGGAGTTGAAATCCAGGCAAAGACACTTTCTAGTTGTTTGACCTTAGGCAAGTCACTCCTTCTGTTTGCCTCAGTTTCCTTAACTATCAAATAGGGATCATAATAGCAGCACCTACCCTACAGGTTGTTGTGAGGATCAAAGGAGATTATTAGCTGTCGAGTACTTAGCACTTAATAAATGTTCCTTCCTTCCCTCCCTTCTTGTCCAGTGTGCATTTGTACTATTTTACTACATTGTCCACTATATTATGTTTACCATCCCTTCTTTCCTGTCCTCTGCTCCATTCTCTCAGGGCCCTGCCTTCTTTGCTTTCCAAGGTGACAGCAGACGATTATCTCAGTGCTTATGTGTTCAGAGTTGAAAAGGGGTAAATGAATAGGTTACCCCTCTCAGGGAGGCCAGACAGTTCTGTAACCACAGAAAAGAACTTTACAGGCATAATAATACTCCTCATCATAGGACATCAGAACTGAGATGAATAGACTTTAGAGATAATGGAGTGCCGTCTATTTGTTTGTTTGTTGTTTTTGAGTCATGTTTTATTCTCTGTGACCCCATTTGGGGTTTTCTGGGCAAAGATACTGGAGTGGTTTGTCATTTCCTTCTCCAGCTCATTTTACAGATGAGGAAATTGAGGCAGTCAAAGGGAAGTGACTTGTCTAGGGTCACACAGTTAATAAATGTCTGAGGCTGGAGTGGAACTCAGATTTTCCCTACTCCAGGCCCAGTGCTCTAGCCACTCCACCACCTAGATGCATTATCTCCTTGTTACCAAGGGAAATAAATCCTAGAGAGGGCAAGGGACTTGCCCAAGATCACATAGTAAGTTAGTAGCAAAGTGGGCTCTTGAACTGCTCTTCTGTCCATTTTTGTTAATTGGCAAGGGTCTTGCATTGGGAGTCAGAATACCTGGGCTAAGAAGGAGTTAGGAAGGGTCCACTGAGATGGCTGATTGGGGTTAAGGTACAAAAATTATGATAGGCTGAGGATCATAGTATTCAAACCTGAAAGAGGCATCAGAGGCCATATAATCCAGTTCAAATCCCTCATTTTACAGAGGAGGAAACTGAGGTCCAGGGAGGGAAAGGGATTTACCTAAGGTTCCAGAGACAGTAACATATTCTAGCTTTCCAGGTCTTTTGACTCCAAATCCAGTGTTCTTTTTCTTTTCTTTTTGTTTTTATACAATAAAGGCAACATTTATTCATTAAAATGATTGTTCAGTTGACAGCAAGGTTAAGCCAGAGGGGATTTAAGGATGAAACTGGAAAGAAGACAATACATGAAAGATGGGAAAACTTGCAAAGATTTTTATAACAAATTATTTCATCATCAAAGCCATTGAGACAGTCCCAGATGTGTTTCTGGGAATGCCACCAAAGAAAACAAAGAAAAACAACTGAACCAGACCAAGCAGACACAGAGGAGATCCACACTGGAAGAGACACGAGGGACCCATGCGCAAAGTATCTAAAGGACAGGAGCAGCTAAGTGGCATAGTGGGTCGAGCACTGATCCTCGAGTCAGAAGGACCTGAGTTCAAATTTGACCTCAGACACATAATAATTGCCTAGCTGTGTGACCTTGGGCAAGTCACATAACGCCATTGCCTTAAATATTTTTTTTTAAAAAGTGATGTCCAAATGGCATTATGCTCAGGGTGCAAGTGCTAGAAGCTTAACAGAGATTCATAATGTAAAAATTTTAGCCTAATTATCAATGCAGAAAAAAAGACAAGTGGATGGAGAATGTCTACTGCCAACAGAACCTGTCTGTGAATACACATAAATGCATAAACACACATACATATACATATATGCATATATAATATATATACCTGTATATATGTACATGTATGTGGACATACATACACACAGCCACATGTATTCACACATGTATTGTATTTTATGTGTATATATGTACATATATATATATATATATATATATATATGTATTCTATCTTGGACAGAAACTACAAATGAATAACATGTTGAGTCCAGCATTGAACAAGAGGGAAACCCAGCTAAATTTCCTTCAAGAGACTGCAAAATTCCTTTTCTGTAAGTCCCTTCCTGAAATAAAATTCTACTTTTAAATACCAATCTGTTAGATAGCTTGGAATCATGGAACTCCATAGCAGAGTTTCTTAACTTGGAGTCCATGAATTCATTTTATTTGTTTTGCTTTTAATATTTTTTGAGAACTGGATTTCAGTAGAATTGGTTTCCATTGTAACCCTGTGTTTTCCATTTGATGCATTTACAAATAGGGTTCTGAGAAAGGGTCCATAGGCTTTCCAATACCCAAGGGGTCCACAACACAAAAAACAAGTTAAGAATACTTGATCTAGGGGCAGCCAGGTGGCGCAGTGGGTAGAGCACCGGCCCTGGAGTCAGGAGGACCTGAGTTCAAATCTGACCTCAGACACTTAATAATTACCTAGCTGTGTGGCCTTGGGCCAGCCACTTAACCCCATTGCCTTGCAAAAACCTAAAAAAAAATCCCTTGATCTAAAGAACTGAAGATAAGGCTCATCCAAAAGATGTAATACATTACATACCAAAAGTTACAAAAGATCAGTGGTATAAGAGATGGTATCAAAGAGATCTATTATACAGATAAAGGGGAGATGCATGGTGAGAAGGTCCTCAACACTTTAAGCAAAAAACTCAGAACATAGGACTTAGCTCATAAGTGTAACATAGGTGGGCACAGATGCATTGCAATTTGCATCATAGGGAGAACCCAGATATTATATAACAGATCAATTTAATTATTTAAAGACAAAGAAGTTAACTGAAAAAGTTTAAATTGACCTTAAATTCCTGTGTAGGCATGAAGATTCTCATATTTCCTCAGCTGTCTGAAGTGTTCTTCAGGGAGAGAGGCAGAAACCTTGAAAAGACAGTTTGTAGATGCTAAAACCTGGGAAATGGTGCTGTTAATCCTTATTTCTGTAGATATTGGAAACACACAAAGCAACAGGCTTTTCCAGAGCAAAGGGTCAAGTGTTTTTTGCAAGTTTTTCTGTCCTAGCTTTCACATCCACCTGCCCCCTAGTGCCCTAATTCTCTTCCCCTTTTTCCTTCCCTTCTTCCCCATCCCCCATATGAAAATGTTTATGACTGGGCAAATCTGTTTTTGAAAGTCTTGATGGCCTTGCCCATCACAGGAGCAACTTTCTTCTGAGATGTTTTCTTAGAATGCTCATCAGAACTGGCATTGCTTTCTGATGGGGCCAAGTGGGCATGACTGGTACTTGGGTGATCAGATGGTTCCTTGTCTCCAGCATGGCTGCCACTATGGCTCAAATTATACTGAGCAAGTTTGACGTCTGTATCTTGAAGAACCACTGCTGCCTTCCTTTTCAACGTTTGTCTTCCTGGACCATCATGAGGAGACTTGGACATGGCGTTAATAAATACCATCTTGGTCTGTCTACCTTTGGGTCTTTTGGCATGAGCTAATTGAATTGAATAAATCAATCTGTGCAGCCGCTGCTCTTGACCATCATGGAGGCGAAGGTACATTTCACGCCAGGATTCAAATTCTTCTGGTTGTTCTTTCTTAAAATCTCGACAGCAGTGAACTTTCCACAAGTTGTCGGAGTCCTCAAGGAATATAGGATTATAGTCCTCAATTCTATAGAGCTGTGCAGGGGAACACTTCTCCAAAACTGGTTCAAGTATATTATAGGGAACTTGTCCAACTTCATAGATTAAGTCTATATTCTTTTTAAGGACTTTAATGCACTGTTCATACAGGGTTAACATTTTTGGTACGTATGGATTTTTAGAGTCTGTGTATACTTTCTTTTGGGAACTGACCTTATTCATAGATAATTCCTTTATTTTGTTCTTTTGCAGGGTGAAGGGTTCTCGTTTTTTTAGTTGAAAGGTAGAGTTCAGTTCTCCAAAAGAAAGAGGCTGCTCTGACAGAAAATTATGACAAATGGTCTTATCTGACGATAAGCCTGAACAGGAGGGGTGGACTGGTAATGGTGAAATCATAGCAGAGTTCGTTTGGAGATTGTCTGAACCAGTTCTAGCCTGGTGCTTCGTTGGCTGGCTAGGATTCTCCATGGGCGAATGTTCTTTAATTGCTCTTTTCATCTCAAGTTTGACTGTCTTCAACTTTGGGTAGTCATCCTTTATGTTACTAGAAGTTGGAGTTTTAACCACCCTTCTTTTCTTGGGTTGGTCATAGAGAAGGTATGATTCAAAGGTCATCTTGTGTTGTTCAGAGTCATCATACCTCTCTGACTGTTGGGTTCCTTGGATTTTGGAAGTTTTGTTTGCATCAAGGGCTTTCTTTCCCTCCTGTGCCTTCAACTTCTTAGAATCTTTTGTGTCTTTAACTTCTGTAGTCTCTTCATTCAAGCTGTCTTGAGCATCCTTGTCTTTTGGTTTATTAATGTATCTACCAGTAGCCATCTCTGAGAGAGCCCCAGATTTCTTCTTGCCACTACTGCCTTCCGTTTTCCTCTCTCTCTTAGGAGCACTGGGCACTGTCTGTTTCTCCTTGGAGTTGGTTTTAGAGGAGGGATTTGAATTCTTTTCTCTGGAAGCAAACTTAGGTAGTTTTTCTTGGCTCAGCTCAAATCTCCTCCCTTTCCCCTGGTTACTTATCAGAGACATCTTTTTCTCAGAAGACTTGTGATCTTTGCTCTGATGATGATGGTGATGGTCAGTTTCAAGTTTCACAAGACATCTCTTTGAGTTGTTTCCTTCTTTGATATGACTGAGCTGACAAGGCCTTTTGTGGGGTTTTTGGTCTGCCTTTTTTTCTTGGGGTTTGCCAGAGTCCACAGACACCTGTTGATAGTTTGTGGAAGACTGAGGTGACAAAGAAAGGGACTTGTTTGGTAATTCATAGTTGGAAGAATGCAATTGTGAAAACTGGGTCATGGACCTCCTCCCATCTTTGAACTCCCTTTCTTTTTTTCCTATTTTTACATTTCCTTTGTTCCCCTCTTTTCCTGTTTCCTTCTCCTCTCTTACTCCCATTTCTTCTGTCTCCCCCTTTCCTTTTGACCCAATTTTTCCCATCTTCCATTTTTGTCTTCTCTCCCTTTCCATCGATGTTTCTTTTGCTCTTGCCATCTTCTTTTCCTTTGTCTCCCTCCTTTCTATCTCCCCTTTTCCTACATCCCTTCCTTCTTTTTCCTCTTTTCCTTCTCTGGCCTCTTCTTGACTTTTTGCCTTTTGTTTTGTCTGTCCACAGGGTGAGATGTTGAGGTTTTTATCAAGTTTTCGGGATTTCTTTGGCCCACCGTTGCTTTGTGACAGTTGACTACCTGAGGCCTTCACGCTCTCCCAACGGTCCCCCTGTACCTCTCTCTCCTTGGGCAACTCATCCAGGGGCCAGAGGCAGGATCGTTTTCTAGAGAGACATATCTTGGGCTCCCACAATTTGGGCTTCTGCAGTTCGGGCTCCTGCAATTCTGACTCCTGAAGGGTCCGCTCTTTATTCTCTGAGACAGTTTCAGCTACAGGAAAAAGTTTCTTCCATTGAGTAACTAGGCCTCTGGCAATGGCTGCCACTCCCTCGTATTGTCGCAAGGCACTTACGGTTTTCCACAATCCAGTCTCTACAAGTATGTCCAGTGTAATCGGCAAGGCTGAGAGCCTTTTCAAACTGTTCAGCAACTTTTGAGGTGTAGGGATTCCTAGGAGCTGGGACTGCAGGTACCTCACTGCCTCAAGCAGAGAGGAATTAGGCGGCTCCGCCATGACTACTCCTCCTCTAACGTCACCCAGCGTCGCGAGGGAAGACTGAAGACGTAGGAAATTTGGAACCAAGGGGAGATAGGAGATACCAAGTGTCTGTGTGTGTGTGGGGGGGTGACATCAAGGGAGGAAGGGGAAAGGAGGAGACTTCAGGACAGAGAAGGGCAAAGGGGGTGGAAGAGGATATTTAGAAGGAGAGAGGAGTGCAGGGTAAGAAAGGAAAATGGAAGGAAGGAAACATGGAGTGGGGAGAAGGGGGAAAAGGACATCAGGGGAGGAAAACCCAACAGGAGAAAGAGGATATTAAGAGAGGGAGGAAGACACTAAGGGAAGAAAGGAAATGGAATGGAGGAGACATCAAGATATCAATGGTTGCCAAAAGAAATTAAATGGGAATTTTCAGAGAGTTTTTGGAAAGCTGCAGATGACACATGAAAGCTATCAGACAACACAGAAAATGTTTAGAAACTCTGAAATACATAAAATACATACGTAATACCAATTTTTACAAAAAGGTATTGTAAATACCACATGAAAGAAAAAAGAAAATGAAAAAAATTAGACTTCTCTGGTACAAAGGGAAAACCAAAACCCTTTCCGTTGATTTTCCAGATCACAGGCACACTGAACTCCTAACCCTCCTGTGATGGGGAAGGGGTAACTATATAAAAATGAGCAGGACTTGGGGGTGGCTAGGTGGCACAGTAGATACAGCACCAGCCCTGGAGTCAGAAGGACCTGAATTCAAATTTGGCCTCAGACACTTAACAATTACCTAGCAGTGTGGCCTTGGCCAAGCCACTTAACCCCATTGCCTTGCAAAAAAAATGAGCAAGACAAAGAGGAGAATTTTAGTACCTGACAAAGTGGAGGGAAGATAAATAGTAGAAACTTATTAGAGTTGTGTCCTCTAGGGGTACATTCTATAGGGCTAAAGGAATGATTGCTGTTCAAGAGTAGATAAATGTCTGTCTGTGTGTGTGTCTGTGTGTGTGTGTGTGTGTGTGTGTGTGTGTGTGTGTACACATTCAAACTGTATATGGGGGGGGTGACTGCTGGGAGAGGTGTTTTGATGACTTGAAGAAATGCACTGGTTGCCCCATCCTAGTTAATAGAATGGTCCTAAGGCAGAATTAGTGACACTGCCCCTCCTTGACAACCCCCCACCCCAGTCCTGGTTCTATTTTGGGAGTCTTTTTATGTCCTCCTAAAACATCCATGGAAATCATAACCTCATTTCATCTGGTGTCATTGAATACACTAAAACTTTTGATTGTGGATCACAACAAAATGTGACAAGCCATCAAAGAAATGGGAGTACCAGATCATCTTGTCTCCTGAAGAACTTGTATGTGGCCAAGAAGAATAGTTGATATCTAACAGGGGAAAACTTATTGGTTTAAGATTGGGAAAGGAGTACAACAAGGCAGTACATTGTCAGCTTATTTATTTAGTTTATATACAGAATACATCATAGACAATGCCAAGTTGGATGAATCAAAATCCAAAATTAAAGTTGCCAGGAGAGAAATTCTCATTCTCTCTCTCTCTCTCTCTCTCTCTCTCTCTCTCTCTCTCCAAGGCAGCAGGATTAAGTGACTTGCCCAAGATCACACAGCTGAATATGTATTAAATGATTAAGTGTCTGAGGGCAGATTTAAACTCAGCTCCTCCACACTCCAAGGCCAGTGCTCAGTCCACTGCGCCACCTACCTGCCCCAGTGCCAAGAGAAATATTGAAAATCTCAGATCTGCACCTGAAAGCACTCTGATAGCAAAAAGTGAAGAAAATTAAAAAGCTTCTTGATGAGGGTGAAAGTTGGGAGACTACAAAAACTGGCTTGAAGTTTACAATAAAAAAACTAAGATCATGGCAACTGATCTAATCTCTCCTCAGCAAACAGAGGGAGAAGAAATGGAAGTACTGTCAGATTTTATATTCTTGGGCTCAAAAATCATTGCAGACAGTAACTGAAGTTATGAAATTAAAATACCCTTGCTTGAATGGAAAGCTATGGAAAATCTGAAGAGCATATTAAAACAGAGACATCACCTTGCCAACAAAGGTTCATGTAGTCCAAGCTTTGCTTTTTCCAGGAGGAAGATATTGCTGTGAGAGTTTGAACATGACGAAAGTGGAGAACTGCAGAATTGGAATTGAGATGTTGGAGAAGACTTCTGAGAATCTCTTGGACAGAAAGGATGTCAAATCAGTCAATACATAAAGAAATTCAGGTTAATCGCTAGAAGGCCAAATACTGAAGGTGAAAAGAAGAGAGGACTCATTGGAAAAGCTCCTGGTGCTGAGAAAGATTGAAGGAAAAAGGGAAAGGGAGAATATGAAAAAGAATGAAATGGGAAAATTGTATCATGGAAACAACAAACTTAGATAGACTTTGAGACAGAGTGGAGGATAGAAGGGTCTGGTGTGCTATGCTCAAGGGGGTCACAGAGTCAGATACAATGAAATAACAATATCTGACATTTCTCCCTTCCTCCTGAATTCTCCTACTGACCTCCCTAACTCCTTTTATATTCCAACTAAAGTCCCATCATTTAGAGGAAGAATTTTTATACTCCTCCCAATTCTAGTACTTTCTTTCTGTTAAATTTTTCTTATTTATCCTGTATGTAGTCTGCTTTGCACATGTTGCAAATTGGTTCTTCCTTTAAATTGTAAGCTCCTTATGCCCAATGTGCATACCCTTTGATCCAGCAGTACCACTACTGGGTCTGTACCCTGAAGAGATGATGAAAAAGTATAAAAACATCACTTGTACAAAAATATTCATAGAAGCCCTGTTTGTGGTGGCAAAGAACTGGAAATCAAGTAAATGTCCTTCAGTTGGGGAATGGCTTAGCAAACTGTGGTATATGCATGTCATGGAACACTATTGTTCTATTAGAAACGAGAAGGGATGGGAATTCGGAGAAGCCTGGAGGGATTTGCATGAACTGATGCTGAGTGAGATGAGCAGAACCAGAAAAACACTTTCCACCCTAACAGCAACATGGGGGTGATGATCAACCTTGATGGACTTTCTCATTCCATCAGTGCAACAACCAGGGACAATTTGGGGCTCTCTGAGATGGAGAATACCATCTGTATTCAGAAAAAGAATTGTGGAGTTTGAACAAAGACCAAGGACTATTGCCTTTAATTTAGAAAAAAAAAAACTGGTGTCTCATTGTCTGATCTTGCTATCTCTTACTTTATGTTTCTTCCTTAAGGATATGATTTCTCTCTCATCACACTCAATTTGGATCAATATATACCATGGAAACAATGTAAAGACTAACAGAATGCCTTCTGTGGGGAATGGGGGAGGGAAGTAAGATTAGGGGGAAAATTGTAAAACTCAAACTAAAATATTTATAATAAATTGTAAGCTCCTTGAGGGCAGGGATTGGTTTTTTTTTTTGTATCTCCTACAAAATCTACAGTTCCTGGCAATTCATAGACTCTTAATCGTTTATCGATTAACTGATTGAATATAGGATGCAGAACAGATGCCAGCCTCCTTTAGTAGAGGGAATTTCCTCATTCAGGACTTTTCTCTAATTAGTGACCATAAAGGTCCAGTCTCTATCCCTATCCTCCATCTGGATAGGGGTTGATGTGAAATAGCATGAGATAATATAAAGATTATTGGATTTGAAACTCAATGACCTGATCTCAAATTCTTGCTTTGCTACTTAGTAAGCTCTGTGAATTTTGGACAAATCAATCTCCCTCTCTGGGCCTCAATTTCCCCTCCTATAATATGAATGATTGGATGTAATGACCTCTAAGGTTCCTTTCAACTCTAGTCCTATGAAATCACTGCAATTTAGTGCAAGTCTCATATTCCACCACCCTGTCAAACCCTAGAGTCAGTCATGGCTATCTCATTTACTTTTCTCTGAATAATCAAGTGAGATTTTTAGATCTTGTATTTTTCTTTCTTATTTTCTGATGTTGAATTTTTCAAAGCACTGCTATAAATTTTCATTTCCAAACTCCTATATTAAAACTAATTATTACTGTTGTCAGCAATATTATTTATTAATATAACTAACAGTAATAGTTCAACTAGCCTTAAGGTTGTCCAAGGACATTACTGGAAACAGCTCATGGGACACACTGGAAAGAACTCTGACTCTAGAGTCATAGAAATAATGGAAGCTCTGACACACTAGCTGTGTGATTGGGAGGAAACTGTTGCCTCTTTCTGGGCCCTCTCTGTATCATGAGAACCTTTAGACAAGATGACCTGTTTGATTCATCTAACTATACCCGACTTTCACTTTATAGAGTGCAAGTGTTTTTATAGATGAGGGATACTCAAAAGAAAATATGACTTGTCAAAAGACCAGAGTCAACAATTATAATATCTGACATTGATATTGGAAGGCTTATAAAGCCTTGGGACCCTTAAGTTCAAGCTTAAAGGAACTTATGAGGCTAGGGAATCCAACTCTTTTACAGAGGAGGAAACTGAGGCAAAGAGAAGTAAATTAATGTGTCCAAGGTCACACAAATAATCAAATTTAGAGCTTAGAAGGGACCGCAGAGGGCATGTAGTTCAACTTGCTCATTTACTTTTTATTCAATTAACAAACATTTATTTTTCTCTCCCTTTGGCCTCCCTGTCCTAGTGCAGGGGGGGGGGAGAAAAAAAAAAGAAAATTTTAGTGAATATTCAAACCATATTCAAATCAAATAGTTTCCCTCAATGACTATTTCCCTTTCAGAATCTTGAGAGTAGAATACTTCATCATTAATCCTCAGTTACTGCAATGATCATTCTTTCTTTTTAAAAAAAAAATCTTTCAATTTCCTGCCATGGGGATTTGTAAAAGCATTTTATTTATTTTATTAAATATTTACAAATTACATTTTTAAAAATTATTAGCATTTATTTTTCAAAATTTTCTATTCCAAAGTCTTTTTCTCCTTCTCATTGAGAAGGTAAAGAATAATATATCAATAACTTGTAAAGTTTACTTTTTGTAGAATCATTATTGGCTATTGGTAATTTGGTTTTCCTCTTTCATTTTTAAAAATCAAATTAGCTAATGGTTTTGCATTTTATAATGTTCTCTATCTCTTGTTTTGTCATAAATCCTTCCCTGACTGATAAAATATTCCTTGTTCTTCTAATTGGTTTATGATATCGCCTTTTATATCTAAATCCTATACCCATTTCGACATTATCTTGGTACAGGGTGTGAAATGTGGGTCTATGCCGAGTTTCTGTCATACTATTTTCCAGTTTTCCAGAAGTTTTTTGGTCAAATTGTGAGTTCTTATACCAGAAGTTGGAGTCTTTGGGTTTATCAAACAGTAATGACTATGGTCATCTACTGCTGTTTATTCCATGGATCCACCACTTTTTCTTAACGAGTACCAGACTGATAACTGCAACTTTATAATTAGATCTGCTATGGCTTGGCCTCCTTCTTTTGCAGTTTTTCATTAATTCCCTTGATATTCTTGACCTTTTGTTCCTCCAGATGAATTTGGTTATTTATTTCTTCTAGCTCTATAAAAATGATTTTTGGCAGTTTGATTGGTGTGGGACTGAATAAGTAGATTAATTTAGGTAGAATTGTCATTTTTGTTATATTAGCTTGTCCTACCCATGAGCAATTGATAGTTTCCAATTGTTTAGATTAGACTTTATTTATTTGTATGAACAGTACTTTGCAATTGTGTTCATAGAGTTCCTGAGTTTGTGGCAGGTAGACTACCAAGTATTTTTATATTGTCTATAGTTACTTTATATGAATTTTTTTCTATCTCTGGCTGCTGGGCTTTGTGGATAATATATAGAAGTGCGTATGATTTATGTGGGTCTATCTCATACTCTGCAGTTTTCCTAATGTTTTTAATTATTTCCAGCAATTTTAGTTGATTTTCTAGGATTCTCTAAGTATGCCTTCATATCATCTGTAAAGAGTGAGAGTTTTGTTTCCCCGCCTATTCCAATTCCTTCAATTTCTTTTGCTTCTTTTATTGCTAAAATCACTAAAGCTAACATTTCTAGCAAATACTGAATAAAACTGATGTTAACTGTCATCCCAGTTTCACCCCTGAACTTACTGGGAATGCTTCTAGCTGATGACCATTACATATAATATCTGCAGATGGTTTTAGACAGATACTACTTACCATTTTAAGAAGAACTCCAGCTATTTCTGTGCTCTCTAGTGTTTTTAATGGAACTGGGTGCTGTATTTTGTCAAAAGCGTTTTTTCAGCATCTATTGAGATAATCATATGATTTCTGTTAGTTTTGTATTGATATGGTCAATTATGCTGATAATTTTCCTAATATTGAGGTAGCCATGTATTACTGGTATAAATCCACCTGTTCATAGTTATTATCCTGGTGATAAATTGCTGTAATCTCTTTGCAAACATTTTATTTAAAACTTTTGCATCAATATTCATTAGGGAAATTGGTCTATAATTTTCTTTCTCTGTTTTGATTTAGGTACCAGTACCATATTTATATTGTAAAAGGAATTTGCCAGGTCTCTTTCTCCATCTTTTTCCCCCAAATAGTCTATATAGTGCTGGAATAAATTGTTGTTTAAATGTTTGGTACAGTTGGCTTATAAAAAACCATCTGACCCTGGAGATTTTTTCTCAGGGAGCTCATTGATGGCTTGTTCAATTTCTTTTTTTCTAAAATGGATTTATTTAAGTATTTTATTTCCTCTGGACAATTTCTACTTTTGTAAATAATCATCTATTTAGTTTAGATTGTGCAATTCATTTGGTATACAGTTGGGCGAAGTAACTCCAAATTATCACTTCAATTTCTTCTTCTTTGGTGATGAATTCACCCATTTCATAGTAATTTGGTTCTTCTCTATTTTTTAAATCAAATTGACCAAAGGTCTATCCATTTATTATGTTTTTTTCTCATAAGATCAATTCTTAGTTTTATGTACTAGTTCAATAGTTTTCTTACTTTCAATTTTATTAACCTCTCCTTTGATTTTCAGAATTTCTAATTTGGTATTTAATTGAGGATTTTTAATTTGTTTGTTTTCTAGCTTTTTAAGTTTCTTACCCAATTCATTGATCTCTTTTCTATTTTATTCATGTAAACACTTAGAGATCTAAAATTTCCCCTAGGAACTGCTTTGGCTGTGTGCCATAAGTTTTGATATGTTATTTCATTATTGTCATTCACTTGGATGAAATTATTGATTGTTTCTATGATTTATGGTTTGCCCCCCCCCATTCTTTAGGATTAGATTGTTTAGTTTCCAATTAATTTTTAGTCTATCATTCCATGACCGTTTATTACACATAATTTTTATTGCATTATGATCTAAAAAGGATGGATTTAATATTTTTGTCTTTATGAATTTGATTATGAGGTTTTATATCATAATGCATGATCAATTTCTGTGTAGGTGCCATGATTGATTAAATTGATTGTTTTCCTAATGGTAGTTATCCTTGCATCTCTGATGTAAATCTGACTTGGTCATAATGAATGATTTCTTGGATAAATTGTTGTAGTAAGTTTGAGAGAATTTTATTTAAAATGTTTGAATTGATATTCATCAATTATATTAGTCTATAGATCTCCTTTATTTTATCCTTCTCTAGTTTAAGCATTAGCACTCTTATTTTTTAATAAAATTATTCTGATAAAGTCCTTTCAATTTTGAAAATAAATTGTGTGCTATGTATATTAATTTTTCCTTAAAAATTTGAAAGAATTCTCTTTCAAATGCATCAGGACCAGGAAGAGACTAGGCAAGGAAGAATTGGAAATATTGGAACTTAATAATGTATTCTTTGATAATCTGGAAAACACAAATTCCATAGGAAACAACTCCCTATTGGATATAAACTACTGGGGAAACTGGAAATCATTTAAACAGAAATTATGCTTAGGTCAATTCTTTATTGTCTAATGAATTCAAAATTGATAGGCGATCTAGATATTAAACAGCATATAAATTGGAAGAGAAATAGATCATATACTTTCCTTTTTTTTCATCATCTATTATTTTCTTCATTTCTCACGAGGCTCTATTCAGACTTTATGCCCAAGAAATCCCTTGAACCCTGAAACTCATTTCAATGTCCTGAAATTCACAGCCCAGAAATATCCACCATTCCTAAGGCTATCCTTCTCATTAGATATCTCTTCCTAGAGACTCCATTTGAAGAAAGTACCCAGCCCAACCATCTCGATGCTGTAATTTGTATTCCTGGATATACTGTTCCACGCTACCTCTCTCCAGCTTCCTTTTCTATTATCATGCCTCATGACAATATAAATTCCTTAAAGTCAGAGACTCTCTTTTGGTTTTGTGGCTATTTGTATCCAAGACATTAAGCTCTGCCTAGCACACAAGCTTAATCAATGCTTGATGACTGACTGTTGGCAACCATGCATGTGCCCTTTAAAAAGATTCAACTTGCTTCAGTGGATAGAGCACCGGCCCTGTAATCAGGCAGATCCGAGTTCAAATCCAGTCTCAGACACCTGGCTGTGGGACCTCGGGCAAGTCATTTAATCCCATTGCCTTGCAAAAACATAAAAACGTACCTTTTTAAGACTTTGTCAGTCAAGTATAAAGGAAATGTGTTTTGTTCCTTGGGAAAACTGAAGAATTTACTCAGTCAGATTGATGGAGTTAGCCACTGGCTGTTCTAAATGCCCAGGGCAGCCTTTAAGAACACAAACAATTCTCCCAGCAGAGAGCAGGTCTAGAGAGTCTAGATGGATGATGACTGTGAGCTATATCCAGGGATACTCAGGGAGCCTGCCCTGCAGAGATATTGGGGGAACACATCATTGAAAGAGACTTACCATTGGGGTCCCGTAGTGTCAAAGGTATGTGCTGCCTTAGCTATGTATGTTCTCAAATACAATTGCTTCTTTATTTATTCACTCTGTGTATGTATGTGTCCTCTCTTCCCACTGCCACTGTGCATATTTGTATAAGAGAGCTTGATGGTGGTGTTCAGTTGTTTTAAAGTCATCTCCAATTGTCCTTGACCCTGTGTGGGGTTATCCTGGCAGAGATACCAGAATGGTTTACCATTTCCTTCTCCAGCTCATTTTACAGGTAAGGAAACTAAGGCAAATAGGGTGAAATGACTTACACAGGGTAACAGAGGTAGTAAGTATCTGAGGTTGGATTTGAATTCAGGAAGATGAGTCTTCTTGGCTCCAGGATCTACCAGACCACCTAGCTATCAGAGAACTTGCCTAGATTTATTGGAAGGAGCAAGTTTTGTTTCTACTGCTTATGCTCTACAGTTTCAATGAATTACCTTTGCTTCCAATGATTTGGGCCTCTCTGACTGAATATTAAAAATGGACTCAGCATTGGTAAATTGTGAGTTTGAGTTAGGAAATTGCAAACTCTCAGACACTGATTACCTGGGAGTCTGCCCTAGCAATGTGAGTTAAAGAAGATGCTTAGCTCATATGAGTTTCTCAATAGGCTAGTACACACTAAATGTAACATCGTCCCCATTTTGCAGATAATGAAATTGAAACAGAGAAAGAAAATGATCAAGGTCATACCATTAAGCAGTGGTGGAGTCCAATCCAGATGTCTCCTAACTCCAGGACCAGTACTGGCCCCCTTCTACCACCCTGCCCCTTAGCAGTAAGCTCCCTCATTCTTCCAGCCTGTATAGTAGCTATCTTGGGCTATTTTGTGCTAGTTTCCAACTCATCAATTCTTCTCCTTGACCCTGCTCTGAATCATTGTCCTCTAATGTCAGCACCTGAATTTCCCAAGAGTGAGCAATTTCTTCCAAGGTTGCAAACATCTCCTAATTAATGACTACTGTGGCCTCATTAATGCTCAATGCATGAGACAATGAATGATCACTCACGCACTCAGGAAGCTGGCTGATGTGTCAGTGACCTGGCCCCGGCTTTAGACCAGCCTCAACAAGGAAGTAAGGTCATCAATGACCTGGCCCTTGAAGCCAAGACTCTTCTTAGGCCAGGAAGTTGCTTAACAAGGTCCACGTCTATTTAATGGGATTCATTTTCTGGGTTGGACTTTGGCAACTACTACAAATATATGAATTTAGAATGAAAAAGTGCTTTGGAAGTAGGTTGCCTGCTTTGAAAAAGACTCATAGAGTCTAGTGAAAGCTTCATATACATATATATATATACATATTATATTATATATATATAATATATATATATATATATATATATATATATGGAGAAACTGAGAATCATAGGATTTGCCCAAGACTTGTTCAGTTAGCAGAGATGGGATTCAATAATGAATCGCCTGATTACAAAGCCAGATGTCTTCCCATTACCCTACACTATAGACCAACCATGCTTTAGAGCAGAGATAGACAGCTCAATGGCTCAGTGGTAGAGTGCCAGGGCCAGAGTCAGGAAGACTAAATTCAAATCTGGCTTCAGACTAGCTATGGGACCCTGGACAAGTCATTTCACTCTGTTTGCCTTGGTATCTTCATCTGTAAAATGAGCTGGAGAAGGGAATGGCACACTCCTCCAGTATCTGTCAAAAAATTTCTAAATGGGATCACGAATTGTCGACAGGACTCAACAATAACAAGAAAACAAACTACAGGCCCCCCGGGTCAAATCCAGCCTGCTATATTTTTTATGAGACTTAATTTAAAATATAAAAACTGTTCTTAACTTTTGACTTTACAAAAAACAGACAGCAGGCTCAATTTGACCAGAGAGCCATGGGTTGTCCTGCCTGCTCCAGATGTGGCCTTAAACAAGACATGTCCACTCTGTTGTTCAGGCTCGCTCCTTTTCTGAGGAAAAGGATGTCTCCAGCTTCCAACTGCAGCACCTCACTTAGGTATCATGCCTGTTCTGAACCATTGAAATTCCACCCAGACCTCCCTAATTTCTTGTGTGATGTTGGCCAAGTCACTTCACCAATGTCAGTCTCAGTTTCTTCCTCTGTGCAAGTCTCAGTATTTAGAAGTACAGGGGCTTCAGAGATACAGAAAATACAAGGTAGAATGTGAAAAGAACCTCCTCTGAGGCATCCAAGGTACCCTGAGAGTCTAGTTTGGGGACAAATCAGCTAAGGTTTCTTTTTTTAATTGATATTCTATTTTATTTTTCCAATTACATAGAAGTTTCTCAACATGTATCCAATTGAATATTTATAGGTTACACATTTTTTCTCCCCCCTCACCCCCCCAGTTTAATATATTTATGTATTAGTAATTTTGTGTAAGAGGAATTTGGACTAAGGGAAAAGAAAGAAAACCATGAGATAGGAAGGAAAAACATAAGAGAATTTTTTTAAAAAGTGAAACTTGGGGGCAGGGTTGTGTTTTTTCCCCTCTGGATGTTAGATGGCATTATCCATAACAGATCTCCCAGCATTGCCCTAGATCTCTGAACTGCTGAGAGGAGCTGCCTCCATCATAGCTTACCAACTCATAATGTTGTTAATGTGTACAATGTTCCTTTGGTTCTGTTTCCTTCGTTCAGCATCAGCTTGTGTAATTCTTTCCATGCTTCTCTAAATCATTCATGGTTTCTTCTAGAACAATACTACTCCGTAACATTCATGAACCATACCCTGCTCAGCCATTCCCCAATTGGTGAGCATCCCTTTAATTTCCAATTCTTTGTCACTATAAAAAAGGGTTTCTATAAATATTCTCGGACATGTGAGACTTTTCCCAATTTTTATGATTTCTTTTGGATATAGGCCTAGTATTGGTATTGCTAGATCAAAGGGTATGATCAATTTTATTGTTCTTTGGGTATAGTTTCAGGTTGTTCTCCAGAATTGTTGGATTAGTTCACAACTGTACCAACAGTGCATTAATGTCCCAATCTTCCCTTGACCTCTCCAACATTGATCATTTTTCCTTTTTTGTCATCTTAGCCAATCTGATATGTGCGAAGCTGTACCTCATAATTGTTTCAATTTTCATTTCTCTTATCAATAATGACTTGGATCATTTTTCATATGCACATATATATATTATATATATATACATATATATATAAAACTTTAATTTCTTCATTTGAAAACTGCCTGTTCATATCCTTTGAACATCTATCCATTGGGTGAATGACTTTCAGCTAAGGTTTCTTGAAGTAGATGACTTTTGTGTTGAACCATCCTTATAGCAATAGTCCCACTTGTGTGCCTACTGTTGGAAAAACCTTAAATATCATCACAAAGATTAATTTAATAGAAAGGAATCTGAGACCCAAAGAGGAAAATAACAGACTACTGGGGATAGAGTTCTCAAAAGATCACCAAGCCAAGTCCATGAGGTCTTTTTTTAAAATTTTTTTAAGGAAATGGGGTTAAAAGTAACTTGCCAAAGGTCACATAGCTAGGCAATTATTAAGTGTCTGACGTAAGATTTGCTCTCAGGTCCTCCTGACTCCAGGGTCAGTGCTCTTTCCACTGTGCCACCTAGCTGCCCTCTCCATGAGTTCTTTCTTTTTTATATGTGAACCCCTTGGGCAGCCCTTTCCCAGAATCATGCTTATAAATGTATAAAATAAAATAAATAAAATTTCAAAAGAATCTGGAAATAATTATTAAAATACGAAAAAACCAAGTTAATGAACCTCAAGTAATTCTGTCCAAACTGTAGTATAATGGAGCAAACTACCTCCAGAGGGTCTGAAGGGTTGAGTTTAAATTCCACCTTTAAGACTTAATACTTGTGTAAATTTCTGCAAGTCACTCCCTGGGCCTCAGTTTATTCCACTGTAGAATAAGAAGGTTGATTAGATGACCTCTGAGCTTCCTTTTGACCTTAAAGCTATGATCTTGTTCATGATAGTGGGAACCTGGGCCTCATCCCTTTGTTGGCTCAGTTCTTGTCGTCCTTTGTCAAAGAAGACCAAAACAACATCACTCCGTAGCTGATCAGATACAATACAAGCTTGGAATGCTCTACCACAGGTTGGGCAGAAGCAATCCAGGTGAACACCAGGGTGCTTAAACTTACGTACCTCCTTTTCCCTTTGAGCTGCTTCTATTCTGCCTTGCTTATAGAGCACAGCCCCTTCTTTGATGAGGTCATGCCATACTGGGCAGTCTGTGCCAGGGTCTCCCATGTTGCACTCTCAATTCTAAAGTTTTTCAGAGAGACCTTCACGGTGTCCCAGTATCACTTCTTCTGACCCTCTTGTGAGTTCTCCATAAACTAGTCTTTTAGGTGAGCACAAGTTTGGCATTCTACAGTCTTTTGTAAAATGAAGATGTTGTACTAAATAGTCCCCATGAAGGCAAGATTTATGATCCTTAGGGAATGTCAGTTTTCTCATGTGAAAAAATGAAGGGTTTGGACTCAGTTGAGTGCTAAGTTCCCCTTAAGCTCTAGATTTAATGTCTTAGGATGAAGGAATGGATAAGAAAAAGACTGTAGAAGGGGCCCAGGGCTTAGCCATTTACTTGGATTAGGGAAAGAGAGATGTCAATATCACTGAGGTTTTGCCCTTGGATGACTGGGGAGTTGATGAGATGGTACAATTATCACTAAGAAGGATGAGGAGGTGTATTGGGATTTGTCGAGGGAGTGGGGACAGGAGGAAAACTCCATTTTGGGTAAGAGAGTTAGAAATATGGAACTATGACACAGGACAGTGTTAAGAGCTAGAAATGGGAATTTGGGAGTCAGAGAGATGAAGGTTGAAAGTGCAGAAATAAATGTGGTCACCCGGGGGAGAAGGGACTGAAGTAGGCTGGGAGAGGAAGTCTGGAGAATGCCAACCCTGCAAGAGAGGAAGAAGAGACTTCATCCAGGAACTGGCAAGAGTTTCCAGGAAAGCAGGAAGAGAATAATATCTGCAGGGGTCCAAAGGTGGGAAGATTTTTCCAAAGGAGGAAGTGGGGCGTGGACCCTACAGAAAAACAACCATGGCTGATAAGGTCTACAAAATGGTCTCAATAAAGATGTCAGCTGTGACCTTCATGAAAGTTGTTTCAAAAAGGAGATTGAAAGTTAGAACTAATCTTCTGAAAAGTCTAGTGAAGGAACAGAGGAAGAAAGGAAGGTAACTCATGACTGGCACTGTAATGCGAGTAAACTTTTTAGAAGAGTCCTCAGAGACAAGTCACCTCTGCCAAACCCTTCATTGTTCAGAGAAGAAAACTAAGGCCCAGGGAGGGGAGAGTGACTTGTTTAAGGTCACATCAAGAGCTGGATGGAAGGAAGTTCATAGGTCATCTAGTCCAACTCCCTTCATTTGACAGAGGAAGAAACGGAAGCACAGGGAAGGAAAAGGATTGTTACACACTGGATCCTCATTCTAGAATTGGAAGGAATCTCACAGTTCCTCAGAGGCCTCATCTCTTTATTGTACAGAGGGGGAAATGATTTGCTCAAATTCATGCAGATAGCAAGTATCAGAGACAAGATGAGAATTTCTACTGCTAGGATTTCTCTTCAAGGACATGGCCTGGACATGTTTGTATACAGAAAGGAAAGAGTAAAGAGAGTCATATAAATATAGCACTATCTGAGCACTTTGCTTAGTGAGAGGCAGTTAGAGAAGGAGGGCAGGTGGGTATAAGGATGCTGACATGGAATGATTATTTAGGAATCAGGCATCCCCAATATTGGCAGTTTAGGCAGCTCTCTTCCCTTCCCCTTTCCCTTAACCCAGTTGCAGTTCCCCATTCCTTGCAAAACCTATTTTTCTCCAGTACAATTCTTACATGTTGGTCAATCCTTAAAAGCCAACAAGTGTGAGTGCAAATGCATGAAATGAAAGCCATCACTAGAGAAATACTAAAAGTGTGTATGAATCATGGTGGTAACAAGTGTTCTTCATGAACATTGGATATTTTTCAAATTATCTCTTGGACAGTGCATTTAAAGAGGAGAATCAATGAGGACGATGCCATTGCCCTAGAGCTCCTTTTCAAAAAATGGCTCACATCTTCCCTCTCGATTTTCTGTTAGTCTTAGAATTTTCCTCTTTCCAACAACGTAGAAGCTGCCCCATGTCTCTCATCCCATTGACTCTCTCCTCAAATCTGATCTGCACAGAACAGCAGTTGAATGATCCTGGAATTAATGGTGGGATAAGATACTAATGGGACTGGGGAGGAAGACATTGATAATAACCTAAAGCAATAATGCACTTTTGGTTTTGGAGCCTGGGTCTCCCTATCTCAAGGCTGGAAGCATAGGGACCACCCATTGAACTGATCCAAATAACCACAGTTTCTTCAACTGTAAAATGAGGGTCATAATAACATTTGCCATGAGGATCAAATGAGATAAAATTGATGCGGATGCCGTAGCACAGCATCTGAAAACAATAGGTGCTTAATAAAAGTCTGTTCCCATTCTTTCCCCAGTCCTCTTTGGCAGCCTGATCATCCTCTAATTCAGGGAGCTTACCGTATTGTTGTAAGGTTTAGCATAAACTAGATCAGCTTTAGGCTTATTGCAGTTCAGAACTCCCAAACTCAAACAATCCACTAAACCGCCTCTCAAACAACCGAGACAAAGCAGTGTTCATGATTCAATATCCAGTCCTTGACTATGGGCTTCAGGGAACTGAAATTGAAGGTCACCCAATGGGCAATGGAAAGGAAAGTCATGGGCATGAGGAGGCTATAAACACATTTCCAGTGAAGAACTACATAAGATGGAGAGAGGAAGCTACAAGGTTCTAGAGTCAGAAGACCTGGATTCAAATCCTACTTCTGACATTTACTTGACTTAGGGGAGAGTCATTTCACTCCTCCTTGTGTCTTCTTTTCCTCTTCTATAAAATGAGACCATTGGAGTAGCTGGACTCTGAGGTCCCTTCTAACTCTAAATCTTTGGTTCTATGGGTGACCCTAGGTAAGTTACTTCCTGATCTTGTGCCTCTGTTTCCCCATGTATAAATAAGTGAACTAAACTAGATGGCCTCTGAGGATCCTTCCAGCTCTTGACTTAGGATCCTTTGTGTGACCTTGGGAAACTCATATCTCCCCTAGAGTCGTACTTGATGGCCTTTGATCCCTTCCAGCTTTAGAGCTAGGACTTTATGATAATCAGGGGCCCATCACAGGGCCATGGGAGGCAAAGGGTTAAATCTGATCTATAGCTGCTGTAGAAATAGGAGCAGGGAGCTAGGTGACAGAAGACAGATCACAGGGTCTGAGGTTAGGAAGACTGAAGAGCAATTCCACCTCAAACACTTAACGAGTTGTATGACTGAGCAGCTTCATTTCTGCTTGCCTCAGTTTCCTCATCTGTAAAATGGGGATAATCACAGCACCTACTTCCCAAGATTGTTGTGAGATCAAATGAGATCATGTCTGTAAAGCCTTTAGCATAGTATCAAAGCGCGGAGTAGACGCTATAGTATTATTACTGTTATTATTCTTGTTAATTATCATCACTAATTACGTAAATCCATGACTGAAAAGGATTTGCCGAGAGCCCTTAGAATAATAGGAAAACAGCACAGGTAGACAGGGCAATACCACATTTGTACAAAAACTAAGGATATTAATGTGTACCATCGCCTAGAATTGAGAAAAATGCAGAAACAAAGGTATTGGCACTTAGACAGATGCCAACGAGCATAGGTTTTCAGAAGCAGCCAGGGACACGGTCAGCTATGGTTGGAAGAGATGACTAAAACAAGACTAAAACTGGCCTAATGGGAGAACTGAGATCACAATAGCTGGAGGGACAGAGGCCTAGATCTGGAAGTTATCAATGACAAGACCCAATTATCAAGCCACAGGACATGAGCTCCACTATGATCACTCTCAAGCTTTCAAGGGGTGTTGCTTCTGCAACCCTGAGTCTCAAAAGTCTTTACATTTTCCCAAGTAGGCAGTTCTCTAGTCTGCCTAAATTTAAGGTTGCCCCTCTCTTCTGCTCCTTCACTGCCCTAACTGAATGAGCATGTCTAATTAGGATCAGCTAATTGGGCAGCTACATGACACAGCAGATAGACTGCCAGGACTGGAATCAGGAGGGCCTGAGTTCAAATCTCACCTCAGACACTTACTAGCTTTGTAACCTTGGGCGAGTTATTTAACCCTTCTCCCCTGTTTCCTCATCTGTAAAAAGAACTAGAGAAGGAAACGGCAAACCACTCCAGTGTCTTTGCCAAGAAAACTCCAAATGGGGTCACAATGAGTTGGACACAACTGAAAATGACTGAACCCTAAGCAACACATTAGGATCAGTATTCTTTTCTGCAATGTATTTAAGGTAAGCCTATGCCACAGGACCCAGGATAGACTACTTAAGATAAATAAGAGCTCCATGACTCCTCCCCAAAAAGAAAGTAGCTCTTAGTCCCCTGAATCATTTGAGCTAGGGACAGATGTCTCCCAAAAAGTGGAGGCTACTACATTCCTTGGTGGACCAGGCCCAAAGTGATAGATTCCCCCAGTGCATCATTTGTTGATCCATTAGGATGAGCAGGCCTGGGCGGTTGCTAGGATACCATGAATCAGACAAGGAAATGAAACATAATGGTGGGTGCCAAAAGGCAGGCACTAGCCTGTTTCTCTGGCTCTGTAGAGGGCCCCTCACTTATTAGCAGCATGATTAGTATCATTTTCAGCCGCTTGCGCCTCTCTCCCTCCTGGATGTGAGACCGTTATTGCATTTCAATTGGTAAACAGTGTTTGTGATTCATATTTTTTTCAAGAGTAATTGAATTTCAGAAAGTTGAGCCTGGTAATTGCTACCAAGGAATCTATTAATGAGAAAGAAAGTGGTTGGTGTTCATGTGTGTTTTCCCCCAGACTATTAAATGGGAATTTCAATCTGGGAATGAAATCACCCTCCATCGATTTCCAGTGTCTTTTGCCATCATTCGGCTAGCTCTTTCAATGAGTTTTATGAATGAGATTTGTAGCCAAAGTAATTATGATGGCAAAAGTAGAAGAGGGAAGGTAAGCTCCCTAGGTGCCATTTTCTTGATATTATAATCTAACTACCTCTATTTGGAATCCCAGATCTGAGAAATGGAGGAGAATTGGATTTTGTTTGACTTAGAAATGATTTTCTGACCCTTATTGGAAACAGTGAGCACAGGATTTAGAATAAGGAAATCCTGAGATCACATCCTGTTTTAGATTCTCCCTCCTTGGGTCTCAATTTCCTCCTCTGTAAAATGAGGGAGTTAGACTGGGGGATCTCTGAGGTCTCTTCCAAATCTAAATCTATTAACCCAGCATCTTGGGCAATGACATTTCACACTCCATCTGGGGGCGGGGTGCAACATTTCACTTTGTGATGGTAATAACGTAAATGAAAAACCCAGTCCAAAAGTAGGGGAAAATCACCCGTGTCCTAGATAATCACTGGAGCCTGGACACTAACTAGCTGTGTAACCAGAGGCAAATCATTTCACTCCTGGGAGTCTCAATGAAATAAGGCTGTTAAGACTTTTACTACCATCTCCTTCAAAGGGTTGTTATAAAGAAAGAGCATGGGAAACTTTAAAAGCTTTATGAAGATAGAATTTATTATTATTATTATTATTATTATTATTATTATTATTATTATTATTATTATTAAGACTGGCAGGCAAGTTTAAGATAAGAAGCCCTGATCAAGAGAACATGGAGTTAGGGCAACTAGGCTGAGTCACAGTAAATAAAGTACCAGCCCTGTAGTCATAAGAACTTCAGACACTTACTAGTTGTGTGACCCTGAGCAAGTCACTTCACCTTGTTTGCCTCATTTTCCTCATCTGTTAAATGAGCTCCAAAAAAAAAAAAATAAAATAGAATATGGGGAAGCAGCTAGGTGGATAGAGCACCATTTCTGGAGTCAGGAGGACCTGAGCTCAAATCTGGTCTCAGACACTTAATGTTTACCTAGTCATGTGATCTTGGGGAAGTCACTTAACTCCATTGCCTTGCAAACAAATAGAAGAAAAAACCGAGAATACGGAGTCTAGTTCTGGCTCTGACACTTATTAGTTTTCAAAGGCCTTTTATTTTCTTACCTCAGTTTCCTTATTTGTCAAATGGGGAGAACAATTCCTTTCCTGTCCTTGCACAACTACAAGGGCACTATAAGGCTCCAATATTTGTGAAACAGCTTTTTAACCCCCAAGTTCCAAGGAAAGAAAACCATAGCAGCTGTCATGATGAACTTTGATCAAACAGAGTAGCTGTGAAATGAACGCTTCCAATTGCACATGTTCTTCAGTCATCAATTCCATTAAAGCACCATAGAATGGAACAAAAAGTATAACACTTCCCGTCTCAGTTTCATCACACAAATGAAAATTGGAGCAGGAAAGCTTAATCTCACAAGGATACCCATGCTGGTCATGGTATCAGGGTCCCATGCCCTCTACTGTCACAGTCCCATAACCTCTAACACAAAAATGCCCAAAATTATAGAAAAGGGCTCAAAAGGCAATGGAAAAGATGTTGCTTTTACTGATCTTAAGGCATAGAGGTGTTATTGCCCAATTGTTGGATAGTCTCAGTAACTAAGACCTCTGGCAACTCCCAGCGTGGACAAACAGAATTCAGCAGAACCCCAACAGGTGTTGGTGTTAAACTGAGTGAGAAATCCCTCAAGTAACCAGACTTTGGAGAGTTGTCCTCTAATTATAGCCTCTCCTGGCTTTCTTACTCTCTTCTACCAACACAGTCAGTTTTACAGGACGAAGGTCATTTTAGAATCATGAGCCCCAAAACCTGAGCTAACTCTGCTTTCATAAGTTGACTATGGTTTGCTTAGAATAGAGGAAAGCTTGACATCCTTATCAAGATTATTGGCAATATTTCCTGCCTTCCTGAGCTCATAGACAAATTGCCTTGCCTTCCTGAGTGTGGTAACTTTGGCTTTGTAATACTGGTCCCCAATAAAATGCAAAGAACAGAACCTGATTATCAAATACCCAGAATGCAATGGAAGAAGGGTGTGAAAAATGTCATTGCAGAATCACATGACAAATGAGGAGCTCCACAGAAAACCAGGATGCCAGATGTTTGGAGACCATCTATCATGAAGAAAGATGTTGGGTGGGTTGCACAACTGGGAAAGCAAAACAATGATGATCTATGTTCCAAATTCAGCCAAGAGTGGCCTATCTATGTCAACAGAAAACGTTTTCCTGTTCCTGAAATGTAGGACACACATAGTATATAACAAAGGGAGAGAAGGAATGGATTTCTGATGTAGGTAATCAACAAGACCACAGTGAACTTTGGGTATTCTAAGACTCCTTCCTTTTGCAGTTGTCTGTGTCTCTCTGAGTTGTCTACTCAGTCTGATCATGTATACTGCAAACCTCAAAGTACTATATAAAATGTTAGTGGTGGTGATTATAGAATATACTTTGGGGAAGAGAAAGTATTGAGTTCTCTCTGCATCTGGAATTATGGGAGTGAGCATCCAATGAGGAAGTCAGTGGCATCAAACTCAGACTCCTGTACCCTACAGTACATTCAAACTGACCTTTATGTTCCTCACACCTGATTCTTCATCTCCCATCTCTGTGTTATTACATTAACCAATACCCATACCTGAAATTTACTCTCTCCATCCGTCCATATCATGTAATCCCTCTCTTCATTCAAGCACCACCTTTTACACGATATCTTTTCTACTCAAAGTCAACTACTACTGTACTCCCTCCCGAAGTAGCTTGGAATTATTCTGTTCTTTTTTTCTTCATTACTTAGTACATATATATATAGATATATAGATATATACATATATCATTGCCACCATAAGAATTTCATCTCCTTGTGTTTAGGAATCATTGCACCATTTTGCACTAGTATCCTCAGGGACTGGCAAATAGGTAATTCATGTTCATTAGTTGAATGATTGAAGTTTGTTAAAATAAATTTTTTCTGTTGAAGGAGGCAGTGGTCAGAAGTAACACACTGGTGAGGAGAGATAAGATAAAAAGAAAAGAAAATAATGATGAAGAAGAAGAATTTGACATCAGGGAGGTGATGCCATGACAACATCATGCCATGAATTGAGTGATTTAAGTGAGGGGGTGATGAGTTAAGTCACAAGCCTCACTTTCTCCTTGGACTCATCTGGATTCAGTGGCCAGATATGAATCAGAACAATTGGAGTTGGCCCTGGGTGCAAGGTAGTCAGGGTTAAATGACTTGCCCAAGGTCACATAGCTAGTAAGTATCAAGTGTCTAAGATAAGATTTGAACTGACTCCAGGACTGCTGCTTTACCCACTGTACCACCTAGCTGCCCCTGGAGAAAGAAAATCAAACGGGGGAAGATGTGATTATATTAAATATAAAAGGAATAGTAGTAAATGACTATAGTAATCTACTGTTTGAGAAACCCAAAGATTCCACCTTCTGGGCTAAGAACTCACTATTTTACAAAAATTCTTGGAAATTGGAAGATAGTATGGCAGAAACTAGGCATAGACCAACACCTCACATCCTATACCAAGAAAAGGTTGAAATGGGTACAAGACTTAGACATAAACCATAAACCAATGAGAAGAACAAGGAATGGTTTATCTGACAATTCTGTCAAGAGGAGAGGAGTTTATGACCAAACAAGAGATAGAGAACATTATAAAATGCAAAATGGATAATTTTGATTACATTAAATTTTAAAAGTTTAGCACAAATAAAATCAATGCAATTAAGATTAGAAGGAATGCAGAAATCTGGGAAATAATGTTCACAGCTACTATTTCTGATAAAGGAACTAAGAGTGAACTCTCTCAACTGAGAACTGAGTCAAATTTATAAGAATACAAGTCATTCCCCAAATGCCAAGGGATATGAATAGACAGTTTTCAGATGGAGTTGAAGCTATCTATAGTCACATGAAAAATGTTCTAAATCACTATTGATTAGAGAAATGCAAATTAAAACAACTCTGAGGTACTATCAGATTGGCTAAGATTACAAAAAGGAAAATGAGCAATGTTGGAAGAGGAGATGGGAAAGCTGGGACACTAATGCATTGTTGGTACAATTGTGAACTATGCCCAAGTAATTCTAGATCTATATTCCAAAAGGGGGAAAAGGGAAAAAACATGTACAAAAATATTTATAGCAGCTCTTCTTGTAGTGGCAAAGAATTGGAAATTGAGAGGACATCCATCAACTGAGACATGGCTGAACAAATTATGGTGTATGGATATAATGAAATACTATTATTCAGTAAAAAATCATGAGTGGGCAGATGTTAGAAAATCCCGGAAAGACTTGCATGAACTAATGCCAAGGGAAGTGAGCAGAACCAGGAGAACATTGTTGTACACATTAACAAACAACATTGTAAGATGATCAATCATGATGGACTTAGCATCTCTCAGCAGTTCAATGATCAAGGACAATCCTAAAAGACTTGTTATGCCATCCACATCCCAAAGGAAAAAATTAGGGAAACTGAATGCAGACCAGACTATACTATGTCCACTTTTTAAAACTTCTTTTACATTTTTTCTTTCTTTCTCATGGTTTTTCTTCTCTTTTGTTCTAATTTTTTTAATGACATGACTAATATGGAAACATGTAAAACATGATTGTACATTGAGAACATATATCAGATTCCTTGTTGCCATGGGGCAGAGGAGGGAAAGGAGGGAAGTAGAAAAATGTAGAACTCAAAAGCTTACAAAAAGATCAATGTTAAAAACTCTCTTTGTATGTAATTGTACTAAATAAAATAAAATAACCACAGAAAAAAGATATTTTAACAAACTTTTCAATCAATCATTCAACTAATGGATATTAATTACCTATTTGCCAATCCCTGAGGATACTAATACAAAAGGGTGCAATGATTCCTACACTCAAGGAGATGACATTCTTATGGTAGAAATTATATATATATACATATACATATACATATGTATATATATGTATACATAGATAGTTCTTATTCATTATATATATATATATATATATATATATATATATATATATATATATATATATATATATATGATCTGCTGTTGTTAAGGTTTCTGGTCTTGTGATACAGACAAAATCCAAAACTCCACCATTCCAGGACAGTAGAACCTACCAAAGGTATTAATTACTTTGAGATGATGACTTTTAAGTATTACCTATAATTCTGAGATGATTTAGATGTTAATTGGGGCAGCCAGGTGGAGAAATGGATAGAGTGCCAGGTCTGCCTGGAATCAGAAAGACCTGAGTTCAAATTTGACCTCAGGCACTTACTTGCAATGTGGCCCTGGGCAAGTCACTTCACACTGTTTGCCTAAGCTTCCTACTCTGTCAAAAGAGCTGGAGAAGGAAATTGCAAACCACTCCAGTATCTTTGCCAAGAAAACCCCAAAATGGGTTGACAAAGAGTCAGACATGATTGAACAATAACAATAAAGATATGTTTATTACCTGACTTCAAGGGGGCACAGATGGGAGTTGGACTGTTTTTCCCCAAAACCCTATAAATATGAGACCTCAAACTCCTACCCCCTCAGGGCTTCTTCTTTCTCCATTGGGTCCATGTTACCAAGTGCTCCCAAATCTAATCCATGGTTAGCATGAGTGATATTCTCTTCCTCTCTCCCTCCTCATGGGGTGTGCTTCTCTTCACCATTGAATCCCCTTGAGCCCATGCTGTTGTCTGTATCTGTACCATTTTTCACCACTTGTCTTTGCCTTTATGAGTTTTTTCCCCTCCTACCTTTGTGTTTAAAGTGTGATTGCCATCCTGTTTCCCATAGCCAATCATGGTCTTTTATTGAGAGTACCCAAAGAACTGGGTATTGTTTTCCCTATTTCACAATTTCAAAAATTAATTATCAGTTCAATAGGCTATATTCTGTAACTGGAGGTAGTTAAGGCCAGTAGTTAAGGGGTAATCAGTTTCTTGATATTAAAATATAGCAAGTTTTTAAACTTCATTTTTCTTGGTTTTTGTCCGCATTTTCTTTTACAATATGACTAATATAGAAATATGTTTGCATGACTGCACATGCATAATTTATATCAAATTGCTTGCCTTCTCAAGAAGGGAGAAAAGGAGGGAGGGAGGGAGGAAGAGAAAGTAGAACTTAAAATTTTTTTAAAAGAATGTTAAAAATTGTTTCTACATGTAATTAGAAAACACAAAATATAAAAATTTTCCAAAAGAAAAAGGAATATAGCAGTTACATAATTATAGTCACAACCAAGAGATCAGTTGATAAATAGAACCAGAATAGTTCTGGAATTCAGGAAGTCACAACAATGTTATCAGGGAGCTAGGGACAGTGAAAGGTTAGCAGTGGGGAAATCTCAAGAAATGTTCATCAAATCAATTAATTATTTTTACAAGAACTTGTTAAGTGCTTATTATGAGGGCAGCTAGGTTGCACAATGGATAGAGCACTGATCTTGGAGACAGAAGGATGGGAGTTTGAATCCAGTCTCAGACACTTGGCTCTTCCAAGCTTGGGTAAGTCACTTCACCCTAATTGCCTCAAGTCCAGGGCCATCTCCAGTCATCCTGATCCCTATCTGGTCACTGGACCCAGGTGGCTCTGGAGGAGAAAGTGAGGCTGTTGACTCAGCACAACCCCCCTCACTCAAATTCAATTCATGTGCTTGTTATGACATCACCACCCTGATGCCATGGTCTTCAAGAATGAAGGAGAGGGGCAGCTAGGTGGCGCAGTGGATAGAACACCCGCCCTGGAGTCAGGAGTACCTGAGTTCACATATGGCCTCAGACACTCAATAATTACCTAGCTGTGTGACCTTGGACAAACCACTTAACCCCATTGCCTCACAAAATAAAATCTAAAAAAAAGAATGAAGGACAAACATTATCATTAAGGAGTTACATCCAAGTTAGGCATCCATGGAATCACAAAAGGAAATTATGGCATCAGCAGTCAAAAATATTCTCTTGCATTACCTGTGTGACCTTGGGAAAATGTTCCTCCTTAGGTCTTAGTGTCCCCTTCTGTAAAATGAAGGGGTTGGACTAGGTGACCTCTAAGGCCCCTTCAAGCTATAAAGCTTGTATCTACTATGTGATAATAGCTTACATTTATATGACATTATGCATTATGATATCTTATATGATCCTCACAACAATCTTATGAGAGAGATACTGTTGGTATCTCCATTTTACAGATAAGAAAAGTGAGGCAGGGCGGCTAGGTGGTGCAGTGGATAAAGCACCAGCCCTGGAGTTAGGAGTATCTGGGTTCAAATCCAGTCTCAGACACTTAATAATTACCTAGCTGTGTGGCCTTGGGCAAGCCACTTAACCCATTTGCCTTACAAAAAAAAAAACCTAAAAAAAAAAGACAAAAAAAGAAAAGTGAGGCAAACAAAAGTTAAGGGTCTTCTTGACTCAGGGCCCTACTTATTATATCACTTAGTTGTCAATAAGATCATATGATTTATGATACTGAGGCAAGGGTTTCTGATTCTGGGGCCTTCATTTCTGCTTCTTATTGGAATAGGAAGTAGTATCTTAGGCGTGGGTACAGGCAATGATTATCCTGGAGTTATCCAAGGAGTGAGGATCTTGCAGTTCCAGGTAGGCCCTGGTCAGAATAATAAGGTGACAGAAATGGCTGTCCTTTTCTATAAAATAACACTTTTTAAAAAGCACTCTAGTAGATGGCAGCAGGAGAACAGCCTCTATTAGGTACTCTCTCCAAAATATTTCAAAAATCCGTAAAATTATGCCTCTTAAATTTTCAAGAGACAAAACCCAGAGAAAGATCCAGTGAGGCAATTCTCCAGCTCAAGGTAACCTGGAAAATAGTGGGAAGGCTCTGGTCCATGGGGTTGGAGGGGCAGCAGCAGTTGAAGTGAAGGAGCTTCAGTCTGCCGGGAACAGCCCCAGGGTGCCTAGGTCCTTGGGAGCCCCAACTCCTGGCAGAAGAAGCAGTTTCCTGACATGCCACTCCAGGGAGCATCAAGTACAACTTGGAACTTCAGCAGGGAGACCTCTACCAGAGTGAGTGTGAAGCCTAGGCCAGTGTGGCCCTCCTCAGCATGGCTGGAGCCCATAGTACAGCCCAGATCCAAGGAAACAGAAGCAGACCTGTGGAAGCAGGTCCCAACAGTACCACCCTGTAGCTGCACCCTGATCACTCAGCCCACAGAAGGTAAGGGAATGGAGGGAGACTGTCGAGGTCTATCCTCTTTCCCTGCGACAGGACTCTGGGGCTGTGAACACATTCAAACCCTGGTCATAGTCTAGAGCTCCAGAGCGGTGAGCTTGTGGTCATTCAATAAACCAAGAGAGCACTCAGAGCCTCACATACTGCGGTCCTTGTGGGGGTGTTCCAATAATACTCAAAAGCTCAGGAAGCACCCTGAATCCAGGAACAGGCTGGGGAAATGAGTAAACAGAAAAAAAGGAAACCTGACCATAGACAATTAGTTTGGTCCCATGGAGGACCAAAATACACAATCTGAAGATGAGAAAGTCCAAGCTTCTGCAACTAAAGAATCAACGAAATATAGAAGTTGGGCTCAGACTAAGACAGAGCTCAGAAAAGATTTTGAAAATTAAGTAAGGGAAGTAGAAGAAAAATTGGGAAAAGAAATTAGGGAGATGCTGGAAAAATATGAAAACCAAGTCAGCAGCTTAGTCAAGGAGATCCAAAAAAATGCTGAAGAAAATAACATGTTAAAAGCCAGCTTAGGTCAAATGGATAAAACAGTTCAAAAAATTATTGAGGAGAAGAATGCTTTAAAAAGCAGAATCAGCCAGATGGAAAAGGAGATAAGAAAGCTCTCTGAGGAAAACAAATTCTTCAGATGTAGAATGGAGCTAAAGGAAGCTGAGGACTTTGTGAGAAATCAAGACACAGTAATTCAACATCAAAGAATGAAAAACTAGAAGAAAATGTGAACTATCTCATTGAAAAAAATGGATCTGGAAAACAGATCCAGAAAAGATAATTTTAAAATTACTGGGCTTCCTGAAAGTCATGATCAGAAAAAGATCTTGACCTCATTTTTGAAGAATTTCTACAGGAAAATTGCCCTGATATCCTAGAAGCAGAGGGTAAAATAAAAATTGAGAGAATCAACTAATCTCCCCTGGAAAGAGATCCAAAATAAAAACAACCCTCAGGAATATCATAGCCAAGTTCCAGAACTCCCAAGTCAAATAGAAAATACTACAAGCAGTCAGAAGGGATACAATTCAAATATGGTGGAGCTGCAGTCAGGATCACACAGAACTTAGCAGCATCTACATTAAGGGCTTGTAGGGCTTTAAATATAATATTCCAGAAGGTAAAAGAGCTACGAATGCAATCGAGAATCAGCTATACAGCAAACCTGAACATCTTCTTCCAGGGGAAAACATGGTCTTTCAATGAAACAGGGGAATTTCAAATGTTCCCATTGAAACAACCAGAACTGAACAGAAAGTTTGATCTTCAAGTACAGAATTCAGATTAAGCATAGAGAGGTGAATGAGAAGGGTAAATTATGAGGGACTTAATGATGATAAACTGTACATATTCCTGCATGGGAAGATGATATGATAATACTCATATGAACCTTCCCATTTTTTTAGGGTTTTTTTGCAAGGCAATAGGGTTAAGTGGCTTTCCCAAGGCCACACAGCTAGGTAATTATTAAGTGTCTGAGGCCAGATTTGAACTCAGATACTTCTGACTCTAGGGTCGGTGTTCTATCCACTGCACCACCTAGCTGCCCCTGAACCTTCTCATTTATTAGAGCAGGTAGAAGGAGCTTTTATAGATGAGGCACAGGAGAGAGCTGAATTGAAGGTTTAATATATTGTAAAAATGGAGTCAATGAGTGAAAGGGAAATTTACTGGGAGTAACAGAAAGGAGAGGTAGAATAGGCTAAGATAACTCATGTAAAAGATGTTTCATGTAGCTTTTGCAATGGTATGGAAGGGGGGAAGGCAAAGAGGAATGAGGGGGCCTTTGTTCTCATTGGAAATGACTCAGAGAGGAAACAGCATACACAATAAATAGAATATAGACATCTAGAAGAAAAAGGAGAGAAGGGGACAGGGGGAGGGGAGGGGGATGTAGGTGATAGAAGAGAGGGTAGATCATAGGAGAGGATAGTCAGATATAACACATTTTCTTTTTTTACTTTTTGCAAAGTGCTGGGATTGGGTGGTCTGTCCGGGTCATGGGGCCAAGTGGTTGCTGGGTCTCTGGGGTCAGATGTAGGCTTGGGACCTCTTGGCCCCAGGACTGGTGCTCTGTCCCCTTTGCCACTTGGCTGCCCCACAGCACATTTTTGAAGAGGGATAGAGTGAAAGGAGGGAGAAAATATAATAGATGGTAGTAGGGAGGAATGGCTGGAGGGAATTGCAATCAGCACCAGCAACTGTGAAAAAATATGGAAGTAACTTCTCTGGAGTGATCCACCCCAGAGATAGAACTGATGGTATCTGAACACAGACTCAGGCACATTTTTTTCTTTCTTTCACTTTATTTCTCATGAGGTTTTTTTACTTTTGTGGGAGGGTATTATGTTCACTCTTAAGAATATTTTAGTAATGTATAAATAAAGAAAATTTTTAAAAATTCAGAATTAAAAAAAAATTAAAAGCACTCTCTTCCCAACCACCTTAGGACCAAAATTCTAGGAAACAGAAATAAAGAAAAAAGGACTAAAATTACAACAAGTTTCAGTTCCTCTCAATTAATCCTAGAATCCTTTAGCTACACACTGGCAAAAGGTTAAGTCTTTGTACCTTAATTTTAAAATGATCTTGCTACATTTTTCGGAAGGCAACAATAGTATAGACACGGCCAACAGCATTTTGAAGCCCAAATCTTTAAGGGTTATCTTTAAATTGTATATTCACAACAATCAGGATGCATTGCATTTTCATTGCCAAAATTAATGTTTGGTTTGTTTTAGATGAAATTTTCTGGATTTATCTAAGACCTTTGGTTCAATAGAAAAATAAATGTTGATTAAAAATTGGTAAGTATACTTCAATTTTATGTGTTTCCTTGTTGGGACCAATACCAAAATGCCAAAAGACACATACTAACTTGCATAATTAATACATGAGGAAATAAAAGTATGTCAAGACATTGCCTTACATTGTTAACATTCTTCCATCAAGACCGAGGCAGGATTTGAAGCCAAATCTTTTTGACTTCACACCACCTGTCATTGTCATTGACTTTGCAAGTGGTATCCAAAGCTGTTCTACCTCAAGCCCATAGCCAGGCTTTCCCTATGCAATCAACCTTTGTATCTCCTGTTGTCAATCTGGCCTTGGGCAAACAGTATGATGGAGCTAGGAAAAGACCAGGGACTTCATCTCAATGGATTGGACTGAATGGTCTCAAGGTTCTCTTCTAGTTGCAGATCTATGTGCCTAAGTGTTACCTTAGACAAGTAACTTACCTGGTCCTCAGTTTTCTCTTTTGTGAAATAAATGGATTGGACTATGTGGCCTCCAAGGCCTCTTCCAGTTCTAAATCTATGGTCCTCTGAAACCAAGCTGTTCACTTTAGCAAGGGGAGAAAGTGGTAGTATCTGAGTTTGTCAAGGGAGACACCTTAAGAGACAGAAGAAGGTAGAAGCACAGGTCAAGACGAAGGTTGGAACCTAAGTTAAAGATGTGGAAGAAGAGAAACAAGGAGAATCAGGAAAGTGATGTCATGAGAACTGAGCAGAAGGGGGTGTTCCTCATAAAGGAGAGGATGTTCAACAATGCCAAATACTACTGAAATGTCCAAGAGCGTAAGGACTGGCAAGAGGCCATGGACTTTAGCCTTTGAGAGAACAGTTTCTTTTCAGTGGTGAAAAACAGATGCCAGATTTGAAAGACTTGAGTATGAGAAAAGAAGAAGCGGAAGCCTGCTCTTTCAGAAGAACTCAAAAATTGGCACTACAGGGAAGGAAAGAGATTAGAGAGTACTTTAGGAGAGTAGCCAGTATTTGAGGATTGTCAGGTTATACACATACTTGTAGACAAAAGGGAAGGAGCCAATAGAGGGGAGACATAAGGGATATACCAGAAAAACAAAGGGAGAGATCTAATGATGTAAGGGTTGAAAGGTGGCATAAGGGGGTGGTACTGGTAAATTAAATCATGAATGGGGACATTAGTTTTGGCGAGGGACATTTCAAGTGTATTCCTATCATTTTAGGCCTAGAGGCCTACAGATATTACCCAAAGTTACACATCTACTGTTGTTCTCTATTTTAAAAATAAAAACAAACCAGAAACAATAACTCAGATTTTTATAAGCAAAAAGAAAAGAATATTGAATTTAGCAGTCAGGAAAAACATGTTTTCAAATCATGACTCTGTTGCTTATTAACTGTGTGATCCAGTGCAAATACCTTGGGGCAGCTAGATGGCGCAGTGGATAGAGCACCGGCCCTTGAGTCAGGAGTACATGAGTTCAAATCCTACCTCAGACACTTAATAATGACCTAGCTGTGTGGCCTTGGGAAAGCCACTTAACCCCATTGCCTAGCAAAATCTAAAAAAAAATTGCTTTACCTTTTTAGGTGTCAGTTTTCCCATCCATAAAGTAATGAAAGGGTAGCTATGTGATACAGTGGATAGAGGACTGAACTGGGATTCGGGAAAACTAATCTTCCTGAGTTCAAATCTGGCCTCAAAAACCTGCTAACTGGGTGACCCTGGACAAGTCACTTCACTCAGTTTGCCTCAGTGTCTTCATCTGTAAAATGATGGATCTCTGCTGAGAAAAACTCAAATGGAATTATGAAGAGTCAGGCACAATTGAAACAACTTAATATTAGTAGTGAAAATACACATAACAACAATTTGTAAAATCAAACAAGAAGTCTTGCAAACAGAAAAGGGCTATATTCATATACATGGCAAAGTAACACCCTTCCAAAGAGCCCAGTTTTCCCTGTATACAGATGACAAAACAGATTCAGAAAGTTTAGATGATTTGCCTATGATAACACAGCTCAGGAGGGTCAGAGTTTGGAGCCATGCTTTGGATACTAAGTCCAATACTATCCTTCTAGGCAACAACTAATATTTGTACATTCTGTGGAAGAAGGGAGGGGAGAACCTGATAAGATGGCCCAAACCTGGAAAGGAAGGGGATCTCTGCTTTGATCTTTAGCATCCACTACTAGTCAGTCCTCAAGAAGCTGGTCCTCTGCACAAAGATTCACCAAATATTCTATGTCTGAGTTTTCTTGGTCTCATCTCTGCAAAAAATTTGAGTGGGGCCTCTTCTTTGGTGAAAGAACAAAAGCACAAGCTAATTTTTTTTGCAAGGCAAGAGGGTTAAGTAACTTGCCCAAGATCACACAGTTGTGTAATTATTAAGCGTCTGAGTCCAAATTTGAACACAGGTCCTCCTGACTCCAGGGCCAGAGCTCTATCCACTGCGCCACCTAGCTGCCACCAAAAGCACAAACTATTTAAGCTAGAAGGGACCTTCAAGGTCATCTGCTTGAACCCTTCATATCCACCTTGTGGAAAAATAAACCTTGCAAGCTTTGGTTGCTCTCTCAATATGACTCCATTGCTCTTAGTTTGTCTTCTCGCCTGATGTTATTTCCTGAAATGAGGATCCAGATGAGAGGAAGCTGCCCATTTCTCCCACCATGGCACCCAGTTCCCCATGTGGCCTGCAGACCATACCACAAACAAAGGGGGCTCGGGCAGCAGCCAGTCTCCCAAGATTAGCACCATCTGCTTAGGGACATTACTGGTCTGAAACTTCTTGGTTTGCTGGAGCCCTCCTACTGAGGCAACTTTGAAGTCAGATAAGATGATGTGTAAATAGCAAATGACAGCTGACATTTGGCTAGCGTCCTTCCTTGTAAATCCATTAAGAAATTCATTTAATACTTCAATAATTTTCCCTTCCTCTTTGATCATGCTTTCCATTTCATCCTGTAATGAGCCAACTTCCTCTTTGCCTGAGCTGCTTTTTCACTTCTAAAGAACTCTGTTTGAGTCAACTTGAAGGAAGCTGCACATCTTTCCGGAGCCTTTTTTCACTTTCTGTCCCTAGTTTCACCAATCTGCTATTTTCTCCAACCTCTGACAGTAGGGAAAATTCAGGTCAGACCATTGTTATGAGGAAATGATTAAAGCATGGAATATTAGAGCTAAAAAATGGAAGACCTCTGGGGGGGGGACAGTGAAGAGAGATGTTAGGGTAGGCAAAACTAGACCTAACAGTTTAGGCCTCTTTTATCCAGAAAGGACTAGGGCACAAAAGAGTTAGAAGGGGTGGTCCTTGGTTATCTCAAAAAGAATGTGTCAAGTCATATTAGAGCTCAAATAGATGGATTTTTTTGCCTCTTTTATGGATTATTATCAAATAATTGGAACTAGAAAGGGTGATCCTTCTTGATCTGAAAGGAGTTCTTCATTCCTTAGGAATAAAACAGACTATAAGAGACAGAAGTGATAGACTTCCTTTAACCCAAAAGGATTATGGAGATGGATGGATGGATGGATGGATAGATAGATTAAATGGATAGATAGATAGATGGATGATGGAAGGAGGGATGGAGGGATGGATAGATTAAATGGATAGATGGATGGATGGATGGATGATGGATGGTTGGATAGTTGGATGGATGGATGAATAGATGGAAGAGGTAGTTAGAGGTAGTTAGAGATATCCACATATATGTATATACATGTGTATATACATATATGTATTATGGTATATATACACACACATATGTATGGATATAGCTATATAAACCATGAAATATAAGTTGAAAGTAGGGGATTCTCATAACTTTTAGGACTGAAGCATAGAAAACAAGGCCCTGAAAGAGTTTACCATCTTTTTTTTTCTTTTGTTCTAAAACCCAGAGAACTCTAGTGGGAAAGATAGGTCTTTTTTAGTGTAAAAGTATTAAAGTTCACAGACTTGCACCTGGAAAGGATGGGCCTCTTTTATCCAGAAGGGACAAAAGCTTCGAGTAAAAGAGCTGTGAGGGGAATCCCTAAAGAAAAGAAAATTGGAGACATAAGGGGTAGTTTCTTACTGGCAAAGCAATAAAGCACAAAGGATAAGAATAGGAACCATTGGCCTCTTTTGTTGGGGAAGAACTAAAGCAAGGAGCAAGGATTAAATCAGAAAGGATTCCAGTCATAAAGGGTGAGCCTCTTTATCAGTTAGAAGTAAAGCACATAAAACCAGCTCAAGATTGGTTTAGAAACTGCTTTTATCACCAAAAACCAGATCTGGCAAAGTTGAATGCCTTGGGATAGGAATGTGCTCATTTAATCAATATTAGCATGGAAGGTTTGGACAGGCCTAAAACATGAGAAATTTTCATAAAATGGATGAGTCTCTTTTATTCAGAATGAAACCAAAGCACAAAGTCTAAAAGTGAAAAGTGATGGGAGTCTTTGATGTGTTATCCCTAAATCACAAAATATTAAAAGTTGACTGAGTAGACCTATTTATTTATCCTGAACTGATGTCACTTTCATTTGGGAAAATACCTAAATCTCAGAGATTTAGACCTAGAACAGGGTTTGGGGACATCTTTATCTTGAAGGCACAGCAACATAACTTAAGTGCAGGAAGGCGTGCATCTCTGGGACCAGGAGAAGTAGAACTAAAAAGGGTAAGGCTCTTTCATTGCAAGGGTACTAGAAGGAGGACTTTTTACTAACTGAGATGAAAACTCAGAGAAGTAGAACTAGAAAGGGTAGACCACTGTAATTGGGAAAGTACTTAAACCACTGGGGAGCAGATCTAGAATGGTCCTTTATAATACCATGGTGTTGGGGATTAAAGGAGTTCTTTTATTAATTAGGATGCCAGCATCTAAAAAAAGTATGCTCAGAAGGGTCTGGAATCCGTTCACCTTTAGGTCTCATTCTTGGAAAATTGAAATGGAAAGAGAGTATGCTATTTTATCATTTGGGTAACTCTAAAGCAGGGACAGGGAACCTCCAGCCCACAGGTCAAATAAAGCCCAAATAAAGCCTGAAAATCATCTGGTCTGGTGCTGCCAAGGCAACCACAGGTGGAACTCAAAATTCAATAAATCTAGGAGCTTTTCAGGGATGAATTAATTAAATGTTTGACCCATATAGTAGGCTAAGTTTTTGACCCTTGGCAGAAAAAAAAAAGTTTTCTCACCGTTGCTCTAAAGCAAGACTTGGCAAACTTTTTTTTCAGTAAAGGGCCAAATCAAAAATATTTTAGGCTTTGTGGTCAAGAGGCAAAATCTAGTTTATTATGTAGGTACCTATGTAGCAAGAGAGAAAATAAATTTTCCACAAATTTTTGAAGAAACTCAAAATATGAGAGGAATAACTAAGTGCAGTTTTTGTTATGTAGTTTTGCTAATAAAAAGAAGGGAATTCTCTTTTGGGGGAGTACTGTCATTTAAGTGTATGGTTCAAGGTTAAATGTCTCTTATCAAAATCAATTACAAATGTATATATCTGTAAAGAGATTTTGCATATTTCTCCTTTGAAAATGTCTTTTCACACAGATAGGCACTGCCAAATACCAACCAAATATCAGTGTCAATCCATGAGCATTTGATTTTAATCGAGGATATTCATCACTTGGAAGGCATTTATATATAATTCCATTACATTATTTTATTGATATTATTTTTTAGCATATCATTAAATTGTAGATTAATCATTAATTCTTCACAAAGGATTCCAGACCTACTAAGGATACTTTTTATATGATTCCATCCTAATCAATGAATCTCAGTTCTAAGTCCTTTAAGCACCTTTGCAATGAAAGAGGCTTATCCTTTTCATTTCTGCTTCTCTTGCTCTTAGTCCCAATTGTATTGCAGTGCCTTCAAGATAGAGACGCCAAACTCTATTCTACGTCCAAGTCTCCATAAGTACTTCAAATTCAATTAAAAAAGACATCAATTCAGAATAGACAGGTCCACTCAATCTCATTTTATTTTTTGTGCTTTAGGTCCAAATTAATCACTTTCAACTGAAGGTTAAGTGGGAGCTCCTCAATTACATAGTTAAATGGACATTTCTTTTGCGCTCATGTTGAGGTCTGCAAAATGCTGCTAGAACTGTAGTTTGAGCTCTGAAAATATATCCAAGGCAAGTTTGTATGGGAATGGGAATTTTGCTTCTTGTTTTAACTTTTGACAGCCTAGAAAGTAGCATGATATTACTTGCAGAATTGACTTTACCACAGTATAACTTTCACATATAAGCACTATTCTGTCTTATAATTAATTTAGGCTGAATTAATTAAGAAAGATTATCAAGTCTTTAGCAAAAGATAATTTTCAAAGCCATTCAATGTCTAATAATAGTAATTGAGGGTGATTTTTGTTAAGAAAAATTTCTATCACATTCCTAAACTCAAAAATAACATATCTTTTTTCTTCTTTTTTCTTTTAATATGATGAAAATGCTCTGATATTAGAAAATTGGAAAAAAAATGTTGTAGTACAATGCATATAAACATTACACTTGCGACAATGTCCAGTTATAACTGCATTATTGCAATTTGTGATTCATCGTGCTGCAGTAAGAAGCAATGAGTATACCTCATGAGAACTCTGTCCCAAATACTCAATTTGTAGCAAAAAAAGCAGCAATAGGCAACTCAAATAAATGAGCATGGATGGCTGTAATCCAATAAAGCTTTATTTATGGATACTGAATTTTGAATTTTATATCATTTTCGTATATCATGAAATATTCTGTTTTTAGTTGTTTTTCAACCATTTCAAAATGTAAAAGTTATTCTTAGCTCACAGACTTTACAAAAATAGGCCAATCTCTGGTCTAAATCATGAGGAATTGTGTTAGGATGAGCTGATCTCTTTTATCTAGAATGAGAGGAAAGCACATTATCAATAAATAAATCAAAAAAGGTAGAATGGATGGGACTCTTCAATATGTTAACAGTAAAACTAGAAGGATTAGAAGTTTTTATCCAGAAATCACTAGATACTATTTTCTAAAAACTAGAATGGGTAGGAAAATATTTAAATCACACAAATTGAGCACTAGAAAAGGGATTCATCCTGAAAAGTTTAAAGCATAGCACATAAAACTCGAAAGGATCAGGATTCTTATTGCTTGGGACTTTAACCAGAAGCAGCTTTAGCTATGGGGTTTTTTTTCCATGAGGAAAGTTCTTAAATCAGAGAAAATTGGAACTAGAATGGAGGCATGGGGGTTCCTTACACGGCAAGTATTAAAGCACTGAGCGGAAGAGGCTAGGGCCTCTTACTTGCTGTGACTAAAACTTGAAGTAGTGGGACCTCTTTCATGGAGAAAATTTCTAAGTTACAGAAAACTGATAGCAGAACAAGGTTCCAGGGACCTCTTAGAGTATAAAAGAACTAATACAGAGCTAGTCCTCTTACTGGCTGGGACTAAAGCAAAGAGAAGTCGGACTAAGAAATCAAACCTCTCTCACTTAAATCAGAAAAGAGTACATCTGGAAGAATGAGTCTCTTAGAATGAGATTGAGCGAAATCAACCATTGGGGATTGGAGGCTGAGGGCCTTTTTCATTGGTTAGGGATAAAACCCAGAAAAAAGTAGGCATAGAAGGTTTGGAATATTTTAAACCTTTGAGTCTTTTGCATCAAAAGTTGGAATAAGAAGAGACAAGTTTTATCACTTTAGCCCGAACAATGGAGAATTAATATAGATGAATCTCTTTTATACCAAAATGATTAAATTAGTCTAAAAATTGAAATGGGTATACCTCTATCACTGTGCAAATGTTTAAATGATAGACTTTGTACTGGATCTGGAATTCAGGTGGTTGGGTAGGGTCTAATATCTGGAAGAGTAGAACTGGAAAGAACTACACAGAACCTGTCTGCTGGAAAGGATGAGCCTCTCAATTGGGAACCTGCTCAAATCACAGTGGAGAAGAATCTCTAATCAGTGACAAAATATTCAACAACTAGCTTTCAAAATGGCAGTTGGAAGGGCTCCAGGATGGGTAAGGATTCAAGCACAGAAAGATTATCCTTAGCAGTGCCTGTAATCTTTGAATCATTAGTTCTAATCTATGGAAAATCTGAATGAGAAAAGACAATGAGCTTTAGGCTTTGGGGTCTCAAAACAGCCTGGGACTCAATCCAGGAAAAGTAGAAGTAAAAATCTTGGGTTCTTTCATGGTTTAAACTAGAGGGAACTAGAACCAGAAGAAGACTGGAACTTCTTTACTTAAAAAAGGAAAAATGCATAGAACCTGTCTACAAAAGAGGGTAGGCCTCTTCCTGTTTGGAACTTAAATAAAAAAAAAGTAGAACTGAAAGACATGCAGTTCTGTTGGTGGAGTTGTGAACTGATCTAACCATTCTGGAGAGCAATTTGGAACTATACCCAAAGGTCTATAGAACTGAGGATACCCTTTGATCAAGTAATACAACTACTAGGTCTATATCCCAAAGAAATCATAAAAAGGGAAAAGACTCACATGTCCAAAAATATTTACAGCAGCTCTTTTTAAAAATATTTTGTTTCTCCAACAACATGCAACAGTATTTACCAATCATTTTTTCAAGGTTTTGTGTTTTACATTTTTCTCCCTCTCTCCCTTTCCTCCCCCCCTCCTCCTGACAGAAAGCAATCTGCTATAGACTCTACATTTATAACCATGCTACATATAGATCCATATTGATATTTTTATGTGAGAAGAATCAGATCCAAAGGGAATAAAGAAAACATTAGAGAGAGGAAAATGACATAATTCATAAGACAACTTTTAAAAATTGAAGACAATAAGCTATAGTCTTCATTTAAACTCCACAGTTCCTTCTCTGGCTATGGATGGTGTTTACCATCATAAGTCTTTTAAAATTGTCTTTAATTATTGTACTGCTGAAATGAACAAGTCCATCAAGGTTGATCACTGCTCCCATGTTGTTGTTAAGGTGTACAATGTTCTTCTGGTTCTGTTCATTTCACTCAGCATCAGTTCATGCAAGTCTTTTCAGGTTTTTCTGAAGTAGTGGCAAAGAACTGGAAATTGCTGGGATGCCTATTACTTAGAGAATGCTGAACAAATTGCGGTGTGTGAATGGGATGGAACACTATTGTTCTGTGAGAAATTATGAAGAGATGGATTTCAGAAAAGCCTGGAAAGACTTACATGAACTGATATTGAGTGAAGTGAGCAGAACTAGGAAAACATTGTACATATAACATTAACATTGTGCAATGATCATAAAGCATATTATTTTCACTTTTTAAATTTTGGTTTATGGTTTTTTCTTTCTCATGGCTTTTCCCTTTTGTTCTGATTCTTCTTTCACAATGTGACTAATATTGAAATATGTTCAATGTGATTGTACATGCATAACCTATATCAGATTATTCACTGTCAAGGGGAAGGGGAAGGAAAGGGAGGGAGGCAGAAAAAATGTGGAACTCAAAAGCTTATAAAAATGAATGCTGAAAATTATCTTTACCTGTAATTGGAAAAAATAAAATTAAAAATTGAAAAAAGAAAAAGATGTAACTTCCTTCTTTGAGAAAGAATTTAAATTTGAGAGAACTATAATGGAGACTGGGGGCTCTTTACATGAAAAGGATTAAAGTAGGAAGTCTTAAAGCTCAACAGTAGTCTGAAATTGGTTGAAATTAAAACCTTGAAAAGGAGAACTTGAATGGTTAAGCCTCTTTCATTGGAAAAAGTACTTAAATCACAAAGACTTATTAGAAGGAGGGCTAAGGACTCTTCTTAAAGGACTAAGAACGAGAATTGTTGGCTGACTAGAAAGGGTGAGTGTCTTACATCACAGAGAATTGGTACTAGAACTCGTTTGGGGAGCCCTTTTTGATCATGAAATGACTAAAGCAAGAAGCCTCCCAGCTGGAAGAGTTGGGATTTTTATTAATTGGGATTAAATTCTGGAGAAGTGGAATTGTAAGGGCCAAATTTAATTTAATTGGGAGAGTTTTACATCATAGTGGAACAGATCTGCAATGGTTGAATCCATTTTAATGGGACAGCGCTACTTCAGCCAGTATTAAAGCTGGGAGTTAGAGGTGCTCTTTTGTTATTTAGGACTGAAACATAGAAATCAATCCTTAAAAGATAGATCTAATCCATGGAGAATTAAAATGGGGAAGGATAATGCTCTTTTAAGATTTGGGTTTAAAACCTGAGGAATTTTGTAAGGATGGGTCTCTTTTATCCCAATGGGATTAAAGCCCAGAGAATTAAAAACTGGAAGAGTGGAACTCTTATTGCATGAGTTAGGCTAAAACATGGTCCAATTTCTTTGGGAAAATATTCAGTCACAGAGAATCAGACGTTCAAAAGATAGGCCTCTTATAATAGGAAGATGTTCAGTCAAATAGTATTAGAGCTAGGAGGGTGGGCCTCCTTCATCTGTTAAGATCAAAGCATAAAAAAGCATCCCAGGAAAGCTCTGGACCTTTTTATAATTAATTCTAAATCACAGAGAATTAAAACTGGGATTGTTGGGCCTTTTATGAGAAAAAGACTACATCATAGGGTATCAAATCTGGCAAAGTGAGCTTCCGTTATGGGTGAAAGAAGTGAAATACAATCAAGTGGAACTGGACAGAGCCCTCATGGCCTTCTGCCACATCTCTCCACTCCCTACCTTCACCTCCTAGAACAGAAGTCACTTTGGACAGAATTGACCTGGACCTGGCTTTGCATACCTCTAGCTTCAAACTAGCTCAAAAAAAACTTTCTCAGAAGTATATAAAAAGTTCATTCGCTTTCAAGATTATTATACTGAAGAATAGTTGTGATTTTCTGGAAATTCTTTTCCTGTGTAGGGCTGCCCTCTCTCCTTTATCTCTCCGCTATCTCCCCTGCTCCCATTGGTCTCAATTCTGGCCTTCACAATTACAAAGAATAAAGCTTCTTCCTGCACCATATGACAAACCCTTGACTAACTGAAGCCAACATTGTTGCCCATCCCCTCATTCCCTCATGCCTTAACATCTCTAGGTTAAGCAGCAATCGTGGGCTAGCATAACTTTATTCTCGGGTATTATATCCACTCGACTAAGTAATGAAGATTCCACTGGGCAACCCAGACCATGGGGTCCAAACAGGAAGAAAATAGGGTGAGGGTGTCACAGAGTGGTCAACTCCTTCTGCCAGATAAGAATAAGGAAGTATGTAACAAACATGCTTTATCTCCCCTTTTTCGGGCCTGTAACTGTTCAGTGGGATGGCATAGTGGAAAAGATGCTGGATTCATATGCAAGAGAATCTGGGTTTGAATCTCACCTCTGCTATTTATATTAACCATGTGAACATTGGGCAATCTTGTGCCTCAGTTTCCTCCTCTGCAAAATGAAGGGGTTACATCCACTGTATGGGATCTAGGATCCCATGATCTCCAGTGGGTCTTCCAAGTAATTTTCTGATCTCCAACAGAATATAAACTTGAAGGAAGGGACTGAATTATATCAGTCTTGTGCTCCCGACATCTTGTTTAGTAACTTATAGAGTAGGTGCTTGTTGTTTCTGATAAACACTGTAGAAATGGGAATTTTCATTAGAGAGAATTACATGTATAATTACATCAAAATTACATCTACAAGTATTTTTCTTTGTAAACTTAAAATTCAGTAAACAACTGAATATTCAAACAAATATGGTCCTCTGTAAAACCAGTAGATCCTAATTTTTATTAATGTGTTCAAATTGGGCGGTCCCTTCTCCAAAGTAATAACAGAAATGTCCCACGTTCTTTCTGAATTCTCTCTGTTCTCTTCTGTGTATTTTTTTTTATTCAGGAAGAGGGGCAGGGTGGCAAAGCAAGGTCTGCACCTCTGATTTCATCATGCGGCTAACTCCTGGTATGGAAATGCCCTCCATCATATAGAGATGCTCCTTTTCTTCAAAATTTGCCTGGGCCACTTAAAGGTGAAATGGTTTGGCAGGGGTCAAGGGTAAGCAGAATAAGGTGATGCAATAGGATTTGAACTTGACTGGATAGGACTGATTTCCTAGCTGGGAGACTAGCTCTCTTTCCACTATACTACACAACCTCTCACATATGCTATTGGGCTTTACAAAAACAAAATAGGGTCAGTATGTTGGCCTGACTCTACTTCCTTCAGTCTGTTATTTTATACATATCTTCCTATTTTTTTTTGTCTTTTTCCTACTTGTAATTTTCATAAAGTCTAATAGTATCCCATTATCATTCTTAACCACAGTTTCTCCAACCATTTCTACCCACACCTCAACCCCTGTACCACAAGTCATTCACTACCATGATTGTTTCATTGTTTTAGAAAAAAAAGAATCTTTTGGTACAAGTAAATAAAGCCCTTACATTTCTCCTGGGCTTGATGATTACACTGAGCTTGACATAATATCAAATTTGATCTTCATTTAAGATGAACCATGTGTTGCATTGAGGTACGTCTGAACTTTGTATCTTGAACACAGAAAACAGATGCTGCTGAGACCATCCCAGGAAGCACCCATCTATACATACTTGTGACCTGACCCCTTCTAACCCCTTCCAGTGGACCACATTCTGCTCTGACCTCTTGCCAAACAGCATAAGAAACCGGAGGCTCCAGGTTGGCCCCCTGGCTGCATGATGTGGGTGTAGGTGGCAGGGGCAGGGGGTGGGGTAACTTTGCAGAAACAGGATCAACAACCAAGCCTGGAAGAGTGGTCCACTGTAACAAATGCTGCATGAATAAAATTATGTATGGTTATTAGGACTGACAGTACACTAATGATGAGTCATACAATCAAAATTTATTAAATATTCAGCAAGACAAACATCAACCCCTCTAGGAATAAACTACCAAGTTAATTCCTAATTCATACCAGCATTTGTTACAAGGTTCCCTCTCTATCCCACCAGAGATTCTATCTCCTTTGAAGGTGGCAAGATCATTTCAAAGTTCAGAGAACATGGGATGTCTGTCCTAGGTGACATCTGGGAATAGACTGATGGCTGCAACCTCTAGTGAGTTTTTATGGTTCTGGCTGGGCATATATAGGTTACATCTAAATTCTGATTGATGATTGATTACCTAAGTCTATGTTGAAAGTAAAGATCAATCAAAATTTGAGTTTTCTAATGTAGTTAGCAAGTATTTGTCAGTAGCCTACCATATTTAGGACACATATGTGTGTACATAAATATACATTCACATGTTCATTAGTAATTATTTACCAAATTTGGGAAACGCATACATCATTGCCAAACTTACTTCAGATCCTATGGGGGGAGAGTGGTCAGATATAACACATTTTCTTTTTTACTTCTTGCAAGGGGCTGGGATTGGAAGGCGTGTCCAGGACCATGGAGCTAGGTGGATTCTGGGCCTAAGGGGTGGCATGGGGGCTCAGGGCCTCTTGGCCCCAGAACCAGGGATCTGTCTGCTGTGCCACTCAGATACCCTACAGCAGAGTCAGAGTAAAAGGAGAGAGAAAATATAGTACATGGTAGTGGAGAAATAAGAAAGGAGGGAGTTGCGATCAGCATTGGCAATGTTGGAAAAATATGGAAGTAACTTTTGCGATGGACTTACCATAAAGAATGTGATCCACCCCCCAAAAAAGTGACATCACAGACAACACCATTCCCACAAAGGGGAACTTGTCTTGTGGGCTCTAGTACACTCAGAAATCCTAATACTATAAAAACTTCCCCTCTTTCTAAAAAATAAAAAAATAAAAAAAAAACTTACTTCAGGTCCTTATCTTCGTATGGAAAAAGAACTTGTATAACTATTTAGTCACAAAACAAATGCTTAAAACAAAATGGGGTTGCCTGTTCTAGAATAATGTGTTTGTTTTCCTCTGCTCCCACTCATTACATTTAAAAGGAGAAGCCAGAGACCCAGACTCCTGCTCTTTTGAGCATGTTGCTTGATACTTTGCCATGTCATTATTTGATGCAGTGGATAGAGCACTGGCCTTGGAGTCAGGAGGAGAAGAGTTCAAATCCACCCTCAGATACTTGACTGTTACTAGCTGTGTGACCTTGGGCAAGTCACTTCACCCTGATTGCCTCACATCCAAGGCATCTCCAGTAATCCTGATTCATAACTGGCCATTGAGCCCAGATAGATGGCTCTGGAGGAGAAAGTGAATGTGATGACTTAGCACAGCACCACCTCACTCAAATCCAATTCACTTGTTTGTCATAATATCGCCTCTTGGGTGTCATGGTGTTCTTTGAGAATGAAGGACAAACATTATTAAACTTCAGAGCAAGGGCTGATCAGCAGCAAGATCAGCTGAAACCTGAAATCCAAACCACTACATGACTGACTAGAAGAAATGGACCTTCCATGAGTTACTGCTAAGACAATGGTAAAAGTGAAAACTGTTCAGAAGTCTCATAAATGTTCCCTGAGTTTTTCCTATGTTGTGGGAGAATATAATTGTAATGATGGATTATAGTTTATATTTTAAGCTTGTATTAGTTTCTGCTTATGAAGCTTTTGGGATTTAAAGATTTTTTTGTGGTAGAGAAAATAAAAAACTATTCCATCCCCAAGGTCCTACCACTTTGTACTCTACATAACTTTTGTAGAAGGGACCATTTTATTCTCTTTTAGAGAAGACACCCAAAATGAGTCATACTTGAATAAGTTTTGTTTTTGAGATTTTCCCTAGTCCTACGTGGGGCTATAGTGATCTAGAACGTGTGAGGGAAAAAAGTCTCCTTTATTGGAAGTTTGGTTCCCCAAAGATTGGGCCCAAAGTTGAAGCAGAGACATCCCCTGGGAATTGTTTTGTTAAATATTTCTATAAGATAGATATTGTAAGTTGGATTGTTCTCAAGTTAAACAGAGACTGAGGGGGAAGGTCACTTGCCCAAGGTCATATAGAAAATCATCAGAAGAGCTGGGAGACCTGAGACTATTACTCTCAAAACCAGAACCATCAGGACCCATTCTCACGAAGCTCATCATGTAGTCTATGCAGTCAGATGGGATAATATCCATGTACATCTGCCTATATCTAATAAAAATATGCTGTGCTTCAATGAATTTGATAGATGTGTGTCTTCCCTATGATAATGCAGATAACAGACACCATCTATGACTTCTCATTCTGAGTCTTATCCATGTTTTCCCATAAATCCTCCACCGAGGATCTCCTCAGTGCTTTGAAGATCACAAAGGTCCCAGATACCAATGTAGAGCACCTAGACGTTCTCTCTGCTATCTCTTAAGCTCTTAATTTGACTGGTTCTATTGTGAGATATTCTGTAGAAGAGATTCTTGAGGTTGGTTTAGACTAGATTCCCACTGAGGACCAGGTTAATATTGACATTTGATTGACTGGGCAGGAAAAGACAGCAACTTATTTAAATTGTTCCCTCCTTTTTATTCCTGAAATACATTATGTAACTTCAGAGAAGGGCAAAAACTCTATGGGCTCTGGAAGACAAGGAGGGCTTCATGGATGTTGAGGAACTGAGTTGGGCATTACAAAACTGGTGCGATGTATATGGGCAGAGAGGAGAGTATTCCTTATGGGTAAGACACACTGAACTGAATACATGAAAAATATACATAATTATATGAAATATTGATCTAGGACTCTACCTGATGCAATTGATCACATTTAGAGGCAGAATTAGATATAAAATAGACTTGGAGTCAGAAGGTCTTAGTATAAACATCTTAGTACGGCCATTTACTGGTTATATAACTATGGGTCACTTTTCTTCAACAATCCTCAATGGTCCTCTATATAATAGAAATAATAATATTTACTCAGCAAAGCTCTTTGGAGAACCTGATGAGTTCATGGATGTAAAGTGTGTTGTAACCCTAAATATTTTATAAATGTTGCTGTTATTATTCCCTTGGGATCGCCATTACTAAAATGAAAAGATGTGCATCTGGTGGAAGGGGTGGAAAAAGAGATATCATCAGAACAGGGAAGGCATTAGCAGCAAAGTAAGCAAGATGCTGCAAAAGGCTCCTACCAGTTCAGTGGAATTGTTCACTTGTATTGAAGAATTTGTAGTGCAAAGGAACTTTGGAAAGCATTTGCTCTAATGAGAAAACTCTGGGAAAATGTTTTGCTTAAGGTTACATAGGTTGTTGCTGGTTGGTTGTTTTTGGCTCCTTGTGACACCATTTTGGGGTTTTCTTGGAAGAGATATGGGAGTAGTTTGCTATTTCCTTCTCTAGCTCCTTTTCCAGATGAAGAAACAGAGGAAAACAGGGTAAAGCAATTTGCCCAGGATCACACATCTATCAAGTGACTGAGACTAGCTTTGAACTCATGAAAGTGAATCTTCCTGATTCCAAATCCAGTGTTCTATACTTTGCATTAAGATTTGAAACCAGGTCTCCCAATTCAAAATCAAGCTCTCTTTCCACAAACAATATCACCTCTTGTCCAAAATCACCAAGGTAGCAAGGATGGGCAAGCTTGGCAAAGATGAATTCTTTATGAGATATGCCTCAATGCCAATGTGAATGAATGAATGCATTAATGAAAGATCATTAATAAGAGCTAATCACCACGATTGCAAAATGGAAAATAACTCACTCTCCAATGGAAAATTCTCGCTCTCAAAGAAGTCACACCATGACAGAAACAGCACAGATAAGAAGGTTCAGCTGAAAGACATTTTTAACTCCCTTTCCTATCTTGGACCTCCATTGACAGTCTGGTGAAATGTATGGCTCCATTCTTAAAATCATTTTTAAATGTATAAAATAAATAGGATTACAAAGGAAACCAATTATATTGGCATAGGTATCCAATTTGTTTAATGAGTTCATGGACCCCTATCCTAAGGGTACAGCAGCAGAGTAGAAGGAGGAAGGGCAGGTAGCATTGGATCCAAATTCTGTTGGGAGATTTCCTTGATTGAAAGAAGTCCTTTCTCCATGACTAAACAAGTCCAGGGTGCTGGAACTTTCCCCCTAGGCCTCAGTGCCTGTCATATACCAGCTTGTCTTGGCTGGCTGGGATCATGGTAGAGAATGAGAGCTTCAAGTTGACCTTTTCATATTATGTATTTGACTAGCTTGCCTGTGGACATGTCTCATGTCTCTCCATTTACAACTTCACTAAACTGTAAAGAGGGGACCATCAGCACCAAAAGGTCACAGTAGACGGATTCCGATTTGCTTCTGACTTTGAATCATTCACTCTGAGATACACAGGAGACTAATTCCACTTGTTATCGACAGAAATAATTCCACGAGGCATTCCTTTTAAAGCTTAACCCAAACCAGACTGAAATACCACAGCCCCCAATTCACATTACTAGAAGTAGGGAAAACCTCATTAAACCCAATCCACCAAATGCATAGGAAGTTATTATGTACAAAATGCACAGGATTTCAACTCAGCTTAACCAATATTCTTCAGGTCCCTGCTCTGTTCCAGAGATTGTGCTTGACACTGGGGCTAGGGAGATGACCCAGTTCCTGCCTGCAAAGAGCTTACAGTCTACTAGCTAGGAGAAATCTACAGAGCTTAGAAATGATTAAGCACATAGGAGGGGTTAAGCTGAGTGGCCTGAAAGATTCCAGAAAGGAGGGGATATTAGTATTTGAGAGAGAAACATCACACAATGAAACGAATACTTGATCTGAAGTCAGAGACCTGGGTTGGACTCCAGGCTTGGCCACTTAACTTACTTTGTGGCCTTAGGCAAGCTAATTAATCTCTCTAAGCCTCATTTACTTCATCTGTCAAATGAGGATGTAATCCTTACATTACCTGTCTCAGAACTCCTGGAAGGAAAATAAGAGAAAAATTAGTATTCTCCTCCTTAGTAGCATTATACCTGGGTGGATAGTACAAAAATTGGCTTTGAATTGAAGAGATAAAATCTATGCACAGTAGATATAAAAGAAAAGGGATTTGGGGGACCTTTGGGGGGTGGCTGGGGGCTTGGGAATTAGAGGAAATATACCCTAATAGTTGCATATTGCCTCATGTGATGCTCTTCCCTTGGAGAGAGTGGCATTAATGAGAGAGAAATTATTAAAACTGGGGATTCATTTAAAGTGTATTAGAACTCTTGGGGGAAATTCTGCGCGTCAAAACCATCCCACTGACTTGAAGAGAAAGACATAGTATACCTAAGGACTTACAGAGTTGGACCATTTCTTATGGAGAAAGAAAGGAGAATTAGACTAATCATATTTATGGAAAAGACAAAGAAACTCAGCTTTCACAGCATTCCTTAGGGCGAAGGGACACTTAGAGGCCATCTAGGTCCCAACCTATGACCAAGGAAGGGATTCCTGATGAGTGGTAATCCAACCTTTGTTATGAAATTCGTCAATAAGGGGGAGCTCACACTTCCCAAGGCCACTCATTCCATTTCAGGAAACATCCGTTGTTAGAAAGTTTTTCATTCTGTGCATCTGCAATTTCCCTCACTGCTACTTCCTTCCACCCTGGTCTATCTAGTTCTGCCCTCCTGAGCCAAGAAGAACAAAGTAAATCCCACTTTGCCATGACAGAGATGGCCATAAAGGTGGCTCTTCTTCCTCCTGCCCAGCTATCTTTTCTACAGGCTAAATATCTCCAGTTACTTATCCAATCCGCTAATGGTCTTAAGGCGTGGTTTCCAGTCTTCAGAATCCTGATCTCCCCTCTTTTATACTCCCTCTAACCAATTGATGCCTTTCCCTCGTAATTAGTGCCCAGGATAATTCAACTATGGCCTCTTTCATTCTAGACACTCTGCCTCTCAATGTTGTCTAAGAGCTCATTAGTTTTTTCCACTGCTGTGTTAGACTATTGACTCATTGAGTTTGCTGTCCACTAAAACCTGTAAATACTGAAAATACAAGGAGAAAACTGGAAGGCTTCTGCAGATGGATTTCTACTTCAGCTTTCATAGGATCCTAGACATAAGGGGTGGAAGTGATCTCAGAGGCTAATTTTTTTTAATAATCTATTTATTTTATAGATGAGAAAACTGAGGTTCATGGAAGGGAAGTGACTTATCCAGGGTCACATATAGGATCTTCGCTCTAGAACTAGAAGGGATCTCAGACGCCCTCTAGTCCAACCTCTTCTTTTTACAGAAAAGGAAACTGAAAGAAATCCAGGGTAGGAAAGGCACTTGTCCAAGATGACACAGATAATATTAAAGGCGGGATTTGAGCCCAAGTCCTCTGAAGCTTGTGGCTTTTCCATTGCACCCTATCTCCATAGTCACGTAGTTGATAGCTATAGAGAACACGAGATCTCAATGTGATCATTTTTGTGAATTACCAAAATATTAGCTCGGTAGAACAAACTTCAACTTTAAGTTTCTCCCAATGAGGGAAAGTAATTTATTCAAGGTCATATGATACTGAATATTGGTGACATAGACAGTCAAAGCTCCTTATCCTTTCTTACATTCCTTTTCTTGAGATTCTGACCTTAGTCTTCCTCAAAGGGGCCACTGGTTTTAAGCATCAGAGACAGTGGCATTAGGAGACAGACTGGGACCAAGACTGACAATGGTGGCTTTTAGATTCCACTAGCTGCCGAGTTTCTTCTTTACACTCACCCTGAGTGCTGGGAAGGGAAAAAAAAAAAAAAAAACATTTCCTTAATATTTCAGTGGAGCTCATTAAAGAGCCTTCCCTAGCCAAGCTCTGATAAGGAGAATCAAAACAAACATAATGACCTGGCTTGGATCTCATAAGATAATAAATATTCCAAGCGGACATAATTGTTTTTAACCTTTATGCTGGGTACAATCAATGTCAACGGGAAAGATAAGCCAGGGCTATCCTGAAATGGCTTCAATAATAGGCCTGTTTGGCTTAATGGGAATTCACCCCATAGATGCACATACAACAAATGAGAAATCCCTAATGGGGTTTGCATTACTTCAATTGGCCTTTATACCATCCTTAATTGATTGCCATCATGCATGTCTAATTAAGAGCATGATAATCTGACCCAAGGATTTCCATGTGGAATGGTGGGGGCATTTAAACCATGTTTTCTGGAAAGTCACACCATACCAGAACACAGGTTGTTGGATGACTGAGAGCCTTCATGAAAGCATGGAGAGAGCATGTGTGTGGCATGGTAGAAAGAGTTCAGGATCTGGAGTCAAAGGAGCTGAATTCAAATCAAAATGTAGCTACTTCTTACCTAGGGGTCTTGGTTAAATCATATCCTTTAGCACTGACTTCCTCATCAATAAAATGAAGGAGTTGGGGGAGATGGAATAGATGCTCTCTGATATCCTTTTCAGCTCTGATACTCTCATTAAATGTGAGAAGGGCTGTCATGGAGAAGAGGGCTTAGATGTATTCTGCTTGACCCCTAGAATAAAAACAGAGTCAGTGGAAGGAAGCTTGTGGTTTGGTATGAAGATCTTACCAATCAAAGACATCCAATCTATCACTGGATATCTTCTGGTAGATGATGAATGCCTACTTGATAGATGTTAGAAAAGGAATTAATGCTCAAAAAAAGAGACTGAGTGATCTCTGAAGTCATTCTGGTTCTGAGACTCTATGAGCCTCCATTCATCATATCTAGCTCACTTAGTAAGACCTCACATTTCTCAAGTACTTTCTGCACAATCTCCCTTCTTTAAGGCAATGGAGTTAAGTGACTTGACCAAGGTCACACAGCTAGGCAATTATTAAGTGTCAGGCCAGATTTGGACTCAGGTACTCCCTGACTTCAGAGCTGGTGCTCTATTCACTGCACCACCTAGCCGCCCCATGGTCATAGATTCTTAATGAATGATTTTTACTTGAATGACTGATAGATTGTTGGCTTCTGGGAATGAGGAACTGACAGCCCCCCAACCCATACTCTGGTCAGACCATATCTGGAATAGTCTATTCAGTTCTGGACACCACAGTTTTAGAAAGAAAGTGATACTGGAATATTATTGTAACATAAAAAAATTACAACATTATAAAAAAGACAGATTCAAAGAAATCTGAGAAAACTTGCATGAACTAAGGCACGATAAAGTAAGAACTAGGAGAACAATTTATATATCAACAACAGCATTGTAAATCACAACTTTGAAAGCTGTAAGAACTCTGATCAATTTTGCAATGAACTGCTAACTCCAGTGGACCAATGTTGAAGCAAGGTATCATCCTCCTGACAAAGAAATCAGATATGTATGTTAAGACACAATACAAATCAGTTTTCCTTGTTGATATTTGCCTTTAAAAGGGAGGGCTTTTATTAGGGGAGGGAAGGAATTGTGGAGGCAGGAACAGTGACACCAAAAAAAGAAGAAAGGAAGTCATTTCTCAATTGAAAAATGGTCAAAGCATATTAAACAGGCAGTTTTCAAATGAAGAAATTATAGCTATTATAAAATCACATGAAAAAAATGTTCCAAATCCTTAGTGATTAGAGAAATGCAAATTGAAAAAACTCTGAAAGGAAAAACACCCCACACCTATCAGATTGGCTAAGATGACTAAAAAGGAAAATGATCAATGTTGGAGAGGTTGTGAGAAGATTGGGATTAATGTACTGATGGTGGAGTTGTGAATTACTTCAACCATTCTGGAGAGTAATATGGAGAGCAATAAAATTGGTCATAACCTTTGACCAAGCAATACCAATACTAGGCCTATATAAAAAAGAAATCATCCAAATTGAAAAAAGTTCCACATGTTCACAAATATTTTTAGCAGCTCTTTCTGCAGTAGCAAAGAATTGGAAACTGAGGGAATGCCCATCAATTGGGGAATGGCTGAACAAGTTATGGTATATGAATATTATGGAGTACTGTTGCTCTATAAGATACAATCAATGGTCAGACTTTAGAGGAGTATGGAAAGAATTACATGAACTGATGCTGAGCAAAGGGAGCAGAACCAAGAGAACATTGTACACATTAACAGCAACATTGTGAGTTGACCAACTATGATATGCAGCTCCTCTCAGCAGTTCAGAGATATAGGACAACCCTGGGAGACATGTTATGGACAACATCATCCATATCCAGAGGAAAACAAAATAAAAACCCCACAGTATAGGAATCAATACTATGCTCACTTTTTAAAAACTTCTCTTATGTTTTTCCTTACTATCCTATGTTTTTTTTCTTTTTCCTAAGTATTAATTTCTCATACACATTGAACACAAATGAACAAGTATAACTTTTACTAGACTGTTCACCACTGAGAGGTGGGGGGTGGGAAGGAAGGGTGGTCGAAAACTGTGTAACTTATAAATATGAAAAGGAATGAATGTTGAAAACTTTCATAACATGTAATCGGAAAAATAAACTTAAAATATCAAAAAAGAAGAAAGGAAAGAAAAATTATCAGTGAAACACAAAAACTCACAGAAGACAGAAGGGAACACATACAAGAAGAGCAATAATGATACAACAACATTAAAATTGACAGGTACTTTTAAAAACAAGTTGTACATGGTAGATTTCAGGTTCCATATGCATTTCTTCTTTTCTGTCTTTTATTGAATGGAAATATTCATGTGAGGAAAATATTTAAAAAGAGAAAAAAAGGACATTGAATAGCTGGTGAGCATATAAAGAAATGCAACAGGATTGTTAAGTCACCAAACATCATTTATTAAACACTACTATATGTCAGACACAATGATACACAGTACATTGATACAAAGGAATGCAAAAGATAGTTCCTGCCCTCAAGGTGCTTATAATATAATGGGAGAGACAACATGAAAATACCATGTATGTAGATTATATAGATACAGTGGATACAGCACCCGCCCTAGAGTCAGGAGGACCTGAATTCAAATCCAGCCTCAGACACTTAATAATTGCCTAGCTATATAACCTTGGGCAAGTCACTTAATCCCATTTCCTTGCAAAAAACAAAAAACAAAACAAAACAAACATTATACAGATAGGATGAAATGGAGATAATCATGGAAGGGCAGGCACTAATTATCATTGAATGGGATAAGGAAAGACTTTCTAAAGCAGGTGGAATTTCAGCAGAGATTTAAAAGAAACTAGGGAAGCCAAGAAACAGAGATGAGGAAGGAGAGAGAATCTCAAGTGTGTAGAACAGCTAGTGAAAATGTCCAAAGCCAAGAGAGGGAGTACTAAGTTGGAAAATGAGCAAGGAGGCCAGTGCAACTGGATCCAAGAGACCATGGTGTAAGATGTAAGAAGATTGAAAAGATAGAAGGGAGCCAGGTTAGGAAGGGATTAGAATGCCAAACTGATGATTTTCCTATTTTATCCTAGAGGTGATAGGGATATATTGGAATTTATTAGATAGGGGCAGCTAGGTGGCGCAGTGGATAAAGCACTGGCCCTGGAGTCAGGAGTACCTGGGTTCAAATCCTGTCTCAAACACTTAATAATTACCTAGCTATGTGGCCTTGGGCAAGTCACTTAACCCCATTTGCCTTGCAAAAAAAATCTAAAAAAAAAAAAAACCTTGGAATTTATTGGATAGAGGACAATTGAGTAGAAGATGGATTGGAATGGAGAGAAATTTGAGACAGGGAGACTAAACAGAAGGTTGTTGTTCAGGTATGCTATACCAGACTAGAGGGAATGTCAGAGGAGAGAGGAAGGAAGGCATATATGAGAGAAGTTGCAAAGGTATAAATGACAGATTGTGGTAACCGATTTAACATGGGGGACAAGAGGGACTGAGGAGTTTAAGATAACATCTAGATGGTAACTTTGATGACTTGGAGGTTGATAGTGTTCTGGATAGCAATAGGGGAGTTAGGAAGAGGGAAGCCTGGGGAAGAGGGGCCAAGGAAAGGACAGATAAGGAAAGAAAAGTGAAAGTTTGGACATGTCGAATTTAATATATCTGTAGATATCTTGTAAGATATCCAATTTTAAATGTCAAATAAGCAATCCAATAAAATGATGAAAAAACCTTGAGTCTGTGACATATGAGGATAGGTTGGGAAAGTTGGCATGATTAGACTAGAATAGAGAAGACTGGGGATGAGAAGAACTTAGGTTCTATGCCAGAAAAACTTCCTAACAAACAAGGTTGTCTCAATGTGAGATGGGCTATGTTGGAAGGATCTGCCTCACCAGAGGCCTTCAAGCAAAGGTTAGATGACCATTTGTCACATGAGGTAGAGAAGATGCTTTTTCAGGTATGAATAAGACTAGATAGCTTCTGAAGAGGCCTTCTGCTCTGAGATTCCATGGTTCTACAGTTATTTTGACTTTGCTTAGACAAAAGACAACTGACACAGCACCTGATCTATCATTTCAAACATGATCCATGTTTTGAATAGACTACACTGGGTACTGTGACATCTAAGGATTTAAGTAAACTTATGAACCAGTAAGGGATGGACTGTAAGCCGCAGTATTACAGGACTATCTAATTCGTTCTGTCCAATTTAGCAAGATACCAAATCAGAGAAAGTTAGAGAGATGAAGGGGGCTTGGGGAAAATCGAATCCAAATCCTTCATTTTATAGTAAAGAAATCTGAATCCTAAAGAAGGGTAGTGATTGGTTCAAGGTCACAAAGATAGTAAGCAGCAAAGTCAAACTTCAAACTTGGGACTCTGGGTTCCAAGCCAGTGTTATTTCTCCTGTATCACACTGTGGTGACATGCCATGATAATTTAAGTAGATAGTCCCCACTTGCCTTGCCAGAGATATTGGGGGAATGGAGCCAGCCAGATTCTTGGTCAAGTCTAATTTGGCATTAGTTATATAGATGCTGACCAGGAGAAGCAAGGCCTAAGAGACATGGATTTAAGGAGACCTTTTGAAACAAGGCTTAGGAAGCACTTGAAAAATGAGTCTTTGCCCTCTGTGACAGCTCTTTAATAGAACACTTTTCTTTTTCATTAAGAATTTAAGTTAATAAATGCAAACATTTAAATACAAAAAGAGCAAGAAATGCTGCATGTGAACCCAAGCACTTGTGATCACATTACACTCCTTAATGGTTTGTAAGTGGACAGTGCCAAGAACTGGGTTTGAGTCCTGCCCCAAATATATATTGTCTGTATGACTCTGTATAAGTCATTTGATCTCTCAGTTCTTTGTTTTGTTTTTGGAGGTCATTGGGATTAAGTATCTTGTCACACAGCTTGTAAGCGAACCTCTCCAATCTTGTGGACACACTCTTTAACCCTAAATTACACAGGAAGTACCATCCTAAACTGGTAAAGGATTCCCAAATCAATGAAATCACAAATCCTTTCCTTTTTATTAAAATTAACAAGGTAATAACAAAATAGTGCTATTTCTCTTTTGAATGTTTTAGTTTCTTTTTTTTTCATCTTTTATTAATGCTGTTTTTTTCTCTTCCTTCCTTTCATCTCTGTCACAACCCACTAATTTAGGTACTGTCTTCCCCATCTCAAAGCTAAGTGCTAGATAAGGTGATAAAAATAGTAAAGAATGCTATAGAGCGTTATGACTTCCAAAGTACTTTACTTGTATTGGCTTCTTAAAACTCTGTAAAGTCAAGTAAGTCACCAAAAATCACACAGCTAATAACTAGGAAAATTAGATTTTAAACCGAGGTCCTAACCCTGACCCTATGCCCAACAAATTCATGTTATTTTCATGGTCTCAAGTGCCTATGACCCCATAATGGCCTTTCTAGTCCTAGAGTTCATTTATTGCTTTTACCAATTGATATTTTATTTTCCCAAATTACATGTTATAAAAGTTTTCCCACATTCATCCACATGCATATGCATAATTATAAGTTACAAAATTTCCTTCCGCCTCCCTTCCCACCCTTATCCCCTCAATAGCGAACAGTCTGGTGAGTATGGTACATATACATCTGTGTTTAACATGTTTACAAATTAGTCATTTTCTGTATGAGGAATTAGGATTGAGGGAAAAGAGAGAAAACCATGAGATAGAAAAGAAAAACATAAGAGAAATTTTTAAAAAGTGAACGTAGTATTCATTCGGACTCTGAAGGTTCTTCTTTGTTTTGTTTTGTTTTGTTTTTCTTCCTCTGGATGGGGATAGCATTGTCCATAGCCAATCTCCTAAGGTTGTCCTAACTCTCTGAACTACTGAGAGGAACTGCATCCAACAAGGATGCAATGTTGTTGTTAACGTGTACATTGTTCTCTTAGTTCTGCTCCCTTCGCTCAGATCAGTTCCCGTAATTCATTCCATTCTTCTCTAGAGTCTGACCTTAGGGTTCATTTATAAAGTCTTACATAAATGTGAGCTATTGCTATCACATTGCTGCAAGAGTGCAATCAGAAGAAGCCTCTGATCTTCTGGACTTGGGCATTTCCCATAGAGTTGAGTCACATGTTTTGGTCATTTGCTAAAGGCTATGTTCAACCAATGACTTCTGTTTGTTTTGTTTTGTTTTTTTTTTAGGTTTTTGCAAGGCAAATGGGGTTAAGTGGTTTGCCCAAGGCCACACAGCTAGGTAATTATTAAGTGTCCGAGACCAGATTTGAACACGGGTACTCCTGACTCCAAGGCCGGTGCTTTATCTACTACGCCACCTAGCCACCCCACAACCAATGACTTCTGACCGACTTTTGCATATTCTCATGGTGGGTGGGGAGATGTGGCCATCTGAACCAGGAACCTTCAGCAGTCTATAAGAGCTAAAGACAGGGTCCATCTCTCTCTTTTGGGGTCCTTGGATGGTTTGGAACACATCCCTTCTTTGGATTTCCAGAAAGGGAGAGAAAAATTTTCTTCCTTTCTCTCCTTTCTTCTCCTCTTCCCTCCCTGTCCCTCCATGATAGCTATGAGCACATGACAGCAAGATTATATCTTTGTTTAGTGAGGCCTAAGACTGGACTTTAAATTTCCTGGTTGTCTCTTCTGCTTTGTGTTTCTTTCCCTGTATACAAGTGACTCAGCAATGACTCTAGAGACAGATGATTCCAGCCCTGATGGCTAAGTTGGGGGTTCAGTGCAAGTCACCCAGCAGGAGGTATTTCCTACAACCATGTCACTTATTAGCAGCTAGGTAGAGTCATAGTAAAGACCTAGAGTCTGAAATACAAGAGTTCAAATACCATGCAAGACAATTCCTAGCTGTGTGACCCTAGACAAGTCATTGAATTTCTATCGGCCTAAATTTCCTCAATTCTAAAGTAGGGATAATAAGATCACAGGGTTATTGTGAGGATCAGAGAAAATATTTGCAAAGTACCTGGTATGTTTCCTTCCCTTTGAAAGAGAAGACACATCACTGGCAATAAAACTAACAGAGCTATATTAAAATTAAGCAATGACCTAGTTGACCAGGAAATCCAGATGTGTGATTTGCACAGAAAGGGAAGATCAGAGGTGAAAGGGAAATAATTGGTCAGCAATTTCAAGAAGTAATTTGACTTTTAAGAGAGTATGATTTTGCAAGCCATTCCCCAATTGACAATTGGTCAAAGGATAAACAGAGGCAATTCACAGATGAGGAAATCAAAGGGATCCATAGCCATATGAAAAAATTTTCTCAATCATTACTGATAAGATAAATATAAATTAAAGCATCTCTAAGGTACCACTACACACCTCTCAGACTGGCCAATATGACCAGAAAGGCCAATGATAAATGTTGAAAGGGATGTGGGAAATCTGGGACACTAATGCATTGTTGGTGGAGCTGTGAACTCATCCAGCCTTTCTGGAAAGCAATTTGGAACTATATCCAAAGGGCAATAAAAATGAGCATACCCTTTGATCCAGCAATACTACTACTGGGTCTATAACCTGAAGAGATTATGGAAAAGGGTAAAAACATCACTTGGACAAAAATATTGACAACAGCCCCTGTTTGTGGTGGCAAAAAATTGGAAATTGAGTGAATGTCTATCAATTGGAAATGGCTTAACAAACTGTAGTATATGTATGTCATGGAACACTATTATTCTATTAGAAACCAGGAGGGATGGGAATTCAGGGAAGCCTGGATGGATATGCATGAACTGATGCTGAGTGAGATGAGCAGAACCAGAAAAACATTGTACACCCTAACAGAAACATGGGGGTGGATGATCAACCTTGATTGACTTGCTCATTCCATCAGTGCAACAATCAGGGACAATTTGGGGCTTTCTGAGATGGAGAATACCATCTGTATCCAGATAAAGAACCATGGAGTGTGAACAAAGACCAAGGACTATTACCTTTAATTTAATTTTTTTAAAAAAGGTATCTTATGTAATTTTGCTATCTCATATATTTTTCTTCCTTAAGGATATGATTTCTCTCTCCTCACATTCAACTTAGATAAATGTATACCATGGAAACAATGTAAAAACTAACAGACTACCTTCTGGGGGGGAAGTGAGATTGGGGGAAAAATTGTAAAATTCAAAAACAGTAAAAAAAATTAAAAATAAATAAAAAAGAGTATGATTTTGGTGACAGGTTATAGGTTTTTGTTTTAAATAGTTGCTATGTACCCTTCTGCATCTTTTTAAGTTTTAAGAGTTTTTGGTGGGGAAAAGGAAAGAAATAACTTTCTAATATCTGATATCATCTCTTTTTATATACTTAAAACCTTTTTCAGAAAGGATCTTGTTCATTCCTTTTAGGGGAGACCCCAGAATGAACCACACCTTAACTTTGCTTAAGAAAATTCTCCTGAAACGATGTATTGGGGGCATGATGGGGAATAAAAAAAATCCTTTCTTTGGGGTCAGACTTTCCTAGGACTGAATCTTGTCTTCTTGAATCCAGAATCAGATGACTTTTTTCCCTAGGAGTGCCTCTGATCTGTATCAGGAGTGGCAATGCCATAAGTGAATATACTAACAGGAAGAAGGATGTTCAAAACTTAGACCATAATGATGAAGAATCCAATTTGGCTAACTTACTACTTGTTTTGTAGGGAATCGGTGACAAATTTAAAGTCCATACATGGGACTATGGACATAGCATTAGGGAGAGAGGATTTGTGTCCTTCCCCCTGACATGTCCTTCCTATCTTCTGGTTTTCCATATAGGTCAATTTCTGAAAGAGTCCAATAGAAGCTTAATATAATCCCTGCCCACTACTAAATGTGAGGAATCCCCCCCCCCCAAAAAAAAAGAGGGAAAGCCACCCTTGCCCTCCATAGACCTCCCAATGGTAACACATAGAGGTATCATACTAGTCTAAAAGGGAAATCTAGGGACTTTCTCTGGTGACAAAAGCAATTTGAATTACAATGAGAGAGAGAGAGAGAGAGAGAGAGAGAGAGAGAGAGAGAGGTAGAGAGGTCTAGGAAGAGACCAAAAATTACGTTAAAAGAGATTCATTTGAAGGAAACAGAGGCATAGTGTGGACAGTCATTAAATCATTGGATCATAAATTTAGTGCTAGAAGAGATTTTAGAGGCCATCAAGTCCAATCCCCTCTTTTCACAGATATGGAAAATGAACTCCAATAAATTAGGTAACATGTCCAGAGTCATACATCTGATAAGAATTGGAGGCGGAATTCATACTCAGCTCTTCCTGATTCCAAGACCTGTGCTCTATCCATCAAGGAGGGTATGAAAGTGTTTGAAGGGCTGTCACTGGAAAAGAGAGATTAGCCTGCTCTACTTTGCCCTAGAAGGGCCTTTGTACCTTAGAAGCTCAGGAAGAATATTTCACATCTCTATAGCCCTTCAAGGTTGAAAAACTCTTTTCTGACAACAGACAAATCCTTTGAGATAGGTTGGGGGAATGCTATTTTCTGACCTTACAAATGAAGCAACTGAGTTAAGTGAGGAAAAGACACTTGCCCCAGGTCATACAACTAGTAAGTCCCAGAGCCCAAACTCAAACCTAGGTCTCCTGGTGCCAGGATGAGAACTCTTGCCACCATGCTTCACTGCTCAGAGAACTCAAGCACGATAATGTATGTGAGATATGAGCAGCCACAGAATGCCCTGGGATAGCGCTAGCCTGTCCAGGCCCCTCCAGTCCCCACCTTGTCCAACCACAGTTTCCTCTCTCCCCTACAATCCCCTCCAAATAACTGATAGGCTCTCAGACAGAGGTTGGCAGCCCCCAGGAGACTTGGCCTGAATTCTTTTATCTGCCCAGAGCTTCCTGGCCACCTGACTGGGCAGCAGTGGGCGCCGGCAGACAGGAGATGGAATTGCTAATGGTGTAGATGAAATTTCAAAAAAAAATTGTCCCCATGAATTTGCCACGATATTGATCACAAATGCATTATGCTGCTCAAAGGTCAGGGCCAGCTCTCAACTGCATCCTGTCCTTCCAAACTCGGTCAGTTTGCTTTAGAGCAGCATTGATGGAGAACGTGAGTTCTTAAAAAGCCAGACAACAGAGACAGGAAGGAGGGGGCCAAGCTCACTTGTATTTGCTCAAATAATGGCATTGAATGGATAGAGCTATGCAGACAGAAATGGGGATACTGACATATTCTTCATCAAAGATTCTTGTTTTTCATTGTATCACCCATGAATGGAACACATCTTAGGGAGGATGGATTTGAACCAAAGCATCCTCATTCTCTTGCTATTTGGCCCTGGGCAAGCAGCAACCTCCTTGGGTAATTTCTATATTTGTAAACTGAGGAAGTTGGACTAAATGACAATTGAAGTCCTTTCCAGCCTTAAATCTAAGATCTTATGGTCTTAGAAAAAGTTGTCTATATATGTAAGCCATATTTAACTGCTAAATCTGAGTCTTTTTTCATTCTTTGCCCCCCTACTGTTCTGTATACTTTTGTCTCTCAGATTCTATGACTCTGCTCTCTCTTGGTTCTCTTCCCACCTATCTGAATGTTCCTTCTCATCATCTCTGATGAATTCAATAATAATTTCTATACAGGTGACTCCCAGATGGCTATATCCAGCCCTAGTTTCTTTCCTAAGCCCTCGGCCTGCATCACCTGGATGTCAACTGGACATTTCATTGACATCTAAAGTTTCGAGGAAGAATGAATAATCTTTTCCCTAAGTAAACTCTTCTAAATACTCCTATTTCTGTTGAAGTCACCATTATCCTTTATTATTCCAGGTTCATAACCTTGGAGTCATCACGGATTCCCAGCTCTCCTTCATATAGCCAATCAGTCGTCAGGACTAACCAATTCCACTTTCACAACATCTCTCATTCACATGCTCACATGGCAGAACCTCACCATCTCTCATTTGGACTATTACAATGGCCTTTTAATTGCCTTTCTGCCTCTATTTCTTCCCTCTACAAACTGTGCTCTACACAACCGCCAAAAGAATCTTCCTAAAGCACAGGTCCAACAATGACACTCCCCTGCTCAGGAAACTTCCATGGCTCTCTCTTTCCTCTTGAGTTAAACTCTTCAGTTTGGAATTTAAAACCCTCACAGTCTGATTTCAAACTAACCTTCAGAGCTATTTCACACTTTCTATTCTAATAAAATTGGCCTTCTAGTTCTTCCCTCTGGATCTTGCCTTCCCTTACTAGGGTTTCTAGCTTCCTTTAAAGCTCAACTCAATTGTCATCCCTCAGATAAATATTTTCCACCCAAGAGAATCAATATTCTATCTTCCATTTCCATGACTTTCCATGGATTGTCCCTTTGCCCTCCCCAACTGCTTCATCTCAACCTACCCACTGGAATCCTGAGCTTAATTCAAGGCTCAGCTCAAAGGTCTCAGCCATTCCTGATTAGATCCAAAATTTTTAGTGCCACGGCCCATGGTAAAACACGATTTATTTAGTTTTTATAGGTGGTAGATATTTATTTATCTGAATAGATGTGGTAATCCACCCAATCCCCCCCAACTAGAATACAGGCTCCTTAAGGGAAAAGATTTGTTTGGTTTTTGTCTTTTTATTTCCAGTATCTAGAATGATGCAAGGCCTTGACACATGTTTGCTGAAAGAATGAATGTGAATATGGTTCAGGAGCCAGCAAAGTCTCCTCATTACTTACTCCTCTCTTAGTTCTCTCTTTAGCACTTGGATGGGATTATTCAAATCACCCAAGGTCATCAATGATCTCCAGTTAATTACCCATCCCTGTCTAAGATGGGTATCAAGTGCTTGTAATTAAGGAAATCATCAGGCAAGAGAAACTGTAATAGAAAGGATCATCTCCACAAGGTAAAAGATAACATCTGAAGGCCAAGCCAGTGGCTGATAGCCAACTGACTATGGAGCCTTGATATTCAACATAGAATGGTAGAGCTAAAGAGTCTTAGAACAGAGAACAGATGATGAATGCCTGGGCTGCAATCGAGCTTAAAATATAGAATGTTAGAGTTAGGAGAGACTTCGGTAATAAAAATAATAACAATAAACACTTGCTTATATGATACTTTAAAGTTTCCAAAATGTTTTTTACAGCTATGATGCCATATGAGCTTCACGGTGACTCTGGGAAACAAAACAGGCACATTCATCTAGCCAGTTATGAGATAGGAAATCATAAGGAATCCCTTCAATACTTTAACCCTTTGAGTACCTGTGCCTACACACCATATCTACAGGGCAGATTGGATACCTCACTAGTTAACCAACAGGGTCCCATCTGGTCAGATCCACTCCATGATTGAGGCTTGATTTGTGATCCATCTGTCCCTCTGAGGCAGTCAATCAGGTCCCACCTTCTATACTGAGTAAGGCAGATGATATCGCCTGCTGTCTGATCACACCCACTCTCAAGGTCATTTGGTATCCACCCTACTCTACCTTCATCCTACTGGGTCCCAAGGAGGAATGGAATAGACTTTCAGCTAAAGGACCCTTTCTCTTTCCTGAACATGGTCCTCCCTTTGCCCAATTTATTTAAGGACTAAATCAATGAGGACCAAGAAAGTAAATGGCACAATACTTGGTCTCCTAGGGGTCCACAGATTGGTCATAATATCACATTTAAGTGAACCGGGGACTTCATTTCCTAAGGCTTAAGAAGGAGAGTTACTTAAAGTCAATGAGTCAATTATCAGGCTGTAAAATAAGGATGATCAGTTCCCAAAAGATGAACTACTTTGATAGACTGATTTTAATTACACAAAGTAGTCTCCTAAATGGAAGCCACAGGACCCAGGCTTCGTCCATGCCATCATCCCCAGGTCCTTTGTTCCTAGCAGACTGTCAGAAACCCTCCTATGAAGGGCTTTCATTTTTAAGGATGCTGCCAGGACAGGGCCAGTAAGGCCGAGGGAAATCAAGAAAGGAGGCATGAAAGGGACCTGCTACAGGTCAGGAGCTTTTGATTACCTTAGAAAGAAATGAAGGGAAAAGAGAAAAACCTGTCTCTAGAGAGATGACTTCACACTATGATGATTTTAAAATTTATTTCTAAAGCATGTCTCATCTGAAAAGGAATGTGTTCAATATAGAATCATAAAATGTCAGAGCTGAGAGGGACTTTAGGACATAGAAAAAAGAATTTCAGTGGTGACAGAAACCTTAGGACATAGAATGACAGAACTGTGAGGGCCCTGAGAATAGTGAATATCAGAGCTGGAAGAGAACTTATAGCAAAGAATTTTCATAGTTATAAAAGACCTTCAGACATAGAACACAGAATGTCAGAAATGATATAAACCTCAATATATAGAAAATCAGAGCTGGGGAGGGCCTTAGAACATAGAACAAAGCATGTCAAGAACTGCAAGAGGCCTTAGAATATGGAACAGAGACTCTTAAGTGGAATCCATAATGGAAAGAGCATTTACTAAACCGAGTTCAAATTCTACCTCTGACTTAACAAGTGTTAACAAAGTTTAACCAGGGAAATATGAGAGATCATATGTATTATAAAAGTCCCTAGGGGAGAGTTGGCTCATCAGAAAACAGGCATCATTTGACTCTCTAGAGAACACAGAATTCTTTTCCCCTTGCTTGGCATCTCACAAAGGGCAGTACTCTTGAAGACTGTATTTCTTTTCTTTTTTTTTTTAGTTTTTTTTTGCCAGGCAAATGGGGTTAAGTGGCTTGCCCAAGGCCACACAGCTAGGTAATTATTAAGTGTCTGAGACCGGATTTGAACCCAGGTACTCCTGACTCCAGGGCCAGTGCTTTATCCACTGCGCCACCTAGCCGCCACGAAGACTGTATTTCTAGAGAAAGAAAAGACCCAACAAGAAAGACAGAAGTTTCTTGATTGCCTATGCGGTTAAAATGCCTGCTTTGCCAGGAGCAAAACTTTATGTGTTCTTTACTGTATAAATAAAGCCTGCTGTATATTTGATGCTTTGTGAGCCTGAAGGCTTGTAAGAAGACCTGATGACCATCCTTTTATGGAGTACCCTATACTAATATTCCTGAGTACAACTTGAATGGGCCTAAGACAAGTCAGAAGGAAGAAGTAAAAGGTGCCCAAACTGAATCAGGCTCTTTGAATTATCAGGGAGCCTCTTACATAAAGGTTTTACTTATAAAAAGTTAAAAATCTGTCACTTCAACTTGAATGCACTGCTCATAGTCCTGTCTTCTGTAATTTAGTCATCTAGGGTGGATCCTGGTACATACTATCTCAAATGAATCCTTAGCCCAGTTTTTTCATATTTTCCTGATCTTTGTAATGATAGCCTGACTGTCCAAGGCTATAATCTCATTGGTCATTTTGAAAGTAGAGGACAGGAGACAGTAGATAGCCTTTGATTGGTCCCAAAAGTCATTGAATCATCACAGCTGGCATATAGGTCACATAATGGTTTTTCCAGAATTTTGGCCTTCTGGGGGAAACGAATAGTGTTGAGAGAAGCTCTCCTATCACTCCAGAGGCAATTCAAAAGCCAGCTACATAAATATCCATGAACTCAACTGGAACAGCTGTGAAGTTCTCAGAGGGGCCCTCCAAGAGTCGCTGAGTTGGAAGGGTCCCAGCCAATCAAGGAATGATTACAAAGATTTAAGTCTTATCTTGCATCTGCTGAATCTACAGTATTGGTCACATTGATGGAATGTACTAACTGTCCTTAAAATTAGGGTGGGGAGAAAGAAGGGGAGGTAGCACTGAAAAATAATTTGAGCAATTGAGCTTTTTTTGAGCTTTCCCAATTTCACAGACTTCTTAATACTCATAGTATTGGAGGAGAAGGGGAGACTTTTTGGTTCATGAGCTCAGTTTGCCTTAGAGCGCAGGATAAAATATTGGAGTCCATTCCAAGATATACCAATTTTTGTTGTTATTGTTGTTCAGTCATTTCAATCCTGTCTGACTCTTCATGACCCTATTTGGAGTTTTCTTGGAAAAAATGAAGAAGTGGTTTGCCATTTCCTTCTCCAACTTGTTTTACACATGAGGAAACTGAGGCAGAGTTAAATGACTTGCCTGGGGCATCACAGCTATTACCTGTCTGAGGCTAAACTTGTACTACAACCTTTCTGACTCTGGGCCTAGTACTCTATTTACTACACCACTTAGATTTGCTTTATTTCTTAGACCTGTAAAATACATGAGGCAGTGTGGCATGGTATCTTAGATTGCTAGACTTAGCAAGAACTGACTTCAAATACCACCCTATATACTTTCTAGTTGTATATCAGAACAAGTCATATGATAGCTATAAAATGAGGGGTCAGACTAGATGTCTTCTAAGGTCTCTTCAATTTGCTCATCTGCAAAATGGAGATGATAATACCTGCACTGCCAGAATTGTTTAAGGATCTAATGAGATTTCTTTTTGCAAGGTGTTGAACTTCTCTGTAAACTCCTTCCTGATTTCTTCAAGGAAGTCTTTCTGGGCTGGAGACCAAATCATATTCTCCTCAGAAGTTCTACATCTCTCTGAGTCAGGGTCTTTTTCTTCTAGGATTTTTTCTATGGACACCCTTTCAATGGCCTTTCTTCATTTTCCCAAGTTCTTGTGTTGGGGGAGGGGCTGGTTCACAGAGGTTTGGTGTTAGGATCCCTAGAGGCTTTACTCACTGGGTTTAGTAATTCCAAGTGGGCCAGCCAGTAAGGGAGGCTAGAGGCCTTGCTCACTGAGTTTAATAACTCCACCTGTCCAGTAGCAGATTCTAGAAGCTGGAACTTGCCCTCCTGCTGGTAAGCCCCAGACCATCATTCCCACAGCCAATGACTCCCCTTTCCAGTTGGTTCTGACTGCAGCTCCCATAGCCAATGCCTCTGCAGAGGATCCCAGGCTAGTCCTGCTCTCAGGCTCTCATCTCATCCTGTGCTCCTGACACAGTCTCTGTTCTCTGTGCCCGACTCACCCACAATCCCCAAAGACAGACCTTGAGGTAGATGTTCTTCTCCTAGCTTTTTTTTCTGGGTTTTGTCGATCGGATTTCTGTTAAGAGATTTGTTTCATATTATACATAAGGGAAGATCAGGAGAACATAGCACAGTCACTGTCTTCTCTCTGCCAGTTCGGTGGCTCCCTATTGCCTTTATATTTTTTATTTAATATTTATTCTCATTTTGTACAAATAATGTTTTTTTATACATTAATAAAATATTCTTGTTTAAGAGTAAATGAAATACCCCCTCCCCCGCATAACTATAGACTCTCTTGAGCAATAAAGGGGAGAGGAAAAAAAATTAAAATTAAAAAAATAATAGTAATAATTGTAGGTATGACCAGGTGGCCCAATGGACAGAGCACCAGCCCTGGAGCCATGAGCATCTGAGTCCACATCCAGCCCCATACACCCAACAATCACCCAGCCATGTGACATGCAAGCCACCCAAAACCCACTGCCCTGGAAAAACCAAAAAAAGAAAAAGAAAAGAAAAAAAAGACCCAAAATAAAATAAAATAGTAATAATAGTAGGGGTGGCTGGGTGGCAGACCGAGCATTGGCCCTTGAGCCAGGAGCACCCGGGTCCAAATCCGGCCTCAGACACCCAACGATCACCCTGCTATGTGGCCCCAGGCAGGCCACCCAGCCCCATTTGCCCTGCACCCCCCCCAAAATAATAATAATAATAATAAATGTGCTTCAGTCTGTGTTCCAACACCAACAACTCAGTCATAGGTGTATCTCTTTATGCTAAGTCCATCACAAAAGTTACTTCCATATTTTTCCACCGTTGCCACTGCTGATCGCAACTCCCTCCTTTCATATTTCTCCACTAACATATACTACATTTTCTCTCTCCTTTCACTCTGACTCTGCTGTAGGGTAGTTGAGTGGTGCAGCAGACAGATCCCCGGCTCTGGGGCCATAAGGCCCTGAGCCCCACTACCACCCCTTAGGCCCAGCATCCACCTGGCCCTATGGTCCTGGACAGGCCATCCAATCCCAGCCCCTCGCAAGAAGTAAAAAAGAAAATGTGTTATATCTGACCACTATCCCCTCATGGTCCATCCTCTCCTCCATCACTCACATCCTGACCCCTTCCCCCATCCCCCTTCTCTCCTTCTTACTCTAGATGCCTATACCCCATTGAATATATATGCTGTTTCCTCTCCAAGACACCTCTGATGAGAGCAAAGATTCCCTCATTCCCCCTTGTCTTTCCCCCTTCCATATCATTGCAATAGCTCATTGTAATGAAGAAAAATCTTATTATATGAAATATATTGGCCTGTAACCCCTTCTCATTTTTCTTTCTCCCATTACATTTCCCTTTTTTCTATTGACTCCATTTTTACACCATATTTTATCTTCAAATTCAGCTTCTCCTTTGCTTCAACTATAAAAGATCCTTCTACCAGCTCTATTAACTGAGAAGGTTCATATGAGTATTATCAGTCTCATTTTTCTATGCAGGAATACATGCAGTTCATCATCAAGTCCCTCATATTTTCCCCCTCTCCTCCAATCTCCATGCTTCACCTGAGTCCTGTATTTGATGATCAAATCTTCTGTTCAGCTCTGGCCATTCCAACTGGAACATTTGAAATTCCCCTGGTTCATTGAAAGTCCATCTTTTTTCACTGAAAGAGGACATTCAGCCTTGCTGGGTAGTTGATTCTTGGCTGCATTCTAAGCTCTTTTGCCTTCCGGTATATTATATTCCAAGCCCTACGAGCTTTCAATGTAGTTGCTGCTAAGTCCTGTGTGATCCTGACTGCAGCTCCACGGTATTTGAATTGTGTTCTTCTGGCTGCTTGTTAAATTTTCTCTTTGACTTGGGAGTTCTAGAACTTGGCTGTAATACTCCTGGGGGTTGATTTTTTGGGATCTCTTTCTCAGGGGGATCTGTGGATTCTCTCCATTTCTATTTTGCCCTCTGCTTCTAGAATATCAGGGCAATTTTCCTGTAGTAATTCTTTGAAAATGATGTCAAGGCTCTTTTCCTGATCATGACTTTCAGGTATTCCAATAAATTTTAAATTATCTTTCCTAAGTCTGTTTTCCATATCAGTTCTTTTTTTTCAATGAGATGTTTCACATTTTCTTCTAATTTTTCATTTTTTTTTGGTTTTGAAGTATTAATTCTTGGTTTCTTGTAAATTCATCAATCTCCTTCCTTGAGGTCTATTCTTTGTCTGAAGGATTTGCTCTCCTCAGAGAGTTTTCTTATCTCTTTTTCCATCTGGCCAATTTTGCTTTTTAAAGCATTCTTCTCCTCAATAACTTTTTGAACTGTTTTATCCATTTGACCTAAGCTGGTTTTTAGAATGCTATTTTCTTCAGCATTTTTTTGGATTTCCTTGACTAGGCTGCTGACTTCATTTTCATGTTTTTCCTGCATCTCTCTCACTTCTTTTCCCAGTTTTTCTTCTAACTCCCTCATTTGATTTTCAAAGTTTTTTTGTGCTCTGTCATAGCATGAGCCCAATTTCTGTTTTCCTTGGAGTCTTTAGATGCAGGAGCTTGTGCTTCCTCATCTTCAGACTGAGTCTTTTGATCCTTCTTGGGCTCATATGCAAAATATTTCTCAATGGTGTTCCTCTTGTTTCTCTGCTTGCTCATTTTCCCAGCCTGAGCCTGGTTTTGGGGTGCTTCCTGATCTTTTGGGACACTCCCACAAGGGTCTCAGTGTGTGAGTCTCTGTCCTCCCTCCTGGTCTGTGAATGACCATAAGCAAACCCCTCTGCCACGGAGCTGAGGTAGAGGGGGCCACTTCTGTTCTATTGGGGGACCTAGACTGCGATCAGGATCTGAATGTGGTCAGAGCCCCAGAGTCCTGTTCCAGGGGCAGAGGACAGAGCTCAGCAGACTCTCTTCACTCCCCTCCCTCAGCTCAATGGGCTCATGCCCTGGGGGCTCCTGCTTTCCAGCTCCCCCTGCTTCTGTTCCTGGAAGTCAGCTGCGCTGGCCATGCTGCTTTCTTTGTGCCCTGAGGGCTGGGCTACATATGCTCACTCTGGAAGAGGTCCCCTGTTGATCCCCCAATTTGTGCCAGTGCTCCCCAGGGCGTAGCTCAGGAAATTACCCCGCTGCTGTGAGCCATGGCTCCCAGCGCCCTGGCGCTGCCTCCGAGAGGTTGAAGTTCTTTCCCTCTGGCTGGCCACCCCTCTGGCGGGCCACCCCTCCAACCCCAGGGAGCAGAGCCTTTCTGCTCTTTTCCAGGTTACCTTGAGTAGGAGAACTGCCTCACTGGGTCCCTCTGTGGGTTCTGTCTCTCAAAAATTTAGTTAGAGTCCTTAGCTTATAAGTTTTATAAGAGAGTGCCTAAGACATGATCTGTTCTTGTCGCCATCTTGGTTCTGCCCCCCCTCCCTATTGCCTTTAGAATAAATTTCCACTGATTAGCATTTAAAGCCCTTCACAATCTTGCAATGTCATTTTTTCCAATCTGGTTTTCATGTTACTCCTCATCACACACTGTTTCAGTGAAATGGACTTATTTGCTATTCCCTTTTCACAGTTCAGTTTAAGAGCTGTCTCCTAATATATCTACTCAGTTGTAGGTATTACCTATCCCATAGTCTCTTTTTATTTATTTTGAATATATTTTGCACTCACTTTCCTCTTTGTGTGTTGTTTCTCTGAATAGAACATAAGTTTCTCAGTGTCTAGGACTATTTATTTATTTCTTATTTTGTATTTCCACTTCCTGGACATAGAAGCTTAATAAATCCTCATTAAATTCAATTGAGTTAACAGTCTACTAAAACCCATGGGTCTGTTTCATGGTGTCATTGCCTAGCCTCACAATCATCCCTCAGCGATCATCTAATTAGATCCATTCCCCCAAAATGCCCACTACAACATACCTGCCAAAGGTCCAGTCAGACTCTGCTCTGAAGACATCCAAGGAAGGATTACCCACTAGCTCCCATAGCAACCCATTCCATACTAGGACAACACTCATCAGCAGGAAGTCTATCTGTTTGGTTTGCCTAACCTCAAGCCTAAATTTGCTTCTTAACTTCTCTTTCTCTTGCTCTTATTTCTGCCTTCTGGAACCAAACAGAGCAAATTTAGTCCCTCCTCCTCATGATACACAGTCATTCAACTACCTGAAGCTGTATCTTGTATTATCCCATGAGTCTTCATGACTCCAAGTCTAAATACTCCAGTTCCTTTAACTAGTCCCCTTATAGCATAGCCTTAAGGGTCTTCACCATCCTGAGTACTCTCCTAAGGACTCTCTTTAGCTCCTCAATATTCTGTGACGTCCAAGAATGAAGAGAATACGCCAGATGTGGCCAGTCTAGGGTTGAGTACCATGGATTCCTCTAAGCTCTGTCTCTCATCTTACCCATTGTTGCCTACCATACCTGTGACCTTCTACTGAACCTGCATGTCTATTAGACTCATTAGAACTTCTTCTGGCTATGCAATCATGCCACCCTTCTGTGATTTTTGCAGAGTAGTCTTTGGAACCCAAGTAGAAGACTTGGGAGTTTATCCCCTTAAAGTTCATCTTCCATGATACAGTGCATCAATTTGTCAAGATCCTGTTGGATCGTAATTCTGACCCTCTGCATAGTGGCTCTTCTTTCCAACTTTGTGTGCTCTATTTAACCACACCCTGTATTTGCAAAGTGATTTATTAAAAACTCAGAAGTAGAAATCAACACTTTTCTCCATAAAATGTCACCTTCTTAGATTCCCCCCATTGTTCTTGCCCCTATTTCTTTTATCCAATTTGTTAGCTATGTCTCCCAGCTTGCTATCATCTTAAATATGAGTTCTCCATCTCTCTCACTGTCTGTACCTGTTTAAAGAAATGGCATCATGGACACTCAAGGACCTTCCCCATATCCAAGGTGACATTGACCCATTCAGGACAACCCTTTCTGGCAATTCTCTTTGTGATCACTAGGTGTCAGAAGTATAACCTCTGATGGAAGAGGTGCTGGAGCCAGCTTCCATCAACTTTCCAGGACCAATTATTAAATTATCCATGTGATCATTATACTTCAGAAATCAATAAATATTACAAATTAGGGTGTTGATTTTTTATAAATCGAATTATTATTTCGTGGTTTGCCTAGACCTAAGAAAGTGATGGAGAGGTGCGGCTAGGTGGCTTAGTGGATAAAGCATTGGCCTTGGAGTCAGGAGTACCTGAGTTCAAATCTGGTCTCAGACACTTAATAATTCCCTAGCTGTAGCTGTGTGGCCTTGGGCAAGTCATTTAACCCCACTGCCTTGCAAAAACCTAAAAAAAAGAGTCAATTGATGGGGCGCCTATGTGGCGCAGTAGATAGAGCACCAGCCCTGGAGTCAGGAGTACCTGGGTTCAAATCCGGTCTCAAACATTTAAAAATTACCTAGCTGTGTGGCCTTGGGCAAGCCACTTAACCCCATTTGCCTTGCAAAAACCTAAAAAAAAGTGATGGAGAAAATAGTAATAATTCAAACTTAAATGTCTTGAAGCTAATTGTTAAACATTTATTAGTACCTTCCCACTTCCTTTCTCCTGGCTGCTATGGTAGGGAGCTATTCCCCTTCCATTTTCTGATAGAGACCCTTCCCCAAGTGTTAAAGCAGAGCCCAAAATGTTTACTGTCTCAGCGGCCATTCCTCTCAGCCTCCTTTTTTCCTGTGGATGCTTCAGAAGGAAGCAAGGGCCCTAACAAAAGGCTATAAATAGGCAGTTGGCAGAGGGGCCTTGCTGTTTCAAGGAGAAAGCAAATGTGCTTCATTCCCCTTGGTATAGAGCTTCATTAAGTTTTCATAAAAGACCCACATTCATAAAGTCACTTCTCCAAGAGGGAAATAATAATAGTAATAGAACAGGGACTAGAGCTATGATTTCATTGGAATAGGGAACTTCCAGATGAGGAAATTCCTTCTATCAATGTAGGCCTCACCTGCTCTGCAACTAATAGTCTTAGAGAGCTGCCTAGGCCCTAGAGTATAGCCAAGTTAAGTGATTTGCCCCAAGTACAGTTACACCACAGAGTTTGATCATGCTGCTTTCTGGTAATAAGAGGGAACTGGAAATAGCACTTTACCCAAAGTATCTTATTTGGTCCTCAGGATCACCCTATGAGGTGGGTGCTATTATTATTTTTCACATTTTATAGATGAGGAAACTGAGGCAGACAAAGGCTGAATGAACTGCTCAGGTTCTGAAGAAGAGATTCAAATGTCGGTCTTCTGGACTAGAACTCTATCCATTGTACCACACTGCCTGCCAGTGGAGTGAGGCAGAGCTGCCTGGGAGAACAAATTGAACACAGAGGTTCCACTCTACTATTAAAGAAAGAAGAATGGAAGTAGGGCCTATAGTGGTTCAGGGAAGATACTGTGTATTTTTCATTGTATTTCTTATTTTCACCTATTGTTTTGGGGTTTTTTTTAGGTTTTCGCAAGGCAAATGGGGTGAAGTGGCTTGCCCAAGGCCACACGGCTAGGTAATTATTAAGTGTCTGAGACCGGATTTGAACCCAGGTACTCCTGACTCCAGGGCTGGTGCTTTATCCACTATGCCACCTAGCCACCCCACTGCGCCACCTAGCCACCCCCTATTGTTTTTTTAAAACTAAAATTATTTCCCCTTAAACTGATCCCCAATGAACCCTTCTTTGTAAGAAAAAAAAAGGCACTGAGGCCCAGGAAGGGAAATGACTGGCTCAAGGTCACAAAGTAAACATCAGATGCAGGATCTGAACCAGCACTTGAAACTCAAAAACCAACATGTTTTGTCCTGCACTCTGGTACCTCTGACACTACCCCCTTCCCCCCCCATCTCCACCAACAGAACCCATTTGGTAAGAGAAATGTTACTAGCCCTAAGTAAAGACCCATGCAGAATTAAGGGAGCTCTTTGTCTCTCCCTCCCTCCCTCTCTCTCTCTCTCTCTCTCTCTCTCTCTCTGTCTCTCTCTCTCTCTCTCTCTCCCTCCCTCTCCCTCTCTCCTCTCTCCCCTTCTCTTTCATCCTTTCTGTCTGTCTCTGTCTACCCTTCTCTTCCATTCTCTCTCTCTCCTTTCTTTCATATTCTCTCTTCCTGTTTTTCTCTCTGAAACTCTGTCTTCCTATTTATGTCTCCCTGTCTGTCTCTCTCTCTCTCTCTCTCTCTCTCTCTCTCTCTCTCTCTCTCTCTCTCTCACACACACACACACACACACACACACACACACACACACACACACATACACACACAGAGATCAAATTCTTAATTTAGCAGTAAGCTTTACCTTAAGTAGGCAGCAGCGTGACTTCAGTAATTTGGAATGGTATTTTTAAACTTAGAATTTTTGTGTTTGTTTTAACTGCACTTGCAAGGCTGTCAATCATTCAGAGAAGTTAAAGCAGCTGCAAATAGATTTGATTATATTTCACATCTGGCTTTTCTCTACAAGCTGTTCATTGTATTCATTCATAGCCTTTGTGCTCTTTGTAAAATATCCAAACCTCCCTGTGGACCTTGCTCTTTGGGAAGAGGAGCCCTATCTAACTTCTTCTCCCTCCATACTACCCTTCTCTCTTTGCACCCAATCCCTTTCCCTTCCATTCTTCCCTCTCCCAACCCACTCTTGCTGTCTCCCTGGCCCTCTCCCTTCCTCCCCTTTCAACAACATTAAGCCTCTCATTCTTCTGACCATTTCAGAAGAAGCTAGGTTAGGGAAGGCTGGATTCTTCTAATGTCTCCTCCTCATAAATGGGATCAGCTATAAAGGATAAATTTTCATTTATGTCAATGCCAGGAAAGACAGAGTTAAGGATACAATTTGGACATATCCTTCCCAGATTTAGCCTCAGAGGACCTGGGTTCATCAAACCATTTACTCTACCATTTTTGACCTATATGCTTTCCCTTTTCTTGGCCTCAGTTTCTTTCCTCACCTAAAAAAATGAGTAGACCCTTTCAGGTTTAAATCTATGAGCTTATCAATTTCCCAGAGTCTCAGTTTCTTCCATTGTAAAATGAAGAGTTTATAGCAGATGGCCTTTGAGGTTGCTTCCATTTCCAGATCAACGAGTCTGGATCTCTCCGGGCTCAGTTTCCCACTCCGTAAAATGAGAGGGTTGGATGGAATGACAATTAAGCTCCCACCCAGAGCTGAATCTATGATCTGAGTATATAGTGATGAGCATATGAGCTTCAGTATCTAGAAAGGACATCCTGAGGTATATAGTTCCCCAGTGTATGAAATGATCAAAAGAGCATATCTAGAGAAATTCATCAGCAGGCAGCTTCAGTTGTATTAGCAGTATTTTCTGGATGAGGAGATTAAGGCAAAGGGTCCTCTCTGATTTGTTGTCCAGTCGTTAAGTGGCAGAAGCAGTACTCAGGTTCAGGTCTTCTGACTCCACCAAATGGTTCTTTTAATCAAAAGTACTATCCCCTGACTCCAAGAGTAACTGAAGAAACAGGCTTCTCCTAGGAAAAACTCAAGTTGGCTCCTTGCTCTGTCAGTTCCAAAACCATTCAGGGAAATAGTCATATAATCTTATCTGGAAACCAGCCTAGCTTACTGCCACAGCATGAAGAGGGACTGTGTCTTCAAAAGGACCAGACGGGGCGGCTAGGTGGCACAGTGGATAGAGTACCGGCCCTGGAATCAGGAGGACCTGAGTTCAAATCCAGCCTCAGACACTTAATAATGACCTAGCTGTGTGGCCTTGGGCAAGCCACTTAAACCCATTGCCTTGCAAAAAAAAAAAAAAAAAACCTAAAAAAAAGAACCAGGCTATAATGGCCAAGTTCAGCCTGTGACAGATCCCAGGATGCTTGGTTCATTCCTAACCCCTCTTCCAATCCCCTTGGCTGGCTCATAAATGTCCTATCTGAATAAAAGTCCTAGACAGGGGAAATTTCTGCTACTATCTCATTGTGTGACCTTGCGTAAATCCCATCGCTTGCCAGATTTCAAATTCTCCATCAATAATGTGAGAGGGTTCTTGTCTCTCTTTTACCTCTGACATTCTGAGTATGAGTCTATGAGGTAGGTTTCAGGGTCCCTTGTGTGGTATTTCTTTTGATCCAAGAAGCAATGGTGCCATATACACAAGGAAGAGGGGTTTAAATAGTATCTGCTACATCTTTGTCCCATCCAAAGAGTCACAAGCCACTAATTTGCTCAGCAGGGTGGATCAATTAATAGGCTCTCAAATCAGGGTTCTTCTTACTCTTCTCTTATGAATGTTAACCAGTTGTTACCTTAAATAAGGCCCTTATTCATTCATTCATTCAATAAACATTATTATACACCAAAAATAGGTTCAGAAATAAGATCTAATTGCTAACCTTCCACAGGTTGCTTTACTCAATGAATCTGATCATTTATTCATTCCTATTGTGGGATGGTTTCCTATTTAAACACTCCATCCCCTTACTTGTCTTTATATTAGCAGTCCATCATGCCTTGAATACAATCTCATCTCACCAACTCGGATTGCCTTCACAACTCATTTCCAACATCACCTTTTGTGGGAGATCCTTCTTGTTTCCTGCAGTTGCCAACAAGGTCCCTATACCCATGGCCCTCCTCTCACCTCAGTCCCCAAGGTTGCCTCCAACTGGTTTTCTTTGCTTGTTTTTGTTTTGTTTGTTTGTATTTGCAAGGCAGTGGGGTTAGATGAATTGCGCAAGATCACACAACTAGGTAATTATTAATTGTCTGAGGCCAGATTTGAACTCAGGTCCTCCCGACTCCAAGGCAGGTGCTCTATCCACTGCGCCCCCAGCTGCCCCTGCCTCCATCTGTTTTGCAAATATCTGTCTATGTCTATGTCGTCCTCCTCTATTAGAATGTAAGTTCCTTGAGGACTGGGTTTAAATCACTTTTGTCTTTGTTTCACCAGTTCCTAAAACAGCAAGCATTTCATAAAGCACTGGGGCAACCAGTTGAAACCTCAAACTAACTCTTAATCAAGCTATTTGAAATACAGATGGCAATAACAATAGCAGACATTTCTGTCTTAAGGTTTCCAAAGAACTTAAGAAACATTATCTCATTTGATCCCTATAACAATACCTTAAGGTGTTTTCTTTGGCTGTCCTTATGCTCCATTCTACCCATGAGGAAACTGAAGCTCAGAGAGGTTAAGTATCATGTCCATAGTCACATAGCTAGTGTTAGAAGTGGGTTTCAAACTCAGGTCTTCCTGACTCGCAGTCTGGCACTCTATCTGTTCACTGCACTTCCCTTCCTCAAACCCATGCCTACATTTTGGTGAATGGGGGAAAGGAACCATTTCTTGTAACTGAATTCAGACAGAAGCCCCAGCAACTGAGAGATGACAATTAAACCATAACAACAAAGAAGACGGCTGACCCGTGGGCTGGGTTGAACAGAGAAGTGTTCAGAATAGTAGCACTAAATACCTGCTTGAAAAAAACAAACAATAAAAAAACCGACCCCAGAAATTGGACAGCAAAGCATGGGGGGACAAGGTTAAATAACATCAAAGAGGGGGCTTGAAAGAAGGTCAGTAACTACCCAGACAGGAAAAGAAGATGAATAGAATTCTCCTATCCCCCAGCTTTGACCTCCCATCCCCAAGCTGTAGCCCCGGCCTTTAGCAGTCACAGAAGTATTGATGAAATTAGAAATGACTGGGAAAGGTCCCTCTGAAAGAAAAGAATGCTTATTGCTTTAAAAGAGAGCTTTAAGCACTGGAAAATCTTGATAAATCAGAATACGAGAAAGAGAGGATATGTCTAAGCCTAAACCCCTCTTTCTTCTGACCTTTGTTGCTGAAAATCCATTTGCAATGGAGGAAAATTAGAACAAGACCCCAACACTAGAAGTCCTCACTACCATAGGGGTTCTCCTTGATTCTGGAGATGTTCACTATTTTTCCAATCTAGAGTTTTCCTAATCACTTAAGGTCTTCCCCAACACTGGAGGTCGTTCCCATCCCTGAAAGTCTTACCTAATGTGGGAAGGTTTCCATGACTCTAAGGTCTTACCCATCTCTGGAGGTCTTCCTCTACCAACAGTAGGCATTTTAGATCTTTCCTAATACCAAAGTTCATGTGAAGTCTGGAGAATGATGTATGAAGGTATAGTAAAGGACATTCATGCTTTGAATGGAAAGGATACATAAAATGGTCTCTAAGGCCATTCCAGCCCCGGAATTCTGTTTCTGGAATGATTGATTAGGGTTAAATATGTTTTGAAATATAGAATTACTCAAATCTTATATTCAGATCCATTTTCCTAACTTGGCTGAGTCTAATGAACATAACACAGTCTTTTCTGGCTGAGAATATTTTTTTTTAGTCTGTTTCCCTCTCTTACTCTGGCTGACAGTGCAGTGGGGATCCATATGAGCAGCATGGAAATTTTGACCTGTTCCATTTTTCTGCCCTGAAGCAATTCACCCTTTCCTAGACTGCATAATGACCCTCCCTCCATTCCTGGGAATTCATCATGCTGGTGCTGGGATTAGTATAGACCTATTAACTTCAACTCTACTGCAGCTCAGAACTCTTGAGCTAAGCAATCCACCAGCTGCCACCTCCTCAGTAGTTCAGATTTCATTCATATTCCATCATGCCTGTCATATGATTGAAAATTTTATAGGGCACAAATAGGCACTGCCTAGAATGATAGCTAGAGATAGAGAAGGTATAGGGTATGAGCACTAAAGTGAGAACCTCTACAATTTCCTTTTTGGCCAAAGTCCCTGCCAGTATTAGTTTTTCACAAGACACCTCTTTCTCTAAAATTAACTGAATTTCTAGACTGTTGAATATTGGTCATTATTAGTTGCTCTGGTTTTTGAGAGCCAAACTTTGTTGGTCTTATCTTCATCCTCTGATTCTCTCCTCTTGTCTTGCCTGACATTTGAAAGGTATCAACTTACCTCCCCTAATATTGGGGAGGTGCCAACAATACCTGGAAGGCTGGGGACCTAGGACCACAGCCCAAGGCACCTTTTTATCCCCTTTGAGTTTTCTTTATATATCTAGAGGAGGAACCTCTACTGGAATCTAATAGAATGTAAGCTACTTGAGGGAAAGCTTTATTTCTGTCTCTCTATCCCCAGTGCTTAGCATAAAATAGGAGCTTAGTAAATGTTTGTTGATTTTTTGATTTACTAAATGCAGGATATTGGAATAGTTGTAGGGCTTTGTGATGATGATGATGATGATGATGATGATGATGATGATGATGATGTTTTTCCTCTGTTCTCAAAGAAGGCCATGACATATGGGAGGTGATGCCATAGCAACCATAAGAATTGGATTTGAGTGAGGAGGGCTGTGCTAAGTCACCAGTCTCACTTTCTCCTCTCATCTGGATTGGTGACCGGATATGCATCAGGACAATTGGAGATGACCCTGGATGTGAGACAATCAGGGTTAAGTGACTTGCCCAAGAACATACAGCTAGTACGTGTCAGGTACCTGAGGCCAAATTTGAACTCCATCCTCCTGATTCTAAAGCCCAGTGCTCTTTCCACTGTACTACCTAGCTGCCCAGCAGGCCCTTGTAGGAAACAAGTAAAGAACCGTTCATCCAGAGAACCAGGTCATGCAGTTAGGCAGGCAGTCAATAAGCAAAAACATGGCTGCTGGACCATGACTTCAAAAGAGTTCACAGTCTAACAGGGTAGACAAAATGCAAATAACTATGTACAGGACCTATATAGGATAAATAGCAGATATTTTACCTTATTCACCTCTACCATACACACACAGACTGACTCTGTGATCCAGGGACATGAGCCTCCAGTAGACCACTCCATCTCCAACTCTGGACCATTTTCTCTGGCTGAAGACTTTGCCCAATTCTGTCCCACTTCAATTCATGTGCAGGGCAAGACCTCACCCCATGATGTCATTGGTCCTCTTTAAAAATGAAGGACAAACAACAGCAATCTTGTAAAGTTGCCCCCTTCCCCACCATTTCTTCTCCTACATTGCTCAAGTCCCAGACAAAATCTACAAGATGCCTTTCTTGATCCCCCTTCCTGCTTATTATGGTCTTCCCTCTGTGGATTAGCCCTTATTTCATTTGTCTATCTCTTGTTTGAACATGGTTGACTTGTTTGCATTTTTGTCTCCCCCATTAGGCTGGGAGCAACTTAGGTTCAAAGACTTTTACTTTTCTATGTATCTGCAAGCACTTATCATAATTCTTAGTATATAATAAATTCTATTTAAAAGTGACTGGGAAGATAGTGCAACAATAGGGTAGTTTGGAAGAGGGAAGTTTTGGAAGGGTGGGGGAGAATGCAATGAATTCTGATTTGGAAATGTTGATTTTGAGATGCCCAAAAGGCAAGTGGTGATGCACTTAAATGGCAGCTGAAACAGATATTGCTAAATATAAAGAACAACCAAAAAGATGATTTAAATCAAATTGGTAACAGTCATATAGCTTATTTTCAAAGAGTGCACTTTGAATTTAACATGTTGGCAACAAAAAAAAAACCACTAGATCCAATTGCATCATTGCATGTTTTCCAGCTAGAAGAGATCTTAATGTCCAGCTTTCTCCATTTTTCAGAAGAGGAAACTGAGACTGAGAGCCATTAAGTGATTTGTCTAGGTCAAGTCATTCAACTAATCAAGAGTCTGAGAGAAGATTTGAACTCAGGTCTTCCTGACTTCAAGTCCAGTGTTCCATTCATTGTGTTTATTCTGCTTTGGGATAGCACTAATTATTAGGAAGCATTTATTTCCATCAGGTTTAAATTCACCCCTATGCAACTAGCCTGTTTGTAGGTTCTCATCCTTCATTATTGAAGAAGACCAAATGACATCACGATGTTTGAGACAAATTACAGTGTGTCTGACTCTGGCTGACCACACCAAGACAATTTCAGAATGCTCTACCACAGGTTGGGCACAAATAGTCCATGTGAACCCCTGGGGTGGGTAGTTTAAACTTATGGATGTCATGATTCCTTTGAGCTACTTCAATTCTGCCTTCCTCACAGAGTGCAGTCCCCTCACTGATGAGGGCATGCCATACCGGGCAGTCCAGTGCCATTGTCTCCCAGGTTGGACAATCAATTCTAAAGTTCTTCAAAGAGACTTTCAGGGGGTCTGTGTATGGCTTCTTCTGACCCCCTTGTGAGTGTTTGCCCTATGTGAAATCTCCATAAACTAGTTTTCTTGGCAAGTGTATCTGGCATCCTAACAAGGTGTCCAGCTCTGTAGTAATGGTGGAATGTTAGGCAGTTTAGCTCAAGAAAGGACCTCAGTGTCTGATATCTTCTCCTGTCCACGCAACTGAAGTACCTAATGAAGTGCAAAAATGAAAGCCATAAGAGGCTACTCGATATAAACACTAATAATGCTAATTTTGATAGAGATACAGACACATTGATAAGTTGAAAACTTGGAAGATCTCATAATACTGGTATTACTTCAGCTGAACCTTGAGAGACATCAAGCATTCCATGAAACAAAGAGGAAGAAGGGCATTTCAGGCACAGGGACCAGCCTGGGCAAAGATATAGAGAAGAGAAATGGAGTGAGAAGGAACTTTCAACATCATTGAGTCCAACCCTTTGCATTTGAAGTTAAAGAAGCTGAGGCCAGAAAGGTTAAGTCACATGGCCCAGATCACATAATAAATCAGCAACAGGGCAAGAATGTGAACCTAAGTTCTCTGTCTCCAAATCAAATGCTGGTTCTACTGTAGCTTGACTTCTTTGTCTTCTAAAGTAGAATTTAGAGTAGGTTAGCTTAATTAGCATGGATATTATGGAAAGGGAGTGATATGAGCTAAGATTGGAACTTGGACATTTTAATTTTTTTAGGGACATTGAATTATTTTTTCAATTAATTAATGCTTTTCTCTCCTTCCCATTCTTCCCTGTACCTTGGGAAAGAAACCTTTATATGCTAAATTGAGGAGTTAAAATATTATCCTAGAGGAAAGAGGGAGCCATTGAAGGTGATAAGCAGGAAAGTATCATACTTGTGCCTTTGTGAGATTATTTGATCAATTGCTTGCCGAATAGATTAGAGTAGGAAGAGTTATGAAACAGGAAGACCAATTGGGGGCTGTTGCATGATCCAGGTGAGAGGAGAATAAGCCTGAACTAGAGCTGATTGATTGATTGGTTGGTTGGTTCGTTTCCATTCTCAAAGAGGTCCAAAATGATATCACTATGTCAAGCGTGGTCTGTGTATGTGTGTGTGTGTGTGTGTGTGTGTGTGTGTGTGTGTATGACTGTGTGAGTAGAAAGAAAGGGACAAATGTAAGAGATATTGCTGAGGTTGCATTGAATAGACCATGCAGAAATAAAATAGTTTCCTTAAATTCCCAGCTTTCCTAAATATCTTTTGATTATTTGGAAACCACTTACTAATTAGCTGGATTCTCATAAAATAGAAGGAACCCACAAGGAAAAATTGTTGGAGAAACTAAAGAATAGGAAAGGGGGATAGGATGACTCTTACATAGTGCTCAACCTTATCATTTGGTTTTCATGAAGTCATTTCACAGACTTATAAATTTAAGACATTTTATCATTAGAAGGGACATCTGAGATCCAAATTCAATCCCCCATTTTAAAGATGGGAAACAGTCCCAGAGAGGGGCAGCTACTTATCTAAGGTCACTCAGCAAATTTGTGACAAAGCTGGTACTAGTAGCTCTCCTGAGTCCTAGTGCAAGTTTCATCACACAATTCTAAGGCTATAGTAAAGTAGCTTTGTATCTACCTCCACAGAATGAGCTGACATGCATTTAGGGTTTTAATTTTCAAAGATGGAAGAGAATGGAACTTGGAAAGGGATCAAATAACCCAATCCCTTTATAAGATCCTATATCTAGAAACCTCAGAGTACAACCAATTCATTTTATAAGAAGTTAACAGAGGCCCAGAAAGAAGTGAATGACTCAAGGTCACCCATAGAGTCACAGATCTAGAGGATGAAGGACCCTCAGAGACTATCTCATCCAACCCATTTGTTTTCCAGAAAGCTTTCCTCAACTCTGAGGTCTCTCCCATCTAGCTTCCTTTGCCAGTAATGAGGTCTTCCCGAACACCTTAGCTCAAGTGAAGACCTGAAGACTTGCCAGTGTCAGACAGTAAGTATAAAAATCAGGATCAGAACCCAGGTCCGTGGGTTCCAAAGTAAATTAGTACTCTTTCCAATGTGCCATACTATCTCCCTCCGCTTTACAGATAAGGATGCTGTAGCTCACAACTGACTAGCTCAAAGAAGAACACCAGAATATGAACCCAGACACTCTGACTTGGATTCTGTTGAAGAAGATTCAACTCGTGTCATTCTTTGAAAGCTCTGAAGTAAAAATGTCAGTCATATTATGTAAAGTCACTAGAACAAACTATATTCCCATGGAATTCCACATCTCCATAATTTTCTTATGGGAGCCAGAACAGGGAAAGGCTTCCACATTTGCATTCATAGCTCAAAGAAACCAGAGCCAGAAAGGATCTAAGAAGCCTTTTAGTTCAAGTCACTCATTTAACAGATGGGGAGACTGAGGACCTTCCTAGTGATTACATAGATAGTGTATGGGGCAGGATTATCCTGACTTCAAATCTAGTGTCCTATGCACCATGCAACACTGCCTAATCAGAGAGAAGGGAAAGGAAAGGGGGAGGGAAAGGGAGAAGCAACTGAAGATTTTTCTCTTAATATTGGAACCATTTCCTGGGTGATTTTCTGGGTTAATTTTAGTCACATCCTAGAACCCACTAAAGGCCACTTAGTGTAGAGGTTGACTGAAGGTCTATGGGAAGATTAAGGAAGCTCAGAATTTGTTTACAAGGCAAACGAGTGTGTGTCGCCTTGTATATTCACTGTCATGGAGGCCAGGGATAGCAGAATTAATCCTCACATTGGAAATAAGGAAGGCATTGTGCTGGGTCACGTTTGTAGATTATCAGATTTCCATCCATCAATCCTGAGTTATCACTCTGCAAATACTCGAAACTGAGTTTGCTCTTTTGCCTAAAGCTTGGGGCCGACCCAGTCTATCCCCACTCCCTTGACCAGATTTATCTTTCCTGCAAACAATAATGAAATGGCTCTGATTAAATGCTGGCAACCTCCTACAGGTTATGAGTTCTGGTGAGAGCTTTCCCCCTTAATCCGCATTCCAGAAAGGACCAGGCTGGAAGAACACACTAGACTATAAACTACTTTAGGAGAAGACCACATCCTAACCACTCTTTTTTATCTCCCCCTAGTACCCAATGGAGTGTTATGGACAACCAAGATACTTTATAAATGATGATGATGATGATGATGATGATGATGATGATGATGATGATGATGATGATTGAAAGAAAAAAAGAAGAAAAGAGAAAAGAAAAGGAAAAGTCTAATTCATCGCCCAAATGGCGGCCTTATTCATTTTCCCCATGGCTGTTCTCAGTGATGTCTCAGAAAAGGCCACACTCTCAGTTCAGGCCTTTATTGCTCCGGGATTACAAAGGTAGAAGCCAAGCCATTGTGGTCACTTACCATTTGTCCCCCCACTGTAAAGTTGTCTCCTGAAAAAACTGACCAGACATTGTTGGAGAAGGAATGGCTGATGCTTCCATACCCACAGAAGGAAGATGCTGGAGGCAGCTTTCAACCAGTTCTGGCTCTCCAGGAGTAATTATATTTTCAATGTGAGTGTTAGCATTTTGGAATCAGCAAATGTTACAAATATGGGCATGACTTATTATTTTGTTGTTTAGACTTAAGAAAGTAAAGGGTAATGTGTTAAAAATGCAAATTCTACTTAGAAGAGGGTCCTGGGAGCAGTTTGGGGTTGTTTTTTTAGAGGGGAAAGTCAGCTGTCAAACACTTACTGATGGATTCAACTCGATAGCCTCAACTCAATAGCCAAATCGATGAGTGAGCCCATGGTCATTAGCCTAAATTTCACACCTGATTTCAAACACTTTGAGCAGAGACCCAGAAAAGGAATGTGATTGTCCAAAGGTCATCTTGATATTAAGTAACAGTGTCAGGAATTGAAACCAAGGTCACACACTCCAGACCCTCTGCTCTTAACCATTATACTCCAGTGCTTCGTCCAATAGATTCACTCTTTTTCCTGGGGAGAACTTTGTTGTATGAACAGCTTTATCTCCTCCACTTTAGAATGAGGTAGTCAACAGGGTTGATCTTGGAATCCAGAAGACCTGTGTTCGAACTAACTGTGTGACCCTGGGCAAATAATTTGACTGCTATCTGCCTCAGTTTCCTCAACTGTAAAATGGGTCATTAATAGCACCTACTTTTCAGGGCTGCTGTGAGGGTTAAAGAAGATAATATTTGTAAAGTGATTTGCAAACCTTAAAGTTGTATATAAATGCTAACTATTTAATTAAATTGGTCAAAGAACAGCAAGTCCTTACAGGATGATCCTGATGAGTCATACAAAACATGTGCAATGTTCACTTGCCTTAGTTTCAGTCTAACACATGAAGGTTCTGGCCATAAGTGACTAGGGGGGCTTTATACCATGGTGATAAGAGAATCTTCTAATTGGGCACAGCATCAGAGTGGAGACGACATACAGAAAGATCTTTGTGGGGGCAGGGATCATTTCTTTCTATCTTCCCCAGAAGTGTTTGAGTGAGAAGGCTTATTGTGAGCTTCCTGGTGAGGAGAGATAGGTTCCTCTATTTTCCATTCAGTCACTCCATCTCCCTGAGTGTATGATCCCCGTTTCCTCTGTGTATAACCTTCCCAGGTCTTAGGTGAATAAAGATCCAAAGATAGAATTGACTAAGTCCTAATGCTGTGTGATGTTTGAAAGCTGAGAAGGCCTCCAAGGTCCATTTAACAACTGCAATAGGTGGCAGAGCCCACCAGAGATAAGAGGAGAAGTAACTGAGTTTTGGGGCGGGGGGAGAGCCAGCCTTAGATAGTAACCTACTGGATCCACTCCAGCAGTTGGAATATCAGTCAGCTGATAAAGAGAACCTGCCCATTTCCAATGCTGTTTCCTGAAGTCAACTGGTGAGAAATCCTCAAACTGAAGAATGACCTAACATATCCTCTCCACATGTGCCTGACCTTTGTACTTTGAACCTACTCTTCCCAAAGACCAAGGAGATGCAGAGACATGTATGCACCTCCAGTTTAGAGGATATTTCTGAGAACCTCTATCCTTTTCTATACCCTCTTTGGAAATTTCTCTTTGCAAAAGCTAATCCATATCCACTGTGCAATCCATATTGGGGATAACACAAAAGATGAAGTTTCATCAATAATAGCATTAGAAACCATAACCCCTCAGCATTACCAGTAGAATTCCAAAGAGAGTAGTTAACTGTCCTCTAGGAATCTTAACCTCACTGGTCTCAGTTTCCTAATGTGCAAAACAAGAGCTTAGGATGAGATGGTTTCTGAGGTCTATAGCAACAATAGATGCAGGTCTCTTCCTGGGATCCTAGACAGGAGGCAAAAAGAAAATTTCCTTTGAAGATTCTCCTTCTCCTCAGAACAGGTAAGAAGAGGGAGCCTCATCAGGATTCACTAGCCTTCTCACCTCCCTCCACCTTCAAATGTAATTCACCCCCTCCGGGTACCTCAGAATCACTATCATCAACACTGCATAGGAACCTGGGGAGAGAGAACAGTTCCCAATCATATCATGGGGGGAGCTCCACCCCATTCTTCATTACACACAGTCAGACAAGGGTTGGGGGCTGAGCAGGAATAGGGCACCAGAGGATATTTTTACTGGTTTTCTCCCTCCTCTGTCATTTAGGAAAATGCTCAGTAAACAGAGCATTGCTTTAGATGACTGTTTAAATCAGCTAGATTTGGGGTGAGGGTGCAAAGAAGCTTTGGAAAGCTTTCAGAAAATGTCCAGGGAAGCTGGGATTGTGGAAAAACGATTTAATCACATACGTAGTGCCTTCTTGGTGTACTCTAACCTTTCTCTAGCATACAAAGAGCCAGCCAGCCTGAAGATTTCTCCGTGAGGTCTGATTGCACAGAAGGAAGTCAGAGGCTGATGGGACTTGCTCTCTGATTTCTGACTTCTGGAGCCAGCCTGGACAACTTATTCAGTTATTGTTTCAATATTCATACTATAAGCTTTAGGCTGGCAAGAGATCAGAGATCATCAGATGACTGAGATAAAAATAGAAGGGACCTTAAGGTCCCCTTGACCTTAGAGTCACTGAGCCTGACCTTTTTGTTTTACAGAGAAGTGAAAGGAATTTTCTAGGGTCACATAGCTAGGGCCAGTATTGTACTAAGTGCTGAGGATACAAAAATTAGCAAAAAAGAAAGACAGTCTCTGCCTTTGAGGAGCTTACATTCTAATGGATAAAGATGATATTTAAAAAGAAATGCAAATGGAGTGGCAGATGAAGTAAGAGAAAGTTCCTGGTGAGGGGGCACAGTGGAGAAAGAAGTCTGGAGATTCATTCAGCAAGCTTGGCAGGAGAAGAATGAAGAAGAAAACATGGCTGGGCTGGGCACTTCCTCAAAATGGTGGTTCAGGGAAGACTGACCCATGAGAGAAAGTGCTAAAGGGATCTTCTATGGTGAGAAGGTTGCTGGGAATAGTCAGAAAGAAATCCAGAGAATGGAGTGGAACTGAGAGAGTAGTGAAGGAATGAAACAAGCATGGCCAAGTTGCTTCTGTACTTTTTGGGGTTTTTTTGCAAGGCAATGGGGTTAAGAGTAACTTGTCCAAGGTCACCCAGCTAGGCAACTATTAAGTGCCTGAGGTCATATTTGAAATCAGGTCCTCCTGCCTCCAGGGCTGGTGCTCTATCCACTGTGCACCCTAGCTGTCTGAGTGCTTCTGTACTAATGGAGAAATTAACCAATCAAATGATGGAGTCCCAGAGATGGAGAAATCTTTGAAGGTAAAAAGACTACATAAGTGGGAAGCATATTAGAATTCAGGGCCTCCTGACTCCAAATAGATAGTGCTACCTAGTCCAAGGTTCTAATTTTAAACACAACAAAGCTAAGGCTCAGAGAAGGAAAGGGACCTGCTCAAGGTCATACAGGTAGTCTGGTAGAGAAAGCTTCTAAAATCAAGTGCTCAGACTCCAAATTCCTTTTTCTTCCCACTGTACTGCACCACCTCTCCCATTCAGTTAATAAACACTTATGAAGTGCTTAGGAAAAGCATCCTTTCCTATCTTATTTTGGGGCAGCTAGGTGGTACAGCAGATAGAGCTCAGGCCTTGGGGGAACAGTTGATAGCGTGTCAGACCTAGGGTCGTGAAGACTCATCTTCTCAAGTTCATATCCGACCTCAGATGCTTACTATCCATGGGACCCTAGGCAAGTCACTCAATCCTGATATCTTCCCCCAAAATACATATTTTAGTAACTATATTTCAATATAATTGGCTTCTTCTATAATCTTATGCCTTTTATTTTGTGCATTTAGAAATAATAATCTAGGAAAGGGTGCGTAGCCTTCTTCAGACTATCATAAGTGTCCATGACATAATAAAAGATAAAAAAGTTCTGCTCTGATAAAAATTACATGCTTGCAAGGCTGCTGTTTAAGGTCGTCTTCAATCTAGTTCCCACGTCCTCCTTTTCTGCCTTTGACACACGTGATTCTCCTTCACAAATTCTTCACAAGTTCTAGATGAACTGAAGTCCTAGACACTGTTCACCTGTTCAAGAGCCAGCTCAGTGGGTCAGAAGCACTTGGAAGACACAAGCTAGCATTCATTGATCACTGGAGGCAACTATGTGGCATTGCAGTTAATGGAGCACTGAAACTAGAGTCAGGAAGATCTGAGTTCAAATCCAACTTCAGATACTTAATAGCTGTTTAAGCCTGGTCAAGTCACTTCACGTTTTAATCCAATGGAGAAGGAAATGCCAAATAACTCTAGTGATAATGATGTTTTGTCCTTCATTTTCTTTTTTTTTCTTTTCTTGTTTTTTTAGTTTTTGCAAGGCAATGGGGTTAAGTGGCTTGCCCAAGGCCACATAGCTAGGTAATTATTAAGTGTCTGAGGAAGGATTTGAACTCAGGGACTCCTGACTCCAGGGCCGGTGTTCTATCCACTGCATCACCTAGCCACCCCCCTTGTCCTTCATGTTCAGAGAAGACCATGACATTAGGGAGGTGATGCCATGACAAGCACATGAACTGGATTTGAGTGAGGGCAGTTGTGCCAAGTCACCACCCTCACTTTCCCCTCCAGAGCCATCTGGGTCCAGTAGTCAGATATAGATCAGGATGACAGGAGATGGCCCTGGATTCAAGGCAATCAGGGTGAAGTGACTGGTCCAAGGTCACACACCTAGCAAGTGTCAAGTGTCCAAGGCTAGATTTGAACTTAGGTCCTCCTGACTTCAAGGCCAGTGCTCTCTCCATTTCGCCACCTAGCTATCCCATGGACAGTATTGATGTGCTATGAACCTTGGGGTCATAAAGGATTGGAAACAACTGAAGAAATGAACAATAATAGCATGGGCAGAGTTGGACATAACTAAGTAGTAAGAACATGGATACAGTGGGCCTGAGCTGATTCCTTCCTTCATGGCATGGCCTCTGTTTCGTGCCCCCCAAATGCAGACGTCTTCCTTAAGTTCTCAATGTAAATCATGAAGGCTGCGCAAAAGATAAGGTGAATGTGGATGTTAATGACACTGGCACCACCCACATAGCTTTCTATTGATAGGAGAAATAAACATATATCCCCGCGACATCACTTTTGCTTTCTTGTATGATTCTGCTCAAATTACAGCATTCACTGTTTTGTTTTTTTACTAATAAGCATCTTATTGCACTTTTAAGATTCAGCAGGCTGGAGCTGATTCTCTCTCTCTCTCTCTCTTTCTCTCTCTCTCTCTCTCTCAAAAATCCCGAGGCCTTTTGGTTGCTAGGAAACAGACAAATATAATTCCTCAAGCTCTTATAACACAGAGATGTAATTATACATTTGCTTGAAGGGAAAAAAAAATCCACACAGCTTCCCTCCCCCACCCCACCCAGACCAAATTGAATTTAACTAATGCAATCCCTCTCATGCATGAATGAAATAAAGGCAGTTAAACAAGAAAGTAGCAAGAACTTTGGCAAAGGGGGAGACAATGGGACCTTCCTGACTCCAGCTCCTTGTCTGTCCTCCAGTCCATAGGAGGGTGGTGAGGCTGGAGAAGGGGCTTACTCTCTGCTCCAGGATGTTGAAGAGGCCAGGGATGTTTATGAAGGATAAGAGATCATTTAGAGAGGATATGATCAAGGGGAGAGGCAGCATGGTGCAGTGGGCAGAGAGATGGAGATGACACCCCAGTTTCACAGGACTCTTAAAATGATCAAAGGAGAAATGGTGAAAGTGCAAAATAAATGTCAGAATTTTCATATTTATATAGGTAGCATAGGCACAGTGGATAGAGAGGTGGACTTGGAATAAAGATCTGGGTTCAAGTTTTGTCTCTGACACATTCTATGTGACACTGGAAAAGTCACTTCACTGCTCAGTGGCCCCAAGCAGCAGTTAAATATCCAAAGAGTAGACAGGGATCTGCATGGCTAAAAGTACTTTCCTCACCTGAGTATTCTCTACATGGATGAAATCACAGCTCTAGATCACAAAGAACAAAACACAGATTTTAAAATCACGGTCTTCCTGTATCTGAAGAAGAGAGCTGGGAGCAATCAGGGAAAAAAATCAAAGGGGAGATTCAAAAGTTGATTTCAGCTCAGCCTTCTTTTGTCTAGACTAGTGATTTCACCTGTATGATGAAATCCCAGTGTGGAGAATTCTCCACCCATCTCAACTAGGCAGCTCTTTCATACCTTATATTTATAGAGGGTTGCCAGGGTGCTGTTAGGGGCAAGACCTGAACCCATATCTGACCGATGTGGAAGTCAGCTCTCCTCTCTCTATGTCATGCTATCTCTGGACAACTGATAATTATATAGGATTTTATGGTATAAAAGGTGCTTTATTAACATCTGATTTGGTTCTCACAACGACCTTGGTGGATAGAGAGCATAAATATTATCCAGAATTATTCCCAGCATAAGGTACCGTGGCTCTGAAGTCAGAGGACCTGAGTGCAAATTCTGATTCTGTTATTTGTGACCTATATGACTTTAAACAAGTAGCTTCACCTCTGTAGGTCTCCGTTTCCTTTCTTGTCAAATGGGGGGGGGATGGATGAAATATAAGGTCCCTTATGCATCTATGATCTGCTTAACAGAGGAGAAAAATTGAGGCATATAGAAGTTAAGTAAATTCCTGAAATTCATACTGCTGACATATAGCAGCATGAGGATTTGAATCCAGGTCTTCAGACTCCAATATAGTGATCTTCCACTTTTCTGGGAATGACCAGATATGTCTCCTTCCTGAAGATACAACAGAGAGGTAGGTAGGTGCTGGACCAGATGACCTCTGTGGGCAATACTAGTTCCAAGATGTGCTGATCCATCCTAAATGACAACAGAAACACTCTTTGGCCAAATGCATCCTGCAGTTCCTGCCTCCAATAAATGAGCTGTTTATCTCCCCTTCCAAAATTAGAAACAAGGAGTTTGTTAAGATGAGTTGTGGAATGTACTCCTGATAGATTTCTCAAATTTGTGGTTCATATTTCATTATTGTGCCTGCTGATGGTCTGGGATCAAGGAAAGCTCTTCCTGGGTAATTAATCTGCCAGTGTTCATAAATATACATAAAGGGACTCTTCTTCCATTATGGGATAAGAGCTAACCATCTATGTGTATGGGCTGTCTGATCTGGTAATTAAGTCCTTGGCTCTCTGGTGCATTGAACTGGTCTTCACTGCTTCACCTCCTTGAGACCTGGATCCATTTGCTAGGCAGGTGGGCCAAAAGAATGGAGAATAGCAGCCATCCCATTAATGACAGCTAGCAGAACCTCAGTCAAAGAGGCTCAAAGGGAAACCTCCTTTCCAGAGCACTACCTGACTCAGAGAGACAAGCAAGGACAGTCTGCCTGTCCTGATCTGGCTGAGACAAGTGAGCCCTGGAAAGCTTCAGAGTGTTTGAGGAGCATCCTGGCCAATTTCCATTTTCTCCTATGAGCATTTCAGTTGCTGGTATCAGAGGCTTTTGAGCTGGAAGGAGCCTTAGATACCATCTATACCATAATCCTCATTTTCCAGCTGGGAATTGAACTAACTAGTTGAAACTGCACTTGGGGCAAATTGAGGTTCTATGTAGTGAGGATGATGAAGGCTGAGGACGATGGAGGTTGATGCATAGCAATGCAGGGTCAATCTAAAGCCAAGGGATTGGAACCAGTGCTAAGGATGGTACAGTCATGGTAGGAAAGGGTAGGCTTCCCCCTTCCAAGATCCCTTTGAAGGCCATCACACCCCATATCTCCAGAGTACTTCAAGGGGGAAGTATGGAGAGGGCCAAGACCCTCTTGGGTAAAGGCCCATTCAACCCATACTAGCTACAACTCTCCTGACTGTTTTGGGATTTTTTTTTTTGGTTTAAGTGGCTTACCCAAGACCACACAGCTAGATAATTATTGTCTGAAGCTGGATTTGAACTCAGGTACTCCTGACTCCAAGGCTAGTTCTCTATCCACTGCGCCACCTAGCTGCCCCCGTTCCTGTTTTTGAAAAGGTTCCAAACTATCCACATTCAGGCCTTCCTTCAACTGGCAAAACTTCAACTTTTATACAGTAAACTTCTTTAGACCTCAGACACAAAGGCTATTGAGGTAGTAGAAAAGGGACAAAATTCAGAATCATAGAAATTGGGTTTGAATCTTGGCTCTACCTAAAACTAGCAGTATGATTTTATATAAATCATTCCCACTCTCTGAGCACTAGTGACTTTCTCTGCCCAGTAGGCATGATAACATACCCTCCCAGAATTCTACCAGACTCAAATGGAAGGTAGTATCTAAACTGTAGAATGTTATAAAAATGCCAGTCAATGTTCTGCTCCAAAAATCAGAAGCTCTGCCCATATAGACATTGGAGGACCACGATGAAGGTCTTTGATTTTGTGGGACAAATAGATCAGAAATAGATCTGGGGAGCTAGTTTAGCTCCTCATTCCTAGAAAAGGACATGCCCACCAGAGCCACTCCCAATAGCCTGAAACTGTTTTAGGACCAATCCAACTTGGTTCCCTTGAAAGAGAATGAGACTAGGAATCCTAGGCTTAAATTGCCACTAGTAACTATCCGCAGGAGACTTCTTTTATTTTTTAACCTTCTCTCTATGGGTCTCAGTTTCCCCCTTTATAAAATGAGGGCAAGAGTCAAAATGATGTCTAACAGCATCCTCAGTTCTGACTTCCTATTTCCTTCCTTTGAAAAGTAATATAATTTGGTAGAAAGAATGCTAAACCTGAATTTTGATTGTCTCTGGAACTTACTTGTTGTTTGACCATAAGCAAGTCTAAGCTTATTTTCTCATCCATAAAATAAGAGTGAGATAACATCAAAGAGCTGATCTCAGAGACAAAAAGACCTGAGTTGAAGTCCTCCCTCTGACACCTATTTTCTGTGGGACCCTGAGCAAGTCACTTAGCTTTGCTGTGCCCTGAGTCACTCTCCAAGACTATCATTTGCAGACAAGGTGCTAGCTTGCATTGAGGGAGTGACTTTCCTTATTTGGAATTCACTATTCCAATGAAGCTACAGATCTAATCCAAAAACAAAAGGCTAATAAAAACAGCTGACATTTATAGGGCAAATGTTGGCAAAGCACTCTATAGACATGATTTCATTTGTCTCTCACAACAACTATGTGAAGCAATTTCTAAAGATATGATTTTCTCCACATTTTACCTGAGAAAATAGATACTAAGAGACATTTGAGTAGTCTCATATGACCAATAAGTGCCAGAGGTTAGATTTGAACTCAGGTTTTATTAACTTTAAGAGCAACTCTCTAGCCACTATACCATGCTGTTTCTAGAAGTGCCAGGCAGCTGACATTTTAATAGCATTTTAATACACATTATTTCCTTTGATCCCTCTACTGGTCCTATGAAATAGGGCTATTCATTATCCCTCTAGTACCTACCTCACTGCATTGTTGAAGACTAAATGAGATGATGGATTAAAACTCTAGATCAATTTCAGAGGGTTCAAAAATAAGGTTATAATGCTGATGGGTTAGAGTGACATTACCTCCTTCACATAGCCTGTTCTAGCACAAAGTCATCACCAATTCATGAGGTGCTGGGGAAGTTTGTCCTTCGCTCTCTAAGAAAATCATGACAACAGGGAGAGGAGGCCATGACAAGCACATGAATTGGAGTGGGTGGGGGTGAGGTTGTGCTGTCATCAATCCCACTTTCTCTTCTGGAGCACCTGGGTCCAGTGGCCAGATAGGAATGACTTGCTCAAGGTCACATAGCTAGTGTCTGAGGTCAGATTTGAACTCAGGTTCTCTTGATTTCAGAGTTGGTGCTCTATCAACTGTGATTAAATCCTCAGTAGGATTGAACCTCAAATAGTGAATTCCAAATAGAAAGCTCTATCTGCTAGGTCACCTAGCCAGTTTACACTACACTGGTCAAGTATCCCTTCCCTTATACATCTCTCTTTCACCTATAGTCTCTGAGCACGTCTTCATTTTCTTCCATAATGATCTCTTATATCACAATCTTATTTATTATCATGTGGTAATATACCTCTGTCTGTCTGTCTGTCTGTCTGTCTGTCTCTCTCTCTCTCTCTCTCTCTCTCTCTCTCTCTCTCTCATCAGTTGTTTGAGAGAAAAGACTGCAATTCAGCCCCAAACACAAGGGATTAAAAGAAAAGATGATCTTAGGTTGCTGGCACCCTTTTGGCTTTTGTTCAGCAACTCCCTTAGCTGGTTGTGGTGGTTTATGGCCTCTGGCTACGATTAAAGAGTTATTAACCTGGACATATCAAGGAGAGACTTTAAAGTCACTGCACTAGAGCATACAAGAACTGGAATGGCCAGTGGGTGGTCCTGGACACTCGACCTAGAGTCCAGAACATATCAGAGAGGCCTTGCGGCCATGTGGCCAGTGGAGTCTTGCCCAACAGGGACCAAAGGACCAGCTGAGCACACCTGGCAGAGATAAACTAATAAACAGAGTCACCCAGAAAAGCAGCAGCCTTAAATCACTAGAGAAAATATTCTATTGCAATATTTCTCAATTTACTATTTTACTGAATAATTTTGCTTTGAATTGGGTCCCCTTATCAACTAAGAAAACTAAAGACATTGGCAGAGGTTTGTGAAGTATGCTTTTCTGAGCGAATGTGGCCACCCAAAAGGCCTGGAACTAAGGTCATTTACACAGGACTCTGTATTTGAAGATGTACCCCAAGAATTACCTGTGTCAGTTCACATTAGAATGTCTAACCCTGACAGTCTATGCCTAATAATTATTATTTTCCTTTTTATTTCCTTTTTTTCTTCTAAAACCCAAACACTTATGCAGCTGTGGTTTTCTAACATTTATGAGCAAATGGCTCTTATTAATCATATTGACTCGTATTTCTATAATGCCTTACAATTTACAAAGTGTTTGTTTCACAACAACCCTGTGGGAGATGTGCTATGATTATCATCCTCATTTTACAGAAGAGGAAACTGAGGTTTATAGCAGGGAAATTTGTCCAGGGTAACCCAGTAGGATAATAAACTAGCAGAGCTGAAACGGACAGTGAAGAAACAGCCCCAAATGAACCCCTTCCTTGAGACAGGAAAAGGTGTAAGCTGGAGATAGGCAATCTATGATTATCATCGTCATCATTATTTCATCCTCTCCTGTATTCTAAAGTCATAACTAGCAAAGAAACTCCACTGAATCCCTTAGCAAACACCTGCCACTTCCTCCAAGGTGTAAATAACAATGAAGACAACCTAATGTTCTCTTCTTCGTGAGATGGTTTATGGGATGGGTCCCTTATGGCTTATGTGAGTGTCTAAATGTGAGAAAGATCAAATGAGCTTGATATTGAAAACAGCCCATCCAGACCCCCCAGGAAAAGCGCTTCCTACTAGGAGTGCAGAACAAAATAGTTCTTCCTGGAAAAAGGAGCAGATGCACAACCAGAGAGCAGACCAAGGTAATCAAATGTTATACCCTTGGGAGAAAACACCCAGGAGCCTTGCCTGAATCTTAAAGGGCTGGTAGTGAAAGTACTGGAACAATATTACTAATGATGGTGGTAATGATGAGAATGATGGATGATTTCAATTAAATTATAACCTACACACAGACACTCTGCTAAGAATGAGGAATCCAATGACAAAAAAGAGGGTCCTTGCCTCCAAGGGGATGACATTGTGGATGGGGAATAGTGACTCCATAGGGTTGTTGTGTAACAAGCCCTTGGAAAACCTTAAATGCTATAGAAATCTGAGGTACTATTATGAATAATAGCCATTTCACCATAATGTTAGAAGACTAGTGATTGGCAATAAGGAAAGCCTAGCTATTTGAAAAACAATTTCAAGAAAAAGAGGATGCTGATAACTGGAGGGAGCAGGAAAGGTCTCCTGGAGGTGGTGGTACCTGAATTGTACTTGAGAGAAAGAAAGATAGGGAGTCTATGATAATAATAATCATCAATCATCAGTGTAATCCCTGGGCCAAACTATATGAATGCTTTAAATTCCACTATATGCATTTATTTGAAAAATTATTACTATATTTTGAATTAGAAGGAAACAATAATTTATTATGTTTGTATAGTTTTTAGATATTATGCTAAGTACTTGAGATACAAGCTTTGCATTCAGAGTTTAGACTCCAATGCAGGAGGACAATACATACAAGGAAGCAGAAAAGAGGAGAGGAGGAGGAGGAGGAGGAAGAGCAAAAGATGAAGGCACTCAGATTGGGGGAATGGTTTTGAAGGCCATAGGTGAAGAAAAGGGTCAAGAAGAAAACGTAGGAACAACCAGGTCCCTCCACAAAATGGTGGTCTCTGGAGGAAGTCACCAACTGGAAAAGGGGATGGAACTCATGGAGGGAAATTTCAACATAAGAAGGCCATAGGGATAACTGAATGTTACAGGAAGAAGGTCCCAAGCACTGAAATTTCAGGATTAGAAAACCATTATGTCTTCCCTATCTCCTTCAAGCCAAGCCTTTAAAATAAAGACAAAAGAAAGGTAGGAAAGTCAGTATAACCAAGACTTCAAAAAAAAAAATACTGTAGTTATACATACTAGACCACAACTATCGCCCCCCACCTCTACAAAGAAGTGGGAGGTGAGAAAGGGGTCTTTTCATATCTTTCCTTTGGAGCTAAGCTTGGTCACTGTAATTATGCAGCATTCAGTTTTGTTTTGTTGTTTTTTCTTTTTATTGTTGTAGTCATTGTGAATATTGTTGTCCTGCTTCTGACTAATTCATCAGTTCATATAATTTTTTAGGACTTTTCTGTATTTGTCATTTCACAATAATATTCCGTTAACTTTCAAGTAGTACAATTTGTTTAATCATTCCCCAATCAATGGGTATTTCAATTTCCAAATCTTTACTACCACCAAAAGCTTTGTGTTAAATATTTTTGGTGTATGAAGGGGGCAATTCCTTTTGTCATCAATCTCCTTAGAGTATAGACCTAGCAGTAGAATCCCTGGGTCAAAGGATATGAATGCTTTAGTCACTCCATTTGCATAATTGTAAATTGTTTTCCAGAAGAGTGGGAGCAATTCATAACTTCACCAGCCATGCATGAAAGTGTCCATTTTTCTTAAACCCCTGCAAAACGGATTCTTCGTATCCTTTTTCATCACTATCAATTTGCTGGGCGTGAGGTAAAAATCTCATTTCTTTTGAGATATGTTTCTCCTCTTTGTAGTGATTTGGACCGTTTTTTCATATTGATGTTAACTGTTCACAATTCTTTTGAGAATTTTTATTCATATTCTTTTAGCTCTTATCTACCGGGGAATGTATATATCTATGTATATTTACATGCATGTAGATATAGATATATATGGATGTGACTATACAGATGCATAAATAAATACAAAGTAATTTAGGCGGGGGAAGCACTATCAGTCAAGAAAGGTATTTTTTGGAAGAATTTAAGTTGAACTTTGGAGAAAATTAAAGATTTGAAAAGGCAGAGAGGACCTCTAGGTAATAAATGGATAGAGTAATCATCTTGGAGTCAGGAAGACCAAGGTTTAAATTTAGCCTCTGACACTTATTAGCTGGGTGACCCCGGCAGGTCACTTGAGCCTGTTTGCCTCAGTTTCCACATCTGCAAAATGAACTGGAGAAGGAAATGGCAAACCACTTTAGTATCTCTGCCAAGAAAACCCCAAATGGGGTCACATAGAATTGGACATGACTAAAATAACTGAATGACAACAAAAAAGCAGAGATAAAGAAGTGCATTTCAAACATGGGAAAACAGACAGCCTGTGCAAAGGCAATGAAATGGGAGATAAAGGTCATAGGTAAGAAGCAGCAAGAAGAACAGTTTGCTAAGTCAAAGAATGTGTAAAGGGAATAATATGTAATAAGGCCAGAAAGGTAAGTTGGAGCCAGGGTGTGAGGCATTTTATATGTCTAATAGAGGAGTATGGGGGCGCAGTGGATAGAGAACTGGCCCTGGAGTCAGGAGGAACTGAGTTCAAATCCAACCTCAGACACTGAATAATTGCCTAGCTGTGTGGCCTTGGTCAAGCAACTTAACCCCATTGCCTTAAATAAAAAAAATAGAGGAGTAGGATATCTAATCCTAGAAGTAATAAGGAGCCAGAGTAGTTCTTTGAGCAGGCAAATGATATGTTCTGACCTGAACTTTCAGAAAATCACTCTAGCAGCTGAATGAAAATGGACTGGAGTGGAGAGAGATTTGAGGTAGGGTGATCAAGTTTAATAATAATGTTTGTCATTCATTATTGAGGAAGACAACAACATCAGGGAGGTGATGCCATGACAAACACATGAATTGGATTTGAGTGGGGGGGGGACTGTGCTAAGTCACCAGCCTCACTTTCTTCTCCAGAGCTATCTGGGTACAGTGGCCAGATATGACTCAGAATGACTGGTGACAGCCCCTATATGTGACATAATCAGGGTGAAGTGACTTGCCCAAGGTCACATAGCTAGTACAAATCAAGTGTCTGAGGCTGGATTTGAACTCCTATCCTCCTGAGTCCAAGGTCAGTGCTCTATCCGCTATACCACCTACCTGCCCCAGGAGATCAAGGAAGAGGTTACTGAAGAGGAAAAGACATCACAGATGTTGTGAAGCTTGATAACACCAACAGTTCCAATTTCTTGAATGCTTTAGAACTTACAAGATATTGTCCTCAAGAAATCTTTGGGAGTTATGAAGGACAGACACCATTCCCGATGAGGAAACTGAGGGGGGGAACGATCTGGTCACTCTCCCAAAGAAGGCAGCACAATATGCTGGGAAAAGTTCTAGAAAAGGAGTCAGAAGACCTGGTTGTGAGTGAATCTTAGCTCCGTTACTGACTGTGTAAAATGATGGGGAAAGGGGAAGAGGCAACCAATCAGTAAGCATGTATTAAGTGCCTGCTGTATGCCAGCACTGTGCTAAGTGTGGGGAATACAAAGAAAGAAAAAAGATTGTTCTTGGATGCCTAGACAGAAGAGAGTCATCAACATTGTCAAAGCCTACAGAGTTCAAGAAGGATGAGAATTGAGAAAAGGCAGATAAAAGGATCTCTAAGTGAATCTACATAGCCAGCGTGTGGCAGAGCCAAATGAGGACTGTATCTTTTGACTCCACATTTCAACAATTTCTCTCTCATCAGACTGCTTCTAATTCAGAACTTCTGTACCCACCTCTGGGCTGGATTTTGGAAGATGGCCAACTCTCTTTGCTTGTTTCAAAGTATGTGCCACTATCTTGTACTTCACTATGATGGTTTTCCTACGGTCCTCGGAGCAGCTAATCAATAAGGCTAGATGTTTGTCCCAGGTCCCAGCAGTGATTGGGTGTCCGTATCAGGTCAGCCATTCACTTGCAGCTGCCCCGTCTAATCCATTTCTAGCTTCTGGCCCACAGTCAGAGAGATCTCTTCCTCCAGCCCATTCATCATTCTTAACATTTCCTAAATCCCGGATGATCGTTCAGAGCAGGAGGTGGGAAAGCAGGATGGCCTCCCCCCAAATCCCTTTGCTGGCTCAGCACATCAAGTTTTTTCATAGTCCTGAAAGGCCACACACACTATGTTTTATTCTACATTATGTATATAGGAAACAATCACTGTCTGATGTGGGGTTTTCCATTCAATTACTCTGGAAAGGAGTGGAACTCTAGCCCTTCTCCCCAGTGTGTATTCCTCATTATTGTCAAAGGTTTCACCATCCTCCCAGTAACCCAGCTTTGAAAACCTGACATGATCCAATCCTGAACTTAGAATCAGGAAGACCTGAATTTGAATCCTGCCCCCAGTAATTGCTAGCTGTATGACTTTTTCTAATTGCTGTTTTATTTTATTTTTTCAATTATATACTATGGCAGTTTTTCAATGTTTATGCATTTGCAAATTTCTAAGTTCCACATTTTTGTACCATCCTCCCTTCCTTCCCCCTCCCCTTGGTGGGGAACAGTCTGGTAGAAGCTTGAACACATACATTTGTGTTTAACATATTTACACATTAGTCATTTTTTTTATAAGAGGAATTAGGACTAAGGGGAAAGAAAGAAAACCAGGAGATAGGATAGTTGTATGACTTCTAGTAAGTTACTTAATCAGTTTATGCCTCAGTTTCCTCATCTGTAAAGTGGGGGCCTCCCAAGTTCATTTTAAGGATCAAATGGGATTATGTATAAGTGGTTTGCAAACCTGAAAACTGTATAGAAATGCTGGCTAATACCAGTTTTCCAGCAGATAATTGGTGATACCAGGCTAAAAAATAGAAGTCCTTGCTGTATTTGGAGGCAAGTTACCTGATTTCAAATTCTGATATTGACCCTGCCTAGTTGTATGACTGTAGCCAAGTCACTTGACTTTGGGTTCCTCCTCAGTAAAATGAAGGGGTTAGAGTAGATGGCCTCTGAGCTGCCTTCCAACTCTAAATCTATGATTTATGATCCTACATATGACCTTGAACAAGTTACTTCTCCCTTTGCCTTAGTTCCTTGCTTTGTAAAATGGGGAAGTTGGACTGCATGGTCTCTTAGTTTCTTTCTGGTTCTAAATCAACAAAACTATAATCTATGACTCTATGGCCCTGTGATCTCTTACATTAACTTTCAATTCTAAATTTCCTAACCCTATATAGGCTTGACCTGACCAGAAAATAGAGGAAAAGACTCAAACCTTCAGCTAAAGGGAAAACCCTGGTGGAGGCCAAAGACAGAGTCAATGAACCACTCAAGATTTCGTTTTCTTCCATGGTAGGAACCCAAGGCTGTTGTAGGATTTCTATCCATATTGTGGATGAGGAAACTGAGGCTTAAAGTGATTAAGTGACTTGCTAAAAGTCACACAGCTAGCAAGTTCCTGGGGCAGGATTCAAATTGAGTCCTTCCTGATTCCACCTCCAACACTGGATGATGCCAAAGTTTAAAACCTGGGTTACTGAGAGCCCTTGACAATATTGGACTAGCGGTGGGGTAAAGGGGGAAAAAAATGAGTTTTACTTGGATATGTTGAGTTTGGGATGTCTAGAAGACATCCAGTTTGAGAAATCTAGTCATTTGGAGATGTGGGCCTGGAGCTCAGGGGAAAGCCTAGAATAGATCTATTGATTTAGCCATCATCAGCATAGAGATGATAATGGAACCCAGAAGAACCGGTGAACTTGCCAATGTGGAAATGAAGAAGGGAAGAGGGTTTGGGAGAAAGGTTTTGTGCAAACTCACCATTAGTGGGTATGAGATGGGTGGAGATATAGCAAAGGACACGGAAAAAGAGCAGTCAGATAAATATGTTATTTTCTATCAATAGAATATAGACACTTTGAGGTAAGGAGCTGTTTTATTTCCTTATATCTTTGTCACCTTTCACAGTGCCTGTCTTATAACAGATTCTTTCAAAATGTTTATTAAATGAATTGAATGAATTCTTTTGTTTTGTTTTATGTCCAGGGTCTAGCCAATAGTAGGGACCTAATAAATGTTTTTGATATGAATCTTTATCATCACGGAACAACTCATCCCTCCAATGCTCTTATTTTCTCTTCCAAAAGATGCCAGTGGGAATGTGTCTATGCCCATTGTACAAGGCTCTTTATCCAGTCTCTGCCTCACCAGAAAACCCATTTGTAGGATATAGTCACCTTCTGAAACCCACATCAGAGTCTAACCTCAAAATCAAGTCGAGCAACATTGCCCTGCCCATCAGAGAGGGTGTAGAATATCAGATTTGTCAAAAAGTATATAATGGAATAAGGGAATGGTAGGAAAATGAAAGCACTACTAAGGGACAAAGGATTAATTACCCTGTATAATGGGTGTTCAATAAACTTCGTTGGCTGAATATTGCCTAAAGAGGGAATCAGTGTGATGGCTGAGGGGAATAGGGGAGCTAGATCATACTTAGCAGGTCAGAGAAATGTCATTGAACAAGTGTAGAGCTTTTGCCAATTTCAAACAACTGGTTGGAACTTTCCAGCCCTAGTCTCCAGGCCCCAGAGCTGCTCCAGTGACTAACCATCTGGCTGATTCCATCCTGTGAATGACTTATTCACCATATGCCTACATCCTTCTCAAGTCCTGGTTCAAACTCAACATCTATAATTGCTATGAAGCCAACAGTGGCAGCAGTTTGGGTTTCAGTTTTGTCACGTTAAACTAAAATTGCCACATCACAATTAGAGGCACAATCATTTCTCCAACAATGGCTGTCCTTATTGGCCCTAAAAAAGAAGACTCCCATTTCTCAACTCACCAAATGGAAGTCTTACTACGTCCTGGCAATGATGTCATTTCTCCTGAACTGCCGCTCCCCTTGCCCAACCAGTGAGTTGGGCCATGATGTAGAGAGCTTGAGGACCCCAGCTGATTCCCTCACAGCCAGGTGGATATCTGTTCTGATCTTTGCCAATTCTTGTTTTTCTCCTTCATAACAAGGTGCATTCTTGGCACCATCTCGCTGCTGTCTCCTTTTTCATTTCCCGTTGACAATTTCATACGCCATTATCCCCTTTTATGAGAAAGTCCTTTTAAGAGAAGCTGTCCCATAATCACCTTCCTATTTCTCTGCCTCCTTTCTGTCTTGAGAAATGCCTACTATCAATTCACCCTCATTTCTGTCTGCTCTTTCACCCAATTTCCTTATCTGCTTATTGTTTGTGCCTTTGGCCCCTTCTCTCCTGGACAACATTTCCCTTTGCCCCTCACTTAAATTGACCTTCATTTATTTCATGGTCTTCAGGAAAGCCTCGACCCTGGCAGTTGGATGATTCCAGACTATTCCCTTTTCTTTTCTTTAAAAAAAAACATAATTCTGAAAGTTGACATGAAACATTTTATGAAATCTCTGCCATTTTATGTCTTTTTCTGATGCCTCTCAACACAACATGGGCTGACTCAGGACTTTGAAAGCATATGCCAACAGGATGTAAGCTCTGTTGGGTCCTACTAAGATTGAAACGTTTTCAGGACAGACCTGGCTCAGCAACAGATACCATGTTGGCCATTGGAGGACTAACCTACAGTAATTTGGCGGGGGGGGGGGTTCAGATCAGAATATGACCCAACCAGAGTTGGGGAATTGATGATACTTTGGACTCCAGCTACTCAAAAGAATAATCTACTAAGGTATAGAGATCTGCATCAGTGAAGGGCTAGTATTTAAGGATGTCATCTAAAATTCTCAAAATGCAAGTTTCTTAAAATAATTTACTCCTCACATATTAAGCCAATAGAATTCTTGGAGGAAATGGCTCCCATAGTGGAATATATTGGTTGCCTTCTTCCAGATGTGCTTCATCAGATCAATGTCCTCCCTAAATTATGTTGCCCCAAATTAAATGTGATACTCCCAATGTGGTATGACCAGAGAAGAGTACAGAGGGACTATGTCACCTCCTTTATGCCTGAAAGTAATACCTCCCTTAAGGCTATCCAAAATGACAATAACTTTCTCGAAAGCTTGACTCCCACTGAGCCTGTAGGCCCCTGAATTTTTTTCAGAGAAATTGCAGTCTAGACTGTCCTGATGTCTTTTTGTATTTATGGAATTGATTTTTTTCAAGTCACAAAATTTAAGAGTTGGAAGTTATCACAGAAGTCATCTAGTCCAATACAAAAAATGTTAGATTTGACTTTTATAGTTATTAAATTTCACATTGAGGGGTAGCATAGTACAATATATAGAAAATTAACCTTGAAGTCAAGAAGACCCAGATTCAAGTTCTGCCACTAATACATACTGGCAGTGTGAATGACAAATCATTCAAGCTCTCAGCTCTCCTCATGCAACTCTCCAAAACTCTTATAAGTTATAGGCAAGTAGCTAACAGGCAACAGTGAAGACAATTTCCCATCTAGAGAACTATTCCTCACACCACTGAACCCACTGGCCTACCCTCTCCCTCTAATTTTTCAGCTCATTATATTTGGTCCAATACTACTTTTTTATGATCATAGAACTATAGTTAGAAGAAACTTTCAAGACCATCTTGTCCAGGCCTTTGTTTTTGTTCTCTTTTTTAAATATCATTTTATTACTTCACATATATCTTTGCAATACAAGGATTTAAAAATGTAAATAGTGTACATTTTAAATCCTGTTTACTTAACATATTATGTTTTTCAATATCTATTCCCCATTCATTCCCAATAACAGTAGTAACAATAGCAGCCCCACCCCATTAAGGATGTGCACTGAAATCTCTGATTGGGGAAGGTAATATGTTTACCATTCCTCTTTGGAAATGTGGTTTGGGGAATTTGATCTCAATATTCTAACCTGACAAGATCGCTTTGAATTCTAGTCTTCCATCAGGCATCAGGCACTTAATAAATGTTTCTCTTCTATCCCTTCCAGCTTGGTGTTATCTGCAAATGTGATATGCAGCAAGGTGATAGCGCAGTGAAAAGGGCTCTGGATCTGGGGTCAGGAAGACCTGAGTTGAAATCCAGTCGCAGACACTTACTAGTTGTGTGACCCTAGGTAAGTCATTGTTTCCTCATCTATAAAATAAGCCTACATCTCACCAGGTTATTGTCAAGATCAAACAAGATAATACTGTTTAGCACAACGATTGGCTTGTAGTAGGTGCTATAATGATGTTTATCCTTCACTCTTGAAGACCATGAACTCAGAGAAGGGATGCCATGACAAGCACAGGAGTTGAATTTGAGGGAGGGGGACTGTGCTAAGTCACCAGCCTACTGTCTAATCCAGAGCCATCTGGCTCCAGTGACCAGATAGCAATCAGGATGACTGGAGAGGATCCTGGATGGGAGATACTCAAGGTTAAGTGATTTGTCCAAGGTCACACAGCTAGTAAGTATCAAATGTCTGAGGCTGGATTTGAACTCCCATCCTCCTGACTCCAAGGCCAATGCTCTATCCACTGCACCACCCAGCTGCCCCAGTGGTGCTATGGAAATGATAGCTATTATGATAATGATGATGATGCCCCTTATATCTTTATCCAAGCTATTGATAAAAAGAAGACTTCTGGGGCTCTCTGCTTCTTTCCATACTGACACTGAACCATTGTCTCTTTGGGTCCAGTCATTCAATGGTTCTATATTCAACTTACGATACTATTGTTTACCCCACATTCCTCCATAATTTCTACAAAAACAACATGGGAGACTTTATCAAAGGCTTTAATAAAATTTGACTAATCTCTTAGGGGCAGTGGAAATAAGATCAGACCTAGAGTCAGGAAAATCTGAGTTCAAATTTGGCCTCAGACCCTTATTAGTTGGGCCATCCTGGGAAAGTTGTTTAACTCCCATTTGCCTCAGTTCTGCATCTGTGAAATGAGAACACACTGGAGAAGGAAATGGAAAACCACTCCAGCATCTTTGCCAAGAAAACCCCACGGACACAGTCCATGGAGTCATGTAGAGTCAGACACGAATGAACAACAGCAACAAAGTAATCCATTCTCCTGATTTACTGGTATAATACTCCTGTTTAAAAAGGAAAAAGGAAATAAAGTGAGTCTGGCATGATTCATTCTTATGGAGTTTTTTCCCAATTCATAAAAATCTATTTTCTCTCCTTCCATCTCCTTCTTCCACCCCACCTCCTACCCCCACTGGAAAAAAGCAATGAAAAACAAAATCCTCGTACAAGCACCAGACACAGAATTTGAAACTAGGTGCTGCCATGGTACAAAGAGAGCCAGGCCTATAGTAAGGAGGATTCATCTTCCTGAGTTCAAATTTGACTTCAGATCCTTACTAGCTGTGTGACCCTGGGCAAGTCACATGACCCTGTTTGCCTCAGTTTTCATATCTGTCAAATGAAGTGGAGAAGGAAATGGCAAACCACTCCAGTATCACTGCCAAGAAAATCCCAAATGGGGTCAAAATCCCAAATGGGGAGTTGGACACCATTGTAAAAAAGGCTGAACAACAACAGCCTCTGGCTCTAGAGTCAATCTAATTTCCCTGTACCATAATTTTGGAAAATGTAAGATACTGAATAGGCTGGTCCAGAGCTCAGAATCTGAGCTCAGTAAGAGACCACAGTAAGAGACTTTGAGACATTTGGGAAAAGTCTAAAGCTCTAATATCCAAGGACAGAGGCATTGGATACAAGGATCCTATCTGTGCCTTAGGAAGATATTTTAATCAGCTGCATTGGGGATGGGGTAATAATGATGATGATGATGATAATAATAATAATAATAACAATAAAATGCTTACTATGTCTCAAACACTGTGAAAAGCACTTTCCAAACATTATAGCCGGACTGAAAGCAGGGAGACAAAAGAAGAAGCTATTATACGAAAGTCCAGGAGAGAAGGGATAGAAGGGTAGTGGAAACATTGAGCCATTTGTCTCTTGTCTCTCCTGGTAGAATATAAATTCCTCGAGAACAGAGATTGTTTCAGTTCATTGTCTTTGAATTCCCTAGCACGGTGGCTGGCATATAGCTTTACAAATGCTTAATTTTGACTTCTTCCTCCTATGTGACAATATGATTTCCTCATCTGAAAAATAAAGGGACTGTAGAGGAGATTTTAAAATTTACTTCTTGAAAGAGAGGTGGAGGACTACTAGGGAAGAATGGTGTGTATATTGTCAGATGAGGTTACTATTTTTGCTTCACTGTTTTTCTTTATTATAAGGGAGGTAGAGGGGGAAATATTTCCCGAAATTATTGTCCAAACAAAATGCATCCTTGAAATATATTTCATGACAAAAATACAGTAGAGGTTGCTACAGATGACCCCCAATGTTGCCTTCCAGTTGTAAATTCAGGCTACTACAGTTTAAAGGCGTTGGGGTGGGGGGGAGTGAAAGATGGTGACAGTCTATGGAAATAAAGCATATCTGGGGTAGTAGAAGAGCCAAGAAATCATTTGGAAAAGAGAATGATTACATAGAGCAGGTGCAGAGAAGCACTCAATCATTTCTACCTAATGTCAAAGTTAAATATTTCTCCAGCTGTGCTGCCCACTGGGGGCACAGCAGAGAAGGTCTGCTTGTGTGGGTTGAGAGACACTGAGTCGGCTGAAAGAGCTCGCTACTGATGCCATCTCTATCAGCCATTTGTATGGCCAGGTGCTCTTGGCCCTGGCTGCCAAACAGATGTTGGGGGAGATCTCTATTGGGTACTCAAGAGCTGTTTAATTTTATCACATGTATTTTCCCCCAGGAGCATTGTGAAGATAGGGAGGGACTAGATCTGTCACTTAGGGAACCCCAGATAAGCAAATACCTCCTACAAATGCAGTTCAGTACCCTCTCTGTGGATCTTAAAGATCTGACTGGTACCCTGAGAAGTCAATTGACTTGTCCAAGGCTATTTATATACAGGAGGTGTCAAGAGATGAGATTTGAACTCAGGTCTTCTCAACTGCAATGCCATATATCTATCCATTATATGACACTACCTCTTCTAATATTACTAAAAATACATGAAAGTATTCTACAAATAATCCCAATTGACATTTCAATAACACTTTTTAAGACTCACAATATTGTCCCCATTTTTATAGCGGAACTAATTGGAGCTCAGGTGAATGAATTTGCCTTAACTCTCATGGGTGTTAAGTGACAGAGGCAAGACTCAAACCCAGGTCCTTCACCTCTCTTATGTTGATTCTCCAGTTTGCTTGACACAATTCAGTGATTAAGGCTAGGTAAGAGAGAGATAAGGAAAAGAAGCCAAAATGGCCATTTTTGTTTAGTCAAAATAAATTGAACAAGGGAGGGCAAGATTCTTAGTTTCTCAGTGATAATAAGACTGGTAAGAAAGAAATGAAGCAAAGAATAGTCTCTTTTGCATAGGAAGAAAAAAAAAAAAAGATCAATCTGGGAGGAGAAGACACCATCAGAGTTTCTGGCCAAAACAGAAGCAATTGCTATGTACATTCACTCTTAGTCAATCAGGGCCCAAAGAGTGGCCAAGTGGACTTAGCCTGGGACTTATTGTTGGTCAGTCAAGGAGAGCCAGAGTGAAGCTGGTGACTTTGCAGCACCGCCCCCCACTTAAATGTAAATCACTTTTATGTCATGGCAACATCTCCCCATGTCATGATTTTCTTTGAGAAAAAGGACAGACGACAACAACTGATTTCTCTGTAAACTAAGAATAATAATAGCTTAATATATTTAAAACTTGAAAGGAAAGAGTCTCAGAAATCATTTAGTTCCATACCTTGTGATTATAAAGATAAAGAGATGGATATCCAAGGTAACACTCTAGAGTTGAATGGACCTCACTGGCCCAAGCTGTTTGTTTGGGGTTTTTTTATACAGAAGGACACTTTAGCTCAGGGCAGGGGAGGAAGTTGTCCAAGGTCTCTCAGGGACTAGGTGGCAGAAACTGAACTGAATCACTCCAAAGGCAGAATCCTACTGGCTAATTGCAGCTAACAGTAGTGAGAGCTGGAAGGGCAGACTCAAACTCATCACCTTTGGCACCTGTCCCTGAGAGGAGAGTGCTAAGGGGCAAAGACAGAGGGTGAAAGTGGGTGCCCCTCAGCTTTAAATGCAGAGTGAAAACCAGAGGGGTTGGAGTCATTTTGAAATCTGTCCTGGTCAGCCAGACCCTCCTTGACTAAAGACCATCTCCCCAGGCATGGCCCCTAGCATGTTGTGTGAAATTCAAAGTCAATCACAGACAGGAGCCAGCCTTCCATACAGAAAGGTTTTGCCTGCTTAAAATGTGCATTTTATCCATTTGTCCCTCAGATCTATAAGAAATTATGGACCAACTGCCGAGCAAAATGATTTCTTGGAAGAGCTGGGTTTCCCATTGTGCCAAGGTAATAGAAAGGATATTACCACTATGCTAAACCTTCCTCCAGTTGACTTGCTGTGAATTGCTGGGGTAAAGGCAAAGAAAATCATTATTAGAACTTGCTTCTCCTCAAAACAAGTTGCTTTAAATAAAGTTTACATTAATCGGCAGACTGCCATCCCCCAAACTCATTACAGAGCCCAATCATTGGCCAGACTTTTATTAGATATTGGGAGATTTGGATTGACATAGCCTGATTATTTTTTTCCCTTTGAGTTTGTTATTTATTTTGTCTCATCAGGGAGGACATTTAAACCAAATTAAATTTGGTTCTCTTGCCAGGGATATGTCTGTCAGGAACAGAAAGACACATGGAAATCGCTCCCATCTCAAGAACAGCCTCAGATCTGTTTGACTGTGGAAAATGGAAATAGATTGTCCAATTCCTGGTACAGTCCCAATTATAGGAACATGGAATCAGAGAATGTCAGAGCTCAAGAGGACTTTGGAACCTAAGTCAGAAGTCAGTGTGACCTCAGGTCAGAGAATATGGACTTGTCAGAAACAGGTAGGACTTTAGAACAAAGAACAGAGACTGAGCATTGGTGGGGGCCTCAGAAAATAGAATACCAGAGAAGAGAGAGTGCTTAGAGCATAGATTGTCCAAGCTGAGAGAGGCCTCAGAACATGGGTTATTCAAGCTGAGAGCGCCCTTGGAACAAAGAACATAGAATATAGGATCTAGAAGGGCCCTAAAACATAAAACACCTACTTACAGACCTAGAAAGGACCTTAGAACATAAACAAGAGAACTTCAAAACAAAAAAAAAATACTTCAGAACATAGAACGGCAGAATAGGGAAATCTAAGAGATGGAAGAGAGCACCTGGGACAATGGACTAAGAACTTAAGTAGCCTCAGAGTTTGGGGCCTCCATCAGCACTGGGAGAGGGAGTTTATGATAGAAGTGGGCATGAAAGAACTGTGCTGCTGGCATCATCCCAGAATGAAGGCACCATCATCACTGTTGGCTGAGCTTGCCATCCTGGGCTTGCAGATGCAGGGCAACATTTAAGGTGTGTGTGTTGGGGGGGGCAGGTAGGAAAGGGATGGTGGCCACAAACAGCTTAGAGACATATTAGCATCTCTGGCACTGAAACTTGGAAGCCAGGGGAAGCAGGGGATTCTTGGTTCATTGGACTGTCATCTCTTTTTGAAATTATCACCAATCACTGTTCATCAAGTGGGATGAGCAGGAGGAGCCATTCAAAGAGCTCTGCATTGGTTACTCATTTATTCATTAGTGGGTGCTTTAAGAGTCACCCCTTTATTGATTACTGTCTCCACATTTGACCACTTCAGCTCATGGATATTGAGCAGATTGAGTACTGAGTCTGACCCAAGCTTGTAGGACAATTGTCTGAGAAGACCATAGAGCCTGAAAGATAGCATGTCTCTGTCTGGAAGGGATCCCCTGAACCTTCTTCCCTCAATGTGTCAAGTTCACATGACCTACACATGGGTCAATGGCTTTGATCACTATCCATGTTTTTTGAAGAGCTGGCTTATGTTAAGGGGTCTCTTTGGTCTATGCGGACTCTCAGTGGTGGATACCCTAATGCTAGTGGAGACACCAGCAGTTCAGGATCTGAGATTCTGAGACTCTTTTTAAATTTATTTTCCCAACTACATGCAAAGAAAATTTTCAACATTAATTTTTCTGTGAGGTTTTGAGTTCCACATTTTACTCCCTCCCTTCCCTCCCCCCTCCCCCTGACAGCAAGTAATCTGATATAGTTTATACATGTACAACTATGTTAAACATTTCCATATTAGTTAATATTGTGAAAGAAGAAAAATCACGAGACAGAAAAAAGCCTAAAACAAATTTGAAAATAGTGTGCATTCAAACTCCATAGTTCCTTCTCTGGATGTGGATGGCATTTCCCACCACAAGACCTTTAGAAATGTCTTTGATCACTGTACTGCTGATAGGATCCAAGTCTATCAAGGTTGATCATCACACAATGTTACTGTTAATGTGTATAGTGTTCTCCTGGTTCTGTTCACTTCACTCAGCATCAGTTCACACAAGTTTTTCAGTCTTTTCTCAAGTCTACCTATTCATGATTTCTTACAGAGCAATAGTATTTCATCACATACATATATCACAGCTTGTTCAATCATTCCCCAATTGATAGGCATTCTATCTTTGCTGCCATCACAAAACTGCTTTAAATATTACAGTACATGTGGATTTCTTTCCCTATTTTATGCTCTCTTTGTGATGTAGACTTAATAGTGGTATAACTGGATCAAAGGGTATGGACAGTTCTATTGCCCTCTGGGTGTAATTCCAAATTGCTCTCCAGAAAAGATGGATCAGTTTGCACTTCGAACAATGCATTAGTGTTCAGATTTTCCCAAATTCTCTTCAACATCGATCATTTTCCTTTTTAGTCATATTGGCCAATCTGATAGGTGTGAAGTGATATCTCAGAGTTGTTTCAATTTGCATTTCTCTAATTAATTAGAGCATTTTTTTCATATGACTATAGACAGCTGTAATTTCTTCATCTGAAAAAGCTTTGGCCATCAATTGAGGAATGAGTTGTATTCTTATAAATTTAACTAAATTCTCCATATATTTTAGAAATGAGTCTTTTAGCAGAAACACTAGATGTAAACATTGTTTCTCAACTTATTGCATTCCTTTTAATCTAGGTTGCATTGGTTTTATTTGTATAAAAACTTTAATCAAAATTATCCATTATTTTAGGTCTTTTTTCAGGCAATGGGGTTCAGTGGCTTGCCCAAGGCCACACAGCTAGGTCATTATTAAGTGTCTGAGGCCGGATGTGAACTCAGGTACTCCTGACTCCAGGGCCGGTGCTCTATCCACTGTGCCACCTAGCTGCCCCTCAAATTATCCATTTTGCATTTCATAATGTTCTCTATCTCTTGTTTGGTCATAAACATCTCCATGAATCTGACAGAAACCATTCCTTGTTCTCCTAATTGAATTATGGCATCATCTTTGATGTCTAAATCCTGTACCCATTTTTACCTTTTCTTTGTATAGGATGTGAGATGTGGGTCTATGCCTAGTTTCGGCCATGCTGTTTCCAGTTTTCCCAGCAGGTTTTATCTAACAGTGAGTTCTTATCCCAGAAGATGGAGTCTGGGTTTATCAAACAGTCAATTACTATGGCCATTCACTACTATTTCTTTTGTACCTAAACTATTCCACTGATCCACATGTCTATTTCTTAGCCAGTACCAGACAGTTTTGATGACGGCCACTTTATAATATAGTTTTAGATCTGGTAAGGGAGACCACTTTCTTTTATATTTTTTTTCATTAATTCCCTCGATATTCTTGACCTTTTATTCCTCCAGATGAATTTTGTTAGGATTTGATTCTAAGACTGAGGGAAAAGGGATCTTAGCAGCAACCAGTTCTTGGTAGTAGATGAGGAAAGACTAAGAGAACCAAATGACTGTGTAATCTTCTAGGTAAGGCTTCGAGACCTATGAGTAGTTCTTGATTGACTGGTTGGAAATTCTGTTGTAGGAGGCATAGTTGATGCTTGCAGATAAAGATGACAACTGAAATGTTTGATAATCTCTTTTGAGATTTCTAATAACAGAAAAGTTTGAAAACATTGCTCTTCTGCAAATTAATCCAAAATGAGTCATTGTGTCAATTGCTGACATTTAGATTTAGCATAATCCCAAACTCTACACATAATATATCTCATTTTTTTAGGTTTTCTGCAAGGCAAATGGGGTTAAGTGGCTTGCCCAAGGCCACACAGCTAGGTAATTATTAAGTGTCTGAGACTGGATTTGAACCCAGGTACTCCTGACTCGAGGGCCAGTGCTTATCCATTGTACCATCTAGCCGCCCCAATATTTCTCATTTTTTAAAAAAAAAGTTTTAATATTTTACAAAATGTTTCCCTAACAGCCATATGAGGAAGAGAATACTGAATCATGCTTTCAATGAATTTCTTCAAGAAGCAATGATTTAGCACCTACTATTATGCTGAGTTTGAGTAACAAATGTATGAATGAATGAAAAAGCATCTATTAATTGTCTGCTATGGGTCAGGTACCGTGCTGAACAGCGGAAAGACAAAAAAAATAAAATAAAATCATTCCTATCCTCAAGGAGTTTATATGGTTGCCCTTTGTTATCAAAAACCAAAATGGCACCACTAAGAGAAAAGTGACTGTAGCTGATCAGAACCATATGAGCTTGGAATGCTCTGCTACATTTGGGCACAGATGTGAATACCTGGGGTGCGTACTCTAAACTTATGCATCTCATGTTTCTTTGGAGCTGTTTCAATTCAGCTTTGCTCACAGAACACAGCACCCTCTCTGATGAGGGCATTCCATGCTGGGCAGTCCTGTGCCAATGACTCCCATGATGCACAATCGCTTCCAAAATTAAGAATTTTTTAAGAACTTAACAAAATGATCCTAAAGGAATTGTGATAGAAAATACCATCCACATACAGAGAAAAACCTATGGAGTCTGAATGCAGAGCAAAGCTTACTATGTTCACTTTTTAAAACTTCTTTTTCAGTGTTTTTCTTTTTATCTCATGGGAGGTTTTTCCCCTTTAGTTCTGATTCTTCTTTCACAAATGACTAATATGGAAATATGTTAAAAACACAACATATCCAATCTATATCAGATTACTTGCTGCCATGAAGAGAAGGGAAGGAAGTGAGGAAGACAGAAAAACGTGAAACTGAAAATCTTTCAAATAGATGAATGTTGAAAATTATCCTTGCATGTCATTGGAAAAAAATAAAATAACATTTTTTAAAGCTGCAAGAAAAAGAATTTAACCAAAGTTAAGAACTCCAAGGAGAAATATTTTTTGGTTCATTTGATTTTATTTTTAAAAATATAATATTTTGTTTTTCCAATGACATTACAATGGTATGTTTACCAATCTTTTTTTGCAAGGTTTTGAGTTTTATAATTTTTCTCCCTCCCTCCTTTCTCTCCCCCTGGCAGAAAGCAATCTGATATAGGCTTTACATTTGTAAACATGCTAAACATAGATCAATATTGAATGTGTTATGAGAGAAGAATCAGATCCAAAAGAAAGAAAACATTAGAGAACACGACATAACATAATACATAAGACAACTTTTAAAAACTGAAGATGATAGGCTTTGGTCTTCATTTAAACTCCACAGTTCTTTCTCGGGATTTGGATGGTCTTTTCCTTCATAAATCTTTTAGCATTGTCTTTGATTTTTGTACTGTTGAAATCAACAAGTCCATCATGGTTGGTCATCATATTGTTAGTGTGTACAGTGTTCTTCTGGTTCTGCTCACTTTGCTCAGTATGCAAGTCTTTCCAGGATTTTCTGAAATCCCATCCCTCATGATCTCTTATAGAACAATAGTGGTCTATCAAATACATACATCACACTTTGCTCAGCCATTTCCCCAATTGATGGGGGTACCCCCGCAATTTCCAATTCTCCAAAGAGAAAGCTTAAGGGAATCCTTGTATAGCTTTTTCTGACCACCATGTGAGCCCTTGTCCTGGGTGAGTTCTCCATAAAATTGTCGTTCAGGTAAATGTATTTTTGGCATTCAAACAACATGGCCAGTTCACCAGAGTTGCATTGTCTGCAGTGAAGAGCTTACATTCTAAGAAAAAGAACCAAATACAAAGTGCAGACTAAGTAATGTGAGGAGGAAATATCACTAACCCTCACATCGAGCACCTGTTGAGGTAAATAGAGATAATGTGGAGTGGGCATTACTGATATAGAGAAATGATAAATACTTAAGTGGCCTATAGCCCAGTCATTCAGTGAAAGGTTGGGAATTTCTTTAATTGAAAGAGAGAAAAAGGGAGAACCTGATTCTTAAAGTGGCCTTTCTCGATACCTACTCCTGAGAAGAGAAACTGCCCATACTTTGATATTGAAAAGAATCCGTGAATTTATTGATAAGGGCATCCCCCCCAACAATGCAGATTGTAACCCATCCATGCCTGCTCATCTTTATGTGAATCTGTCACATCTTCCCACAAGTTCACAACAGAAGTCCCCCATCATGCCAGGAGGCTGGGGTGGGAGAAATCCTCCTCATGTTCTCTTGATAGCATTTATTTACAGAAGAGAAAACTGCGATTCATTAAGGTAAAGTGACTTCCTTGAGATCACATAGCAGGGCAGCTAGGTGGTCCAGTAGATAGAGCATAAGCACTGGAGTCAGGAGGTCCTGAGTTCAAATCTTGCATCAGACACTTCATAATTACCTAGCTGTGTGGCCTTGGGCAAGCCACTTAACCCTGCTTGCCTTGCAAAAACCTAAAAAAAAATAATAAAACTCAAAAAATCACATAGCTAAGAAATGATAGAACCAGAATGGGAGCATAGACCTTTTTGCCAGGTATGTAAGTAGTCGTTTTTATGCCTCCATAAGCCATTCCTGGTACAAGGGGATCTCACTTGGTATGTGGAATGGAAAAAGGGGGTCTATCTGGTAGTTTCCTCTTTTAACTAATTCTGGTTGGCTAACTGATAAGATCTATTTGTTCTATCTTCTACTGAAGAACTGAAAATGCTTTTAGCATCTTCTAAATTACAATGCCCTTGAACAAAATCCTTAGTGTCCCACCCTAGTTGCAACTCTTCTCCCAAACCCTGTGCTTCTTCCATTCTAAGGAGCAGATTCTTAAATAGAAACTGTCTTTTAATTCTTCAACTTCATGTCTTTCTCCTTTCTACTCCAGCCTGTCAAGTAAGCTAATGATCTTTAAACAAACATTTAAATGCTTGAGATGAGAATTAAAGGAATCCTACTGTCAATCTTCCTGTAAGGCAAAGCTTCTTCTTCAAATGTGAATAACTACCCAGTAATGCATTCAGTTACTGAGTATATTTATGTTTCCCTTTTTCTTAAATACTCACAAAGCCAGCTTTTAATTCAATTCAATAGAGATTGCTAGCACATAGTACCAGGCAGTACAGGCAGGAGGCAACCAAGTAGATTGGAAAACATTCCACCCAAGTTAAGCATACCATCGAGACCCTTCCTCTCTCTGGGCCTCAGTTTCCTCACCTGCTATATGAAGCAGCTGTACTCAGTCATAAAGGTCCATTCCTTCTTCAAATTGGCAATCCAATGATCTGTGTTTGACTGAACTCTTAGTTTTTCTGACCATCTCCCCATAGGAATATGATATAAACTGAAAGGAAGACAGTAGATAGAGCCCTGGGCTGAAGAAGACTCCTCATTAGGGATGTCTTATTGGGGGTGACAGACTTTGGGCACAGGAGGAAGGCAGAATAAAGGAGTAAACATTTAGATGTGATAAGGCACTGTGCTAGGCACTTTTTGCAATTGTTATTTCATTTGATCCTTGCAACAATCCTGGGAGGTAGGGGTTACTATTATCTCTATTTTTACAGATGAAGAACCTGAGGCAGAGGCAGACAGAAGGTTAGTGACTTATCCAGAGTCCCACAGCTAGTAAATGTCTGAGGCCAGATTTAAACCCAGGTCTTCTGACTCCAGAGTTAGTACTACACCACCATTTGCCTCACAGAATGAGGTGCATCTTGCCAAATATGACCAATATGTTGATTCTTTCTGATTACTTGTATTTGTTTATTGCAGGGGGTGGGGGGCTTTATAAGAATTCTAGTCCCTTGGGGAATTCCTTGCCACATTAGATCATATTGACCAAAGGGGCAGACATTATTGGCACCAATTAAGGAAGGGGGCATACAGCAATATGTCAAGTCCCTTTCCTGGACGCTTATGCTGAGTCCCACTTCTGGACTCCCTCAATCTTCCCCAGGTGAGCATTGGAGGGGTGGGCTACAAGAAATACAAGATCTCCAAGTACTTCATTTATTCACCAAAACACCAATGCTTAAATACCCTTCCCAGCCCCTAATCCACTCCCACTCCTGCTGCACTTAGTAAAACAAGGTTCTGATGCTCAAAGACACCAGGTGATGACAATTTACAGTATTCCCACACACAACAATCCCTAACAGCAATAGAAGAATCAATGGAGTTGGGAACAGAAAACATGGGTTGGAATACCAGTTTTCACATTTCCTCATTTCCTAATTGATTCTTGAGCAAGTCCCTTAACTTCTCAGGGTCTCAATTTCCCCTCTGTAAGTGAAGTTAAGAGGGAAGTGGTGTATAAACTTTGAATTCCTATGAAGATTCTCTGAGGCTTTGGGGATAAAAGCTTCTGGTCATTGACAAACTTCCTGGCTCATTAAGGTGAGCATTCTGTCATTGGGGAAGAGCAAGCTTTCCTGCTGCTGTTTGTCCATCCAGGAATCAGCTTCAATTCTCCAGGATGGGCAGTAGTCAAATGTCACTATCCAATTGCTTTCTTCCTTTTCTAGAAAAATCAACATCGCTACTCCTACAATCAACAGCTCTGTCCTCCATGCAGCTTCACAAAGTACTTCCCTTTTAGGTAATGGCAACTGGGGCATGGGACACTTTTTTAGACACCCGAACACACCAAGAAGAACACACCAAAGGAAGTGAAATCTATGTAGGACATCCTTGCTCCAACACCAGTAAAGGACCTTTTCTCTGCCATGTAGAAGCTATGAAGCTCCACCAAGAACAAAACTAGTCTTTATATGAGACAGGAATTTTGATGCCTCAAAAATGATTCACAAAATAATCAAGAGTGATGTATTTGGGACTCAATTCAGCTTTCCAAGGGGAGCCAATTATAGCAGCAAAGTTTCTTTAAAGGACTGTTTGGAGAAGGAGAACAGGAGTCAGTCATCTGTGGCTGTATGCTCTCAAGGACAAGCAAAGGGTTCCTGATATGATCGAATTTTACAATTAAATGTGACAGCTGGTCACTGCTACTTCTCCCGCCCTTGTCCCCCAGACTCCTAAATCTTGTTGCCTCACTTTGTGTCTCTCACTGCCGTGAAACTATGGATCAGTCAACCAATGGCTCTGGATTACCGAATTCAAGGAGGCAGGCCAGTTGAGATTGGGGTAGTAAAAGCACTAGGTGCTGCCAATAGCTCTGATGAGGTTACTCTCTATCCCTCTCAGACTGACTGAAGTCAAGAGATAAAAGAGACCCAGAAGCTATGGATGGGGGTTGCCTATATTTTTCTCTATATGGTGGCTACAGAACTAGGGAGGAAGGAAAGGAGGGAGGGAGGGAAAAAAGGGAAGGAGGGCAACCAAGAGAGTTAGGAAGGAATTCTTTTTTTTGGCAAGGCAATGAGGTTAAGTGACTTGCCCAAGATCACACAGCTAGGTAATTATTAAGTGTCTGAGATTGGATTTGAACTCAGGCCCTCCTGACTCCAGTGCCTATGCTCTATCCACTGAGCCATCTAGCTGCCCCATGGCAGAAATTATTTATAAAAGTAGTAAGGCCCAAGATGAAGTTAAATGCTTCAGTGGACAGAGCACTGGGCCTAGAGTTAGAAAGACTCAAGTTCAAATGTAACCTAAGATACTTACTAGCTGAGTGACACTGACAAAGTCACTTACCTTAATTCACTAGAGAAGGAAATAGCAAACCATTCCAGGATCCTTACCAAGAAACTCCCATGGACAGTAAGGTCCATGGATGGGGGCACAAAGAGTTGGACCCAACTGAATGACTGAGCCACAAAGAAAAATAAAGCTCAAGCTAACCTTTATTTCATAAATGACTTTCCATGATTTCTGTTTCCATGACTCAATGAATCAATGGGTTCTCACTGGAGGCCTTCAATCTGAGGCCCCTTCTAGCTCTGGTATTCATTGATTCTCTATATATGACCCAACTTTCTTTTGCTATTCTAATGTACATTAGAAAATGTCCTTTCAATTTCTTGATAGGGGCATCTAGGTGGTACAGTGACTACAGTGCTAGATTTAGAGTCAAGAAGATCTGAGTTCAAATCTTGCCTCAGACACTTACTGGCTGTCTAACCCTCAGTGAGTCACTCAGCTCCTCTCAGCCACACTTCCTTCACCTGTAAAATGAGGCTAATAACAGCACCTACCTCACAAGGAAGTTGTTGTGAAGATGAAATGAGAGAGTTTATTTAAAACACTTGCAAACTTTACTGAACTACAAAAATACTTTTTACCAATCTTTCCGTTTCCATAACACATCCTCCTTCCATCCCATTTCCTGTATCTCCCTATGCCTTAGTATGGGCTCTCCACCTCTGACTATCTAATTAGTTTCCCTATATCTAGTCTCTCCCCTTGTTAAGCCATTCTTCAGGAAGATGACAAAAAATAATCTTTCTGAAGCTCATGCCCTTCTCCTGTTCAGAAAACTTTAGTAGTTCCCTATTGCTTCTAGGATAAAAGGCAAATTCCTCCACCTGGTCATCTACCCTATTACCATCCCTCATGCACTCTACATTCTGGCCAAAGGAAACTGCTCACTATCCCTATTTTCCTCATAATTTTTCCCAGTCCTTAGCCAAGCATGAGGCCATTGCTCTTGTCTGGGACAGGTTCTCTCCACAATGCTACTCAGAAATCAGCTCAGGAACAATCTCTTCTAAAAAGCCTTCCCTGATTCTGATTCACCCCAGTTATGAGACTGATCTCTCTCACTTTCAAATTAATGAGAAGCATTTACTCTCTATCAAGCATTGTACTAAACATTGGGTTACAAAGATAGTTTCTGCCCTTGAGAAATGCACATTCTAATGGGAGAGTCAAGGCATAGGTCTAATTTTACCAGAACCCTCTAGCTAGATTTCTCCTTGCCCGTATCACAGTCTACCTAAGATTGTACTTATTGGAGCAACTAGGTAGGGCAATGGATAGAGAACTGGCCCTGAAGTCAGGAGGTCCTGAGCTCAAAATCCAGACTCAGATACTTGACGTTAGCTTTGAGACCTGGTTGGTAAGTCACTTTACTCCAATTGCTTTGCCAAAAAAAAAAAGTTAACAGTATTTATTGCTTAGATTATTAGCTCCTTGAGGACAGGAGCTTTTGTTTTCTGTATGTCCAACTCCTACTACAGTCTCTAATAAAGAAACTTACTGGTTCATTGATTGGTTATTTGGATACAAGTTGTGAAACCCCTGAAGGCAAAGCCCATTTCCTTTTTTTTACCCTCCATCTTCCTAACATCTAATCCTGGGCAAAGAACACAGTGTAGACAATAGATACGTGTCAGCTTGAGAGAAGTACAGGGGAACTAGACAGTGTCAAAGTCATTAAGTCATTAAGGCTGAAGGAAGGAGAAGGTATCATCCATTCCTCCCTCATTTGACAGATGAGGAACAGGAGGCCCAGAGAAAAAAGGAGATTTGGCCAGAAATAACATAGCTAACTATTGAGGAAGAGATTAACACCAAGCTAGAAGACTTTGAAGAGGGTTTACAAAAATATGTAGATCTCTCTATTACTAGACAACATTGGAAATCCTATTGTGGGAAGGGTGGGTCAGTGGAGGTTGCATAGAGCAGGTAGGCCTGGACAGATTAGTAAATTTAACACAGGAGGGGATTGTTGGAGAAAAGATTTCTGGCAAGAACAAGATGAGCCCATGAAGAGGGCGTGTGAAGTGGAGCCTTCCAGGAAAATGAGAGAAGTGCCACAGATGGAAAAAGGTTAAGATTGACTCCCCTAGGAGATAAGGAGATCTAGATTAGCCAACATTTGCATTAAGTTAGAAGATGACGTGGCCCACCCAGGACAACACAGTGTGTCATTTCCATTTTTCTGGGAACTGGGAATAGTTTAAGGCAGTCAACAAGATTAACAGTCTCATGCTAGTACCTGGAAATTTATCAATTTGTGCACCGCCTCCACCAGTGCAGATTGCTACCCTTCAGGAACATAGAGTACCCCACAAAATAGTGATGGGTCTCTTTGATTCAACACAAACTTGGGGATTCTAAGCCACAAGTTGTCCCAGTCAAGACTACATCTGCATTCACTTCTGGGTACCTCATTTTAGAAAGGATAGTAAAAAAACCAAAAGAGTATCCAGAGGAGGGCAACCAAAGTGAGATGTGGCATATGAGGATCATCTGAGGTACCTGAAGATGTTCATCCAAAAAAAGATAAGAGTTGGGGGGAAGGCAAGTGAGAAAAGAGTTCTGTCTTCAGATGCTTACAGAACTGCCACAGGAAGAACAGTTAGACTTATTCAGGTTGGCCCAGAGGGCATTGCATTACAAGGCACAATGGGTACTGGTCAGAAAAAATGACAGATTTAGGCCTAAGATCAGGAAAAACCTCTGTGAATGAGGGCTCTCCCCAGAAGGATTGCCTCAGAATAGTGAACTCCACCTCATTAGAGCTTTGCAAGCAGAGGCAAGATGACTCATTGACTATACTGGAGTGGGGTTTTTCCTTGGGGTACAGGTTGGACTCAATGGTCCTGAAGGTCCTTCCAATGCTGAGATGCTGTGGCATTGAGATCTCCCCCCCCCCCAAGTCCCATCACATAGAGAACCTGGACAAGGAATGCCACACAGTGGCAATGTAGGGGTAGTTTACAAACAATAATCAATCATCCCAGTTGGGAGAAGAGGGAGAAATAAATATATCATTGCATTCTCCCTACCTTATTTACCAGGTGGAGAAACAGAGACTCAATGAGCCAAGATGTGGGCTCCTGGCCACTGGAGGTCATCAGGCTACAAAGGCTCCATGGCTTCAGGTGCCATAGTACACACTTTATAATATATACAAGAGAGCAATGGGAAAAGGGCAGAAGAGGGATGAAGCAAGGAGTGGGTACAAACCAGCGAGCCCTCACTGACTTCCCAAGACCTCATGCTGATGTTCAGTTTCATCAAGTCAGTCCCTGGGGTTCTCTGACTGGAATCTGGAGGACCAGGAACCCAGCCAAACTCAGGTGTCAATCAATTTGAGAAGGAGATTTAGCTTCTCAGTTGGACTTCATACAGAGGCAATATCACTTAGTGGGGCCTTATTCAAAGCTTCTTTGAATTGATTTCAAGAATAAGCACCTATGTTAAAGTTATTCATAAGGTTTGTCCTGTTTTATACTTTAAGTTGCCTGGAGCATGGAGGTTCTAAGGGAGAGGTGGGGAGCAAAGACCCAAGCCGTGCACCAAAAGAGCCACAGATGTCCAAAGCCCTGGAGGTCCAACTTAGGGATTCACAGGAGAGAAGATCCGATGAATAACTACTGCTATATTGAAAATGTACCAGCTTTGGAGACAGAAAGACCTGGGTTTAAAACCTGCTTCTGAAACATATCCCAGATCTCAAGCTAGAAGTTACTTCAGCGGCCAAGTCCCTCATTTTGTAAACGAGGAAACTGAGACCAGAAGGGATGAAGTGACTTGCCCAGAGTCACCCAAGTCACCACTTACTTATAGTATGACAATGAACAAGTCACTTTGTGAACCTCAGTTTCCACCTCTATAAAATGGGAATAATACTAGCACCTACTTATCTCACAGGGTAGCTGAAAGACTTTGATGAGATAATATATATTAAGCACATTGCAAATTCTGAAGCTCTATGAATTCCCATCATCATCATCATCATCATCATTTTTATTATATAGTTCTTTACATTTTTCCAAAGACATTTCAAAGTCTTTGAAATAATTAGGGTCATTATTAATGTTTCCATTTTTTGTTTTGTTTTGTTTTCAGATGGGAACTGAGGCTCTGAGACATGAAATGAAGGTCACAAAGTTAGTTATCAACAGTTCTGGGATTTGAACCCAAGTCTTCTGACTCCAAGTCCAGACTCCCAAGTTATTACTCCCCAAGGGAAATAGAGTCAGCTCTGCTTTTGGTCAGAATAGAGAAATTTGAGAGAAACCATTGTGGTGAAATGTGAGGGGAATTAGCCTCCCTACTCCCAAAATATGGTCTCTACTGGTCTGCCTCAGAAGATTCACACAGGGCAGCTCAGTAGCACAGTGGATGGAGCATCAGACCTGGAGTCAGGAGTACCTAAGTTCAAATCCAACCTTAGACACTTAATAATTACCTAGCTATATGACCTTGGGAAAGTCAATTAACCCCAATGCCTTACAAAAACAAAAAAAGAAGAAAATTCATACCATTAGATAGCTCTTCCTTTGATGCTAAAGCACCATCCTCCAGAAGACCCCTGTTGAATGCATCCATCTCAGGAAGGGGACACACTTTAACCATTAACACACTACTGCCGATTCAGTCATTTCAATCATGTCTGATCCTTTGTGACCCCATCTTGGGTTTTCTTAGCAAAGATGCTAGAATGGTTTGCCATTTCCTTCTCTAGTTCATTTTACAGAAGAGGAAACTGAAATGACTTGCCTTGGGTCATTCAGCTAGTAAGTGTCTGAGACCAGATTTGAACTCAGGAAGACAAATCTCCCCAACTCTTAACTCAGCAGTCTATCCACTTCACCATCTTACTACCTAGGCTATTAGCATAACACATATTTAGAAGAAAATGAACAGTCTCCTTAGACAATAGAGGGCAAGAAGCTAAAGAAATTAAATAATGAACATGGGGTTGAGGGAAAGGATGAAGAAGGGTTTATTAGTCAAGCTTTATCACAGGCCACCATCCTGCTCAGTGAATTTACTGACACAAGAGCACAAATTGCTGATCAGATACAGTTCATATTCTTAGAAGTTTTTCTTTTATATCAAGTCAAAATCTGCCTCTGTCCAACTTCCTCTCATTGCTCCTGGGGCCAAACAGAAAACATCTTACCCTTTTTCCATGAGATAGCCTTTTAAGATTTTTAGACAGTTGTGATGTTCCCCCCTGAGTCTTCTCCTAGCTAAACATTCTAATTCTGTCCATTGATCCTCACGTGGAAGGCCTTTCACCAACCTGGATATCCTCCTCCGGATATTTTCCAGATTGCCAATATCCTTCCTAAATGGCAGAGCCCAGAACTAAACACATTACTCAGTAGGATTCTCTCCTCCTTAATCCTGGATGCAGCACAACATTTTATTGACATTTTTAGCTTCCACATCATATGGTTGACTCATATCAAACACGTAGTTCACTGAAGTCCCTAGCTCTTTTTCAGAAAAAAATTTCTAATTATGCTGCCTCCACCTTGTTCTTGTAAAATTTATTTTTTAAAATTAATTTTCTTTCCTTTTTTGGCAAGGTAGGTTAGGTTGTGTGGGCATTATTATCCCCATTTTACAGACAAGAACACTGAGGTAAACTGAATTGCAATCATAAGGTTTAAAACTTAGAGCAGCCTTAGAGTCCATCAAGTTAAAATCCAAATGTTACAGAGAGGAAAACAGAGACTTGCCCAAGGCACTAAAATAGGAAATAGCAGAAGCAGAGCCTGTGCTCAAGTCTAATGCTATATCTCACTGAAGCTCTATAAAAATATACTGCAATAATAGTTATAATATGATAGAGCGGACTAAGGTCAGCAATCGGGTCAGTTCGGTCAGTTAGATACCATTTGGTCTAGCTCCCACTGATTAGGTGAAGATGTTTGTCCTTCATTCTCAAAGAAGACCAGGACATCAGGAAGGTGATGCCATGACAAGCACATGATTTAGCTTTGAGTGAGGGGAGGCTGTGCTAAGTCACCAGGCTTCCTTTCTCCTCCAGAGCCCTCGGGGTCCAATGGCCAAATATGAATCAGGACAACTGGAAATGACCCGGGATGTGAGACCATCAAGGTTGTGTCTTGCTCAAGGTCACAGAGCTAGTAAGTGGCAAGTGTCTGAGGCTGGATTCGATCTCCTTTCATCCACCATGCCAACTAATTGCCCCAATCTTAAGAGTCAAAGAGTTTTAGTTATTTGCTCAAATTAACACTGCTAGCTAGTGTCAGAGACTGGACTTGGACTCAGTTTCCTTGATTCCAAGTGAGTACAATGTTTTTGTTTTTTCCCCACTTTACTACCTGTAATTCTCTTATGTGTTACAAGGCACTTTGATAGCCTCATTGTATTCTCTCAAAGACAAGGAAGATAAGCACAGCAGAGGTTCTTATCCTCATATTTTTGCAGAAAAGAAAAATCCAGAGAAGGGAAAGGGCTGCAAGTCTGTTCTTCACATCAAGTCTCCTGATGTCCAATTCAAGGTTCCAGAAAATAGAGGTTACCCCACAAGCAGAGGAGCCTATATTTGAGAACCAATCAAAAGGCAGAAGCAAGTCAAACTCAAACTGCCTAGTGCAACAGGGGACACATTCCTTTGGGACAGAGAAGGAAAGGCCAGTCACTGGCCTGGGATTAGTCATTCACAATGTTCCCATCTCTAATGGGCAGAGCCCCCACCCTGAGCTGATACAGCACAGTAAAAGGGCACAGACAAAAACCGGACAAAGGCAGACAATGGCAGACAAATTAAGGGTCTCCGAGACGAATCAATATTCTGGAGCCAGGCCCCTGTCCACTGTGTCACTGCTACTGCCGTTATTAATATTACTTTCTTCAATTCCATTAACATTGCAAATACCAGCCCACTCATCCTGTTTGAATCCTCCTGTGTTCCCTTGTAGCCACAGCCCAGGCATAACAGCAGAAAGAGTCTTTTTTAGCCAAGTGATGTCAGGGTCCCATTAACTCTGACAAGTTGTCGCCAAGCTTTGCAAGAAGACCTCTTGGGGGCGGGGGGCTGCTAAGAGGGCTTAAGTGAGATAGAAAATATAAAGCACTATATGAATGTCAGTTCAGACTGTTCTTACCTTCTGAGGCAGCCATTCCACTTTTGGGTAACTTGTTGGGAATTTTCTCCTTACGTTGGACCAAAACCTGTCTATCTACTCAAAAGATGCTGTCAAAAACACAGTTGTCACTGACTGTGTGGCAGACAGTCATCACTGCCCAATCCTTCAGTGCAGCTGGCAGCTCAGTCTGGCAGACAAGACTTCCTTGGGATACACAAAGCCCAAGGGAGCACAAACATTCACAGAGAACCCAATCCAGGCAACCAAACACCCTAGATCCCATTCTTGGCCACAAAGAATCCTAAACTGGCTCTCCCCCACAACCCCCTCAAAACAGTCAGTTGGACAGTTACAATTTAAGTAGGAATCTGAGAACAAGAAGATGGGATTCTAAGCTAGAGGCTGCCTCAAAGGGGATAAAAAGTTGTTGCCCTCATTAAGGCCATTGGCAACACCTGCTGCCTTCCTGCCCATGCCCTAGCTCAACTGCCCTGCCTTCTGGACTGTGCTAATAATCTAAGCCCATCATAACAACTGCTTTGAGTTCATAGTATCATAAATATAGAAATAAAAGGGATCTTGGAGGTCAAGAAGTCCTACAGTACCCAACAGTACCTTGATCAAGGCTGCATGGCAAATAAGATAGTCGTAGAATTCAAATTCAGGTCCTCTGATTCCTAATACGACCCATTATGCTCCTCAGTATACCATGCTATTGGCACTGCAGTCACATCTTCTCAATGGCTCACACAGCATATGCAGAATCCCTAGTAAGCTGAAATTGACCCAGGGCAGCTAGGTGGCCCAGTGGAAAGAGCACAGGCCCTATCTGGCCTCAAACCCTTAATAATTACCCAGTTGTGTGACCTTGGGCAAGTCACTTGATCACATTGCCTTGCAAAAAAAAATTTGGAAAAGATGAAATTGACCCTTGTCAACAATGACCCTTGTCCCATCTGCTTTTTCTGATTTAACTCTGGCTTCTGACTCCAATGTCCAGCTTTCCTGGAGCCCTGTTCTTTGTCAACCTGCTTGTCTCTGGTTTCCATGGTTCTCAGCCCACTTCCATGGTATTAGGACCCCCCAATTCCCACCTTCCCTTTCATGAGTCACACTTCCCAGGGAGAAGCAATCATGTGTGTGCCTCCCCAGTCTCTCCATTAATCTCCTGTGATAGACAATCACCTTGTTGTTAGACACAAGTTGGCCTGGCTTAATGGAGCTTTGCTGTCCTCTTTCTCACTCAGTTATTCTGGGTGTCTGTAACTTTGTGATAACTGCCCCCTTCTTGCCTAATGTCTTAGAGCAGATATGGTAATAATTGTGATATACCCATTATCCTTCAGATATGACTCGGCCTCAGCCTCTTTTTTTGACTCTTGCTTTTTGGTCTCACTCTCCTTAGGCCCATGGCATCCCCCACACAAACCACCCGATTTGGTGTCATTTGGACCCCCCTACTCACAGGTAGCAAAAAGGATTCTAAGAGTATCATCTAATGACAAGCACAAGACTGTAGGGGCAGAGAAGCTCAAGGAGAAGGTTCCTATTTTGAGCAGTAGACAAACCAAATATTTTCATTTGACTCTATTCAAAGGCCTCCTTTTGTGATGAGCAGAAGGCCACTCAAGTGGCCTGCAGAGCATTTCTCTAGGAAAGCATACATTCTGCCAGAGTTAGCAGGTCTTTGTCTTCCCTTTCAGTCCTTGAGCCTGAGCTGGGGGAGGGCCTGGCAAAATGAGGAGAGAAGGGAAAGGAGGAAGAAGAAAAAGGAGGAAGAGAAGAGAAAAAGGAAAAAGAAAACAATGAGAAGGTTTGGGAGCAGAGGGAAAAAAGGAATAAAGGGAAATGAGTGGGAGAAAAGATTAAGAGAGAAAGAAGGAGGAAGAAAAAGAGAAAGAACAGAGAAAATCAGGAGGAAAAAGGAGAGGGTGGAAGAGGAAAAAAGGAGGAAGAGAAGAAAAAGGAGGAAAGGAAGAGAGAGAAAAGGGAAAAGAAGGAAGGAAAAGACGGGGAGGGAAAAAGAGAAGAAGGTGGGGGAAGAAAAGGAGAGGAAAGGAGGAGAGGGAGAGAGAAGGGTAGAGAAGGAAGAAGTATGGAGAAGAAAGAGGGATAGAATGAGGGTGAGAATGAGGGAACAGGAGGAAGAATAAGGAGGAAAAGAAGCAGAACCAAAGGAAGAAAGGAAGAGAGAAATGATCAAGGGGAGGAAGTTCAAGGAAATAAAATTCAGGAATGGGATGAACAAACCATCCCCTCTCAATCCAATGCTTGTGGACTAAGCTTTTCAAACTCATTAATGGAAGGCCATTAAATGTCCTCCCAAAGTGTCCTCCAGGATCCAGGTGAAGTGTCTGGCACTCTGGCTGTCTTCCATCCATGCCCCTATAGATATGGTAGTCTCTACCTCCTTTCTGGTGCCCTCACTACTGACTTGTTCTTGTTCTCCTACTGTGGTTTTGCCACATCTAGTTGTCTCCAGACATCTCTGCCATGTTCTCCCCTTACTCCTGCCCCTTTCTGCCTTTAGCTCTCAGAACAGGCATTAAACCAACACTATCATTCCTGGAAATGGCTAGGCAATCAACTACTCGATGACCCCACTCACCATCTCTGTGACTCCTTGGCTACTTGGCTACCATTCTCCTATATGTATGGAATTCCCCTTTTAGAATTAGGGGACATCAGGTCCTTGAAAACAAGGACTATCTTTCTTTTGCATTGCTATATTCAATGATACGTACAGTGCCCAGAATATAATAAATACTTTAAAATGTTTTTTTCATTCATTTTTTTATTCATTTATTCAAGGCAAAACAAATCACCAGAAGGAGGAAGTGTCATATACACCATGCCCTCAACAGATGCTGGCATTCTGAGACAAAATCCCTGTCTCCTTTCATTAGTTACATTTCTGAATTCCATTCTTACCTTTGCAACAAATCTAGAAACTATCTAGATGAAACCCCATCCAGTCTATACATTTTGTGGATGAGAAGACAGAGGCTCAAACTGAAGAAGAGATTTCCCCAAGGTCATGCAAGTTATAAGGAGCAAAACTAGGATTTGAATCTAGGGCCTGGGACTCCCAAATCCAGTATTCATTCTATTATCTTATGCTGCCTCAAACCCATAATAAAATGGCTAAACTCTACCAAATAAGGTCCAGAAAGATTCCTTTCCCCTTTCTGGAAGCTAAGGGCTGACTCGATGCTTTCCAAGGGATTTCCAGATTTTAAGATTCCATGCTCATTAAGGCAGGAGCTGACCAGAGTTTGCTCTGCTAGCACCCCAACCCAAGTCTCTAAATAGATCTGTTGCAAAGCCCAAGTCCCAGGAAGAAGGAAAAAGGAAAAAAGGAATTAAAAGAGTCACTGTATGTCTAGTGGACCATCAGCCACAACCTGTTCTCAGGGACAAGAGGCTAAAGACCTTACCAAGTTCCAGGAAGGAAAGAAAAATGAAGGCACTGGTTGTATCAATAGCTACTTTCTGTGCAGCTGATAAGAATGATCGTTAAGGACAAGATACAACACATTTGCTCATCTTCTCTTGGTTATGAGAATAATGGCTATGATATAGAAGTTAACCTGGGGTGGGGGTAGCTAGGTGGCATAGTGGATAAAGCACTGGTCCTGGCATCAGGAGTACCTGGGTTCAAATCTGACCTCAGACACTTAATAATTACCTAGCTGTGTGGCCTTGGGCAAGCCACTTAACCCCATTGCCTTGCAAAATCCTAAAAAAAAAATTTCACCTCCAAACACCTTAATAATGCATCAATATCTTGAAAATAGTGGGGCATGGCCATGGGGCTGGGAGAGCATATCCAAAGACAGACCCACGATGGTCACTTGATAACCATGAATTGGGTGTCAAATTAAGGGAAAATAATGCAAAAGGTTCCCCTAGAAACAGTCAAGGACTCTCCCTGGCTTAGGGAATCATAGAATTTAGAGATGGAAACTATCTACTCTAATACCTTTACTTTACAGAGGGGAGAAGTGAGGCCCACATCCTTTCTCAAACAGCAGGCATAGTTGCCATAATCCCAGGCTCCTAAACTAATGTTTATCGGAGTTAATGCATATACCTGAACTGGCTCAAATGGGATTTTCTAAATTCCTACCATGGTTGTTACTGTCTTGGACAGTATGTGTTGCTCTGGGCTTCTGTTTCTTTATCTGTAAAAGGAGAATGTTCAACTAGTTCATCTCCAAGGCCTCTGTGATACTGTAGCAACAAGATCATTAGGCCAAGAGCTCTTGTGGCTTATTGTCCACTCTCCCTAAATTAAAAAGAGAAGGCAAAGGGAATGTTTAACACCAGTTAGAGGAAACGTCACCCACGAAGATCTCAAGGTCCAGGAACCATGAAGTGCAGTCTAAAGAATACCTGAGCCTTGTAATCTTATCTATCTGCAAGTTCCATGGTTCTTGTTCTAAAGAGCTTAGCATCTGGGGCTAAGAATCTCTCGATGGATTCTCAAGGGATCGACATAGAGAAGACATTTTGCTGATCTGAGCCAAGAGTAAAAGATCTCTGGATTCTAACTAAAGGCATAGCAGCATCACCTCTTCTGATAAGAAAAAGAAAGCTAAGAATTTCAATGGGAAGCAGAGAAAAGCTTGACAACAACATGCACAATGGGGCTGTAGCTGCCAGCATCCAGCAGAGAGAGGCTGCACATCTGGTGGATACTACATCTCCAGTGGAGTAACATCTGGCAGGAGCTACACATCCAGTAGAGACCCAGGAAGCAGCCTGATGATGGATGCTGAAGACACCAGATGACCTAAAACGTAGGAGGTATGAGTTTTGTTTCCATGTGTATGACCTGAACACGAGTATTCCCTATATGCGTGCTCCCTGTATGTGACCTCTCTTTGCACTCATGGTATGCTTGTGGGAAATTGAACTCTAGATTTAGGGAGGGGATTTTTATTACTACATTCCTTATTATGCTTCATTATTCCTTAAATGGCTTTATTTGAACTATTCCTATCCTTTAATCAAAAAGATACATATATCAGTGGGGGCTCATGAGTCATAACTCATGGTGGATGTAGGTCTACCAAGTCCCATGGATCTGGAGCAACCAGGTTCACCTGAGGAATTGGGATTGCACTTTAAAGCTCCAATAACAAGTTGTAAGTCTTATATCTGGGACTGCCTCCTGACTAACTCACCATCCTATGGCAGCAATAGAAAGGGGGAGCTAATAAGATAGTGTCAGACACCCTAAGTACCCAGAAAGACAAGAAACCCAAACAGTTAGGGTCTGAGAATACTGTATTGTCTCCCAGTAGAGAATGGAAATGTTATATCAGTAGATACCATTTAGCTGACTGTCAGTCTGTCTTAGTATGCAATGTGTCCTCATGTTGTCTGAAAACAATTCAAATCAAACAGAAACTAGTGTTGCTTCTTTGGATTCTCATATCGGATTCTTCCCCTTCTTGTTCCCTGTCCTCCTTCCCTTCCTTTATGAATACACAGTGAGTCAATCTGGGATATCTTTGATTTTTGAATTATTTCGAGATTAACTGAATTTGAAATGTGGGCTGCCTGCAAAGTCATGCTAGCACAGAAAGATGAGTTTGGTTATTGATGGAGAAGAGTTGGCAGTGACATTTTTCATCATTACTCTGTGGGGCTGAACTGAGTTCTCAGTGGGCAGGGTTGCCTTAGCAGGCACAAAAAGCCAGGATCACAAGTGCAATTGACAATTTTTACTACTGATCCCCTCAGGGAGCATCTTGTGGCATTCAGATTGACTCTCCTACCTGGAAACCCAGGGCTGATCTTTCTCAGAAGGCATCAGGGAAGCTGGTTCATAGGCCCAGGGGAAACTATGATTCAGTACTAAATTTGGAGTCAGAGAATCTGGATTCAAATATCAGCTCTGGTGCTTACTACCTGTATAAGTACGGTAATACTTATCTGGGTGCGTACTTAACATTGGGTAAGTCACTTCTTAGCTTCTACCTTTACAAAATTAAGGGATCAGGTTATTTTTTTTTAAAAAAATTAGTTTTGTGGGGGTGGCTAAGTGACGCAGTGGATAGAGCACCAGCCCTGGTGTCAGGAGGACCTGAGTTCAAATTCGACCTCTGACACTTAATAATTACCTGCCTGTGTGGCCTTGAGCAAGCCATTTAACCCCATTGCCTTGCAAAAAACTAAAAAAAAATTACTGTTTTTTGTTTATACATAACCTTCATTTCCAAGTCTAACTCTCTCCCCTGCCCAGAGTCATCTCTTGTAACCTACAAGACAAAAATAGGGATGAGATCAATTCATACAAACTAATCAACATTTCAATAGACCCTGACAGTATGTGTAGTGCCCCACACCCATTGCCCTCAGCCTCTATGATGATGTTTGTCCTTTGTTCTGGAAGAAGACCATGACATCAGGGAAGTGATACCTTGACAAGTAAGTAAATTGGATTTGAATTGGGGTGGGGGGTGTGCTAAGTCACCAGCCTCTCTTTCTCTTCCAGAGTCATCTGGGCTCAGTAACCAGATATGAACCAGGACAACTGGAGATGGCCCTGGATGAGAGACAGTCAGGGTTAAGTGACATGCCCAAGGTCACATAGCTAGGTAGTCTGAGGTCACACAGCTAGGAAGTCTAAGGCAGCCTCTATAAAGAAAAAAGGGAGGTCTATTTTTCCTCTGGAAAATCCATATACCCAACCTTTGAGTCAGCAAATTGTCTAAAGACAGCTCATGCCACTCTTATGCCTGGCATGACATCGCTCTGACCCCACTGCTTTCTTTGCCATTTACAAAGCCAGAGCCAGGCTCCAATTGACTTCCATGACATTTGAATTCCTGTTCTCCACCCTGACTCCAGTAGGTAGGTACTGTTGAGGGTAGGGGAGGTACTGTTGGGCCACACACCAGGGAGGCACCATCCACAACACAAAACACACAGCTAACCCCGTTTGCCTGCATTGCCCACCTCTGGAGATGAGAACAAAACTGAAGTTCATTTAGGAAAAAATAAACTGGTCCTAGACATTTTATTAATCATTTTTATTTGTTTATTTGTTTGTTTATTCATTTATTTGAGTCTTTCAAAAAGAGTATATAGAAGGAGGGAGCCTGGGAGTTTGGAGCACAAACAGATTAAAAGAGAGTTGAGAAGATTAAGCTCTGATTCCTAGGGCTCTATGATGGCAGGATTGGGAATCACTGACTAGGAGCTGGCCTACAGATTGGAATTCCTGCCATTTTTTTTTTTAAAACCGACATTTTGATTACGGTTCCATCATATTGCTAAGGTTTATATGCTAAGGCTCTGTACTTGAAGTAGAAACCAGAAAAGCTACAGCCAAGTCTAAAAATAGAGGTAGAGACCAGGTAGATTTGTCCAAACCAGGGCAGGACACTGGACAATTGTCGATATTCTCCTCCCCACTTTGTCTAGTTGATGATCAGTGTAACTCTTCCTCTTTGGACTTTTCTGCCAACGTTTGGAAGTCAATAATGAAGATATTCCTTTAAACTCAGTTCCTTTTTCCTTTATTGAAGACTAATCATCTCCATGGTTTGCTTTCTCCACTGACACTGTATGAAGAAACAATTAGCAATATTTTTTTTTTGCCTGCCTGCAAGTTAATGACCTCAATATTCATCTTATCAGGTTTGCCTCTTTGGGGAGTTTATTCAGAAATCAATTCAGGTCGTATTCTAAATCAAAAAGAAGGAGAAAAAAATGCAGCCTGTTCTCTTCCTTCCTATTAATGCATACGCATCTGCTGGGTAATATCCTGATTGAAATCTCAGAGTGGTGTCACAAATGATCTATTCCATTTTTTCCTTGCCAGGCCTGCACCTCAACTCCCTTAATTTGCTCATCTGTTGGGTAATCACGACTGAAAATTGTTTGTTCCCTTGGCTATGTCTGCTTTTACTGTCTACCCACCCCCTGGGATCACCTGAGTGTTTGTTCTCAGGGAAGCTCGACCCTCAGACCATTAGACCACTTTCTCCCTTTGTGTTGGCCACCCATCCAAATCCCATCCTTCAATTAGGCAGCTTGCTAAGTTTCTCCACTGGAACTCCATCTCCCCCATCTGCCTCTCAGTGGAAGCCTATGTACAGCAGGTGGACACTCCTATGTCATCCATGATTTATCTCTCTGCCCCTATAGCTTCCTTTGACACTTACAAACCCAGAGTTGGGCTCCAATTGGCTTCCCTGAATGCTCTAAATATAGCAAAGTGTCAGCCTGGTTTCTTCCAGTCATTCATCTGAGCCCCTGTGACCTTTCTAGATCAAAAGGAGCCTAGACAATGCAGAAAGCCCTTAAAAGACTTCTCAGAATTGTCTAATTGGTGAGTAACGATCCATTTCCACTGTCTTCCATAGCTCCTGAGGTCCCTATCCCTTCAGCAACCTGTTGCACAGCCCTTACGGCATTTCATTTTCCCAATGGTCTATCAAAGGAGTCCATTCAAGGATGCTTTCTGTGTTCTTTCCTGTCCGGATCAGGGACTACAGGGAATGAGATAAGCCTTTTGGGTCCCCAAGCCATTGGTTTAGATTCCTTGATCATTTGTTAAGTAATAAATTTGTTGAGCATCAAGCAATCATTTGGTTCCTGGTCAGTGAGAGGGGAGAAGTGAATAGCCACCAGCTCAGTAGCATCTCTTGTGCCTTGGAGAACAAGAAAGAAAAGGGAAGAATCCATAAAATGAAGGAAGTCTACAAAATGAAGGGCAACCCTGTGGTATAATGAAAATAACATAGGACTCGAGGTCAGGAGAGACCTAGGATCAAACCTTGACTCTGATATGTTTGTGACCTTGGGCAAATCATTTCCCACCATCTCCTTCAACTCCAGTCTCAGTTTCCGCAATGGAAAAACAATAATAATAGCCTTCACGCTATCTCCTTGCGTTGCTGTGAAAAATGATGATGCGTGTAAAAATTGAAGGTAGTTGTTTTATTTTTCACAAATAGGCAAGAATTACGGAGTATCAACGTCAGCAGGGACATCAGTTTATTCTCTTAAAAAATCCCCATTAAAGTATCCCAGACAATTGGTCATCCAACCTTGGCTTGAAGGCTTTTCATGCAAGGGGAGCCATAATCTACAGAAGCAACTAATTTGTACCACCTCCCTCTCTGTCTGCTCCTTTTGCAGGGGCTCACCATTCAAAACTCTTGGACCAAGCAGAACAAATCTAATCCCAGACGGATCATGCAACATTTCTGTGCCTCAGTTTCTTTATTCAGAAAATGAGGGGGCTGGATTCACTGGTCTGGAGGGTCCATTCCACTTCTAACATTATGATCCTATGATTTTCTGTGAGATAGATCTTCGTAGACAGCTATCACATTCCCCCAGTCTTCTCTTTCCCATGCTAAACATCCCTGCTTATTTCAACTGGATCTCATAACATAAACTTGAGGTCCTTCAACACCCAGCTTACTCTCCTCTGGAAATTTTCCAGTTTATCAAGTCTTTGTTCAGTTCCCTTCCCAAATTAATCTTTCCGACTTCTGGTAATCCTTAGCAGCCAGCCATCAAGAGTAATCCTTTAAATGGGAAACTACCAAATAGCTCATTTCTTTAAAGAGAGATTCACCACCCCAGAAGTGGCCTCATTGTATTCTGGGGTCTTTGCCACTAGCAGCAGACACACAATTCCTACTTTTATCTCTGCCCTTCACCATCTGGTTGCTTCAACTGGACATTTTCCATTTTAGCAATATTCTTCCTAATATGGGTTGTCCTGGACTGAATAAATAGCCTATTACAGATGTGATACAACTGATGCCAAATCCAGGAGATCTATCACCTTCTATTCCTGGTTCCTATCTCTCTCAATGTAACCTCTATTATATTTAATTTTCATGGCTGCCAAGTCACACTCTTGACTTGTGGAATTTGTGGTTCACTTAGTGCCCAGATATTTCTTCCAAAGGAACTGCAGTCTAGTCGTGCTTGGTACTTGAGAAGTTGAATCTTTGAACCCAATTATAGGAGTTCACAATTTGACTCAATGTTCCAGTCTATTAATATATTTGAATCCTGACTCTCATCCACAATCTTTTATTAAACCAGATCCTGTGATTTTCATGACATTTCTGAATTTGCAATTATTTTTAAATCTTCAAAGATGGATTCTCCGATCCTTTTCTTTTAAATATTTACTGATGCAGAATGAGGAACAACAATACTTGGAGCTTTCTTAACATCAATGAAAATGAAAATTTTTAATTACCTCATCCCAATCCAATCTGTTGTCGTTCATTCATTGCTTCAGTCATGTGTGACTCTTTATGACCTCATTTGGGATTTTCTTAGCAAAAATATTGGAATGGTTTGCCATTTCTTTTTCCAACTCATTTTACAGATGAGGAAACAGAGGCAAGCAGGGTAAAATGATTTCAGCTAATCCGAGCCTGGATTTGAACTCAGCAAGATAAGTCTTACTGACCCAGGGTCAGCATTCTATCTCTGTAGTGTCACCCACATGCCATCCAATCAAATATAGAAAAGAAATATTAATCAGATGCCTAACTTGTCTCTGATACTGTGACAGCCAGCAAAGTGCAATGACTGAAGTCAGCTCTCCGTCATAGCAATGTTATGTAATAGTTCTTGAAACAATGCAGTCAATCTCCAACACATAGTAATGGAGTAATATCAGATTCCCATATTCAAATATCTTTAGAAAAGTGCTATTTTTGAGCCAAGACAAAATGATTTTGGGAAATGGATTCCTGTCATTATTATCAGTCATATTTCTAAGACAGCAAGAAGATAGAACACTGAGACTGGAGTCAGGAAGATCCAAGTTCAAATCCAACCTCAGATACTTCCTAGCTGTATGACCCTGAACAAGTCCCTTAACCTTGGTTTGCCTCAGTTTCCTTATCTAGAAAAAAGGGATAATAATAATGGTACTGACTTCCCATATCAAATGAGATATTAATTGTAAAAGCATTTAGCATGCTGTTTGTATTTAATTAATGTTAATTATTATTCCTGCCACTACTTAAAAAATAATTTGTCTGACATTCAATGGCTTGGTGGCTCTTTGAATCCCGTCTTAGTTTCATTCTCTATGAGCTCCCAATGAAATGAGCAATGATCAATTGTGTCTTTCAAGGACTTCTCTTATTGCATGAGACAATATAGCTTTATAGAAGAAATTGTAGTTGTGAATTAATTCAAAGACTAGAATTTGGGTTGTCAAGGTTCTTTATTTCCTAAAAACTTACCAGCATTCCCAAAGCAGGAGTTATATTATAAACCCAGCAGGACAAAATTCTTCCACAATCGATCATTTCATTGATCCACTGATGGAGATTCCAGTTCATTCCTGCCTCAGGAAATGACCTTTTTCCATGGTTCTCTGGAGGCCAACCCCCTAACCTGAACAAATGTAGCTAGGCTAGTCTCTTGACAAAAGCCAAACCCTTCGTGTTACTTACATAAGCTTAAAGAATTTATCTATTGCTGCTTTGCTACAATGAGTCATCAGAAGCTGATATATTGGGGGAATGAGTTTCCAAAATCTGAATCTCACAGTTGGAAAGGACCTCACATGCCATCTAAGGAACCTGGGCATAAGCTCTCTTTACATATTGTCTTCCAAGAAATCTCCAGTTAAAGAGTTCCATTGACAGGTGTCAACCTAGAAAGATTTTTCTCTCCTCTCTGAATCTTCTCTACCTTGATTGTACCCCTGACCTTTGGAGCCAAGCCAAATAAATTCAAACTCTTTAATACACTGCCATGTCAAATACCTGAAATCAGATATTATGTTCCCCTGTATCTTTTCTCCAGCCATCTCTACTCCTTTCAGCTAATCCTCATATGGCATAGTTTAGAGCCAAGGTGTCAAACACAAGGCCTGCAAGTCTACAGGTGGACTGCAACACAAATGCAGCCCAAATCAAATTAAAATAGAATTGTAAAATATTTAGCAAAATTAAAAAGTCAATAGAACACAGATCATTCAAATCTAAAAGTCAACTGTACTGGCAACAAGAATCTTCATGTTCAGTTTAATAGTACCCCCATTTCTATTTGAGTTTGAAATCTATGATTTAGTCTTTTCACTGGGCCATCATCACTCCCTGCATATGCACCACTTTTCCAATGTTCCACCCAAAAAATCTGTGGCCCAGAACTTAACCAAGATTTCAAGATATGGACTCGCCAGGGCACAGAACAAAGGACTTTTTTCTCATTTATTGCAGACAGAGTTTCCATTAATGCAATTAATTCCAATTAGTTTTCTTGACTGTAATGTTATACTGCTGAATAATATTGAGCTTGCAGTCAGCTACAACCCTCAGATTATTTTCATACAAATTGTGTCTAGGCAAGCCTCATCAAAGTTTAAGCAAATGGGGCTGGAAGTGAATAACTACTGAATAACTAGTACCATGACAAAGGAATGAACTCTATCCATGATGATAGCCAGGGAGGTTCATAGACTTAGCATTGAAAGGAGCCTTCAATGTCCCTCTTCTTACAGATAAGGAAAGTGAGGCTCTGGGAGGTGAAAAAACTCACCCAAGGTCACACAGATAATAAGCAGGAAAGTCAGGACTTGAACCTAAATCCTCTGACTCTTTCCACTGCAACACTAGGCCTTAACAGATTTATAGAAATGTATTTCTCAAATCCCAGAGAAATCCTTTGAGGAAAGGGAACTGCCTACACAGCATCTGTAACTGGAAATGGTGGGCAGGGAGTGGGAAAGGAGAATAGAGAGACAGACAAGAGTAACAGAGGAAAGAGAGAAAGATTATTTAAGACACGACTTCACTGCTAGAGATACTGGCTTTGTTAGGCACTTGGCTCCCTATGATAACATCAGATGAAATCAACTTTTTTGGTTAGGTGTCTATAACTATCTATGAATTGTGGCAACATATGACTGCCTTCCTGCCAAGAATACTTGTTTAATGTACGACAGCCTATTTTAGCTAAGATATGCTCATTATTTTGTTTTGGCAAAGATATTTGTTCTAAATTAACACAATGACCTGGCAGTTTAGCCTCCTTCTTACTTCTCATCATCTTTTGTTGAACTAATTTGTATGTTCCTATAATTAAGGTCTTCTAGGAAAAAAAATATCCAGAGCAGGGCTCTCCAGGGGAAAATTGGGCTTGATAAGTACCTATTTAGGAACTTAGTGGTCAGGGAAGCAAAGGGTTTTTCCTGCAGTCAAACTTGGGCCAATTGAAGCCTCTTTCTGAAGGGATGGAAAGCTCCTACCATCAAACTCTCACTGATAAAGGGAAGGGAAAGATCCAGTTGGCATTTCAGCCAGGGGAACTTAAGTGTACTGGAAAGTAGGAGAGGCACCAGCTTGCCAGAGGTGGAGACCAGGCTTAGAGGTAGGAGCAGAGCATTCAATGCCGTCGTGGGACATGCCCAAAGGGTTGTCAAAATTGGGCAACAAGAGCTCACTGATGATTCTCCTTCTCTTATGTTTCTTCCCATCACATCCTCATTGTGTCTATGGAGGGGAGGGTGGGAGATAGAGGTTCACAGATGTATGTGTCACACAAGATTGGGCCTCAAGTTACAACTAAATCCATGCACAGCATTTTACTAGTTTGTGAAAGGGAAGCAAGCAAAGATAACAGCTATCCTCAGATCTGGCCCAGCATCAGTGATCTAATGGCACCCGCTGAGCTCAGTCTCCATCCCTAAAGCAGGATACAGGTGGTGGCCTTGAGCCTCCTCTCTATCTTCATTGCCACATTCCTAGTCCAGGCCCTCACAACTTCCTCCTTGGACTATAGCCATAGCTCCATTACAGGTCTTCTTACCTCCACTCTCTGCCCTCTCCAATCTTTCCTGCATATTGACTGATCAATGCCTATTCCCTATCTGTTGAGTACTGCAGACTCTCCACAACCTGGTATATTTCTTTTTTATTTAGGTTGTTGCTAGGCAATAGGGTTGAGTGACTTGCCCAAGGCCACACAGCTAGGTAATTATTAAGTGTCTGAGGCCGAATGTGAACTCAGATACTCCTGACTCCAGGGCCGGTGCTCTATCCACTGCGCCACCTAGCCGCCCCTGTAAATTTCTTTTTTTTGAAAATGTTTTATTGATTATCATTTAATTTAATTGGTTCTAATTTCATTATTATTTCTCAATGCTACTCCCTTTCTCTTACCCAAGAGTCCTCTTGTAACAAAGAAAAATAAAGCAAAAGAAAGAAATGCATTGACTGTTTGACTATGTATGCCTCCTTCTATACCTGCAGTCCACTGACTCTTTACCACTGAATTCCTATTAGAATGCATTAGAATGCAACTCAAGTGATACCTCTTCCTTCACTGATTGCCTCCCTGTGGGTAATAATCCTCCTTGGGCCCCATATAGCACTTTTGGTGGAATCAATCTGACTCACTGGTCACAGAAATTGGTGCAATACTATATTCATGTCTTAGGATCATGGAGTCATAAAACATCAAAGCTTAAAAATCATTTAATCCAACCCTCTCGTTTTACAACTGTCTTCTTGCTATTTCTCAGACATGGAATTCTGTCTCCTCATCTCTGTGCCTAGCCACTCATGTCCCAACACCCAGTTATTTAGTCAGTACTGCTCTTATAAAAGTATTGTTTTCATTTTTCTCCTGCGTTATTCTGAGCAAGTGAATTCTGCTAAATATTATCTCAAGCCTCCTTCACTCCTAGTCTGTGCCTTAGTCCTTGGTTCTATGAACTCTGGGGCTCCCAACTCTTGACTTTAACCTGATGAATCAATCAAATCAAGAACTTATGATGACCTACTCTGCTAGGTGGTGCACTGGATAGCGCATCGGCCCTAGAGTCAGGAGGATCTGAGTTCAAATACAACCTCACACACTTACTAGTTGTGGGGCCTGGGGCAAGTCATTTAACCCTGATTGCCTGGCATCCAGGGTCATCTTCAGTAGTCCTGATTCCTGTTTGGTCACTGAACCCAGATGGTTCGGAAGGAGAAAGTGAGGCTGGTGACTTAGCAAAGCATCCCTTCACTCAAATCCAATTCACTTGCTTTTCATGGCATCATCTCTCTGATGCCATGGTCTTCTATGAGAATGAAGGACACACATCAGCACCTGGCACTTAAAAGTAGCACAGAGTATAAGAAGCATCAGACCCAATTCTTTTTCTTTAGGAGTTCCTGGTGCATCTGGAGAGCTGAGCCTTAAAGATCAGTTGGTAAATAAATAAACATTTATTAAGCACCTGCTATATAGTAGGTGCTACACTACATGCTGTAGATGTATAAGAAAGAGAAATGTGGGCCTTGCCCTCAAAGAGCATATAATCTAATGAGGGCAACAGTATGTACAATGTGCTATATAAAGGATAAATGGGAAATATAAAACAAAGGGATGGCACTAGAAATGAGAAAGACTGAAAAAAGTAACTGAGAGGCAGTCTGGGGTTGTGGAATGACAACCAGCCTAGGAATTAGGGAACCTGGGATCTAGGCCCAGTTCTTTTCCTCACTATATTCTTTTGGGGAATGCTCTTGCCCTTTCTGGTCTTCCATTTCCCCCCCTTTATAAAATGGAGAGGGTTAGACTTCATAATCTCTAAGCAGGAGCAGTTCTTTAAGCAATAGTGCCCTATGATTTTAATAGGGAAATTCATATCCCCTCTTTGAGTCTCAGTTTCCTCCTTTGTTAAAGAGCTGAACAAGATAATCTCCAGATTCTTGTCAAACTATGATATTCTATGAAGAACCAAAAGGTATCCTATTTAACAGGAAGAATCAGAACCTGGGCAAGATGGAAGTGACCCTTAGGATTATTGCCCCTTTTCCCTAGGGAATAGAAAGGGTAAACCACTCTGTGGATGGCAGAAAGTAGACAAACTTTTGTACCCCTTCTTCTGTCTAAAGAGTACTATTATTTAAAATTTACCCAAAGTTAGCTCTTGACCCTCTATGCTACTAGCAAACCTGCCTCCTCCTTGGACCTGCTACATTTTTTTTTGCAAGGCAATGGGGTTAAGTGGCTTGCCCAAGGCCACACAGCTAGGTAATTATTAAGTGTCTGAGGCCAGATTTGAACTCAGGTACTCCTGACTCCAAGGCCAGTGCTCTATCCACTGCACCACCTAGCCACCCCGGACCTGCTACATTTCATTAATGAATGCTTAGTCATGTGGCTTTGGCATACTAGTATCCCTTCCCCATGAGAACAGACACACCAGGCTTAACTATATCTAATGTTTTGCTTTAGCCTAGGGATAATAGAACCAAAAAAGTAATACATACTAAATCTTTTATCATATGGCTTCCCATTAATACAGGTAATTCACAAATAGAATAAGTCCTGCCATGGAAATATAGATAGGTTTATTAGTTTTATGTAAACATTCCTTCTATGAGTAGGCAAAAGGCCTGTACAAAAGGCTACATAGTCCCTGGTTGATATTTGACTAATGTTTCTAACATTTCAGGGACAGTTTTTTAACAAAAAATCAGGAATTATTAAGACCTGGGACTCAATTTTTCCCCATGCTGTAAGGGAAGGACTCGGGATCATTTAAGAACTAAAACTGATGAAGGTCCATTGCTTTTTCATTTAATGTCTTGTCACTCCCAGAGACTTCCAGTGGCTTCCCTTTACAGCTACCACAAGGCTGTAGGCAAGGACTAAGAGGTGTGGAGAGAAATTCTTTCTGCCCTGCCTGCCATCTTGCCTCTTCTGTCTCTGACCCTGTATCTTACCTAGAGTCCTTCCATTTAAACTTCTCAAGGCCATAAGGTTCTCAAGTCCTCAAAGTCTTAGTCTTTGACCTCTGACACAGCTCCACGGCTGCCATACCTTGTAACTTTTTAATGTACATGCTCTCCATCGACATCAAAGCAATGGTAGTTGCTGCCACTGGGGGTCAAGGAGATAGAGCAAAGAGTTGCTCCATATAGCTCCAAGTCCTCATTTCTGATCTAGAGGCCTGAGTTTTATGTGTCTGTCAAAACAAAAGAGTTAGGCTGTATGATCCCTCTAGCCTCTAAAATTCTAGAGGCAATTTGATGTGGCAGAAAGAGTAATGGGTTCCCTCATCTGTCAAATGAAAACAGCACTGACTCTGTCTACCTCATAGAGGTCTTGCAAGAGAAGTATTTTGTAAACCCAAGAGCAGGGCCTTTGAGCATGCTAGTACTGTTTCCTGTGAGACTATATGGAATGGCCAGAGGACAGGCGGGCTTCATAAATTAAATCAAATACATTATGTAGTGCGTTTATTTTTATCTGAGTCTACAGCCCTCGGATTATTTTTATCACCTTTTTAAAAGGAGTATTCAGTTCTCCCTGACCGTCCCATCAATTTGTCAAGTTTGGATTCTGAAATCTATATATCCATATAAAATTTACACCCCCTCCAAGCATATTTTTATCCCCACATAAAATTTATGGCAGCTGTGCTTTGCCAATATGGCTCCCATAAAGGTTTTGTTTAGACGGATAGTGTGGATGCTATACAGGGATAATGATTTCCTTGGTGTTAGCTGGTTAAGGATGGAAGCTATGGAGTAGAATAGCTTATACTTGATCTTTTGGGAAACCAGTTTGGTGGGGTAGAACAGCACCAGTTTTGGAATCAGTAGATCTGGGTTCAAGTCATTATTCTCACGTGACTGAGGGACTCAACTTATCTGAGCCTTAGTGTCTTCATCTATAAAATGGGGACAATTACACTTGTATTGACTCCCTCAAAGGGTGGTTGTCAAGAAGACATTTGGTAAGCCCTATCATCCTCACATCAAGCACAGGTGAAGAGGGCCATTCGAGGTTATCTAGTTCAATCCATTTCTTTAAAGGAATCCCCTTTGCAAAATAATAGTCTTTCTGAATGACTGTTAGTGAGGGAACCCCCACTGTCTCCCAAGGCAGCCAATTCTGTGATTACAATATGAATGGAGATGACTGGTTTAGGATCTAAGTGTCCAGTTAGATCTACCATGGTACAAGATGAAGTGGAGATCTGACTTATTCATTTAGGACTCTGAGTATCTGGTAGAGCCATATACCCAAGATAAATTTCCCCAGGGATATCAGCAACTGTCCTCAGCAAGAATTTAGATGTAACTCGCCATATTATCCATCATCCAACAAAGAAAGGGTGGAGAAGAGAGGGTGACACTGAGTGACTGTGGTTGTCAAAGACAAATGCTGAGCTGGAAGGGAAAGAGACATATGGAAAGTAGCTTGATGTTATAGGAGACCTGAATTTGGAATTGGAGGACCCGCATTTAAATTCAGTTTCTACCACTTATGGGAGCACAGAATTTAGAAATGGATGACATCTTAGAGATCCAATCACCTCGTTTTACAAAGGAGGAAATTAAGTTTCAGCAATGGTGAGAATCACAACCACTAAGTAGTAAAGACAATATTCAAACCCAAGTGCTCTGATTCAAAATCAACATGGTGGAAAACATTGGATTTAAAGGCAGAAGGACCTAGGTTTGAATCTTATCTTAAATACTTGCCATCTACATGACTCCAGATAGATCACTTGGCTTTTGTGAGCCTCAGTTTCTCAATCTGTAAAATAGGTATAAGAGCACTTACCTCACAGGGTTGTTGTGAGAAACAAATGAGATAATTTATTCAATGATATGAAATCAAATCTTAAATATAATAGCATATTATGTATAATGTATAAGATGAAGGTCTATTATCATCATCATCATCATCATCATCATCATCATCATCAATTTCATCATACCCATGGGCACACAACCTCTCTGGCTCTCCATTATGAAAATCATTAACTGACCTCTGAAGTCCTATCCTAAATACTGTACATATATGGGTCCCATGTACTCCTGAGATTTAGCTGGTTAAGGGTGGAAGCTATGGAGTAGAATAGTTTATACTTGATCTTTTGGGAAACCAGTTTGTTAGGGTAGAACAGCACCAGTTTTGGAATCAGCAGAATTGGGTTTGAGTCATTATTCTCACGTGACTGAGGGACTCAACTTATCTGAGCCTTAGTGTCTTCATCTATAAAATGGGGACAATCACACTTGTATTGACTCCCTCAAAGGGTGGTTGTAATCTGAAATCATTCAGAAGTTGAACAACAATCCATTATTTTAAATTTCTTATCTGTTTTGTGAACTGAGCTGAACAACCTGCTCTCTTCCAGTGCAGTTTCCATGTAATGGTCAACACTCTTCACTACTTTCCTTACCATAGACATCTCCCAATGAATGATTCACAAAAACCACACTGCTGAAAAAAAAATCCCTAACCAAGCTTTCAGATCACATGAACAATGTGCCACTGAACAAGTCTCTAAAGGAGAAGAATGTCCATTACCATCATCCAATCCCAGATTTTCTTCTTCTTCTCTTTCTGGGATCATTCTCCAAGTGAGAGGTCTTTGTGAGATTTATTGTTTTTCTCTCTGATGGTCAGTTCCATCATCATTCTCATTGGAGGAAAGCAGAAGCCACAATGGAGAATTCCAAAGGCAGAGGCAATTTCCCTCTTGCCTACTAAGAGAGAGGTTATCTGAACCAGCTTCCACCTTCAAGAAGCAAAATGTAGCAAGAAAAGCACTGGTGTCAGAAGTCCTGGATTCAAATTGTTCATCTAAGAAATGAGAGTATTGGAGGACATGAACTCTAGTGACCCTTCCAGCTTGCAATCCGATGACTGCCCCAATCAGGGAACTGGAAACTCCAGGCTAGAGTGGTGGGGCTAGATGGGACTACTTGGTCTTTGGGCTGGTGCATTAGAATTAAGAGAACATTACACTTTTAAATAATGATTTTAAAAGATTGCATAGTTGTTAAATGTGTCACATTTACATTCTGACTGTGCTTTCCTCCATTAGCAGTAGAGAAACAGTAGCTCTTAGCACCTAGTTAACAAGAATAATGAGTTTAACTAGGAAGCTAGCAGATGGCAGGCTCCCTCCCCCAAGTGAGTGCCTCCTTGATCTGCCCTGCCATGGCCTCCTCCCCCTTCAGTGGCCTCCCTAGTAGCAGCCTCTCAAGTGACCCACCCTGGACGGGGCTGGTATCCTGAGGACTCTCCACCTGCTCCACTTAATTTGCCTTAATTACTTCTTGTATTCTTTTCACATCATTAAATCAGAAAGTTTATTTCAGAGCATTTTCAGTGCCACTTGGTATGATTGCCTCCATTACAAGTTACTTCTCTTCCTTGGATCCTATGGTCTGGTCCAGGTCTTGGCTTTTTTCATTGGCAAATGGCCCTCCAAGAAGACTTTGGTCTGCCAGACTTAAGGATGCAGAATTTCCCACTTGTGAGGGGCTAGGGTGGATGGAGGAGATTGCTATGGTAACAGCTCATTGATCCATGCTGCGAGGGAGAGCGGTGTTCTGGATGAATGAATATCCAAAGAACTAAAGCTTACCCCCTCAAAGGTTAAAAAGAAAAGACTTAATTGACCGGTATTTGTTGATCAGCCCCTTGAACTGGTTTTAGAGACTGCTGTAGAGAAAAGGAAAAAGGGCAAGATTTGGAATCAGAATACCTGGATTCAAATCCCAGATCCATTACTTATTGTGTTATTTTGGGCAAGTATCCTTAACCTCTCCATGCCTCAGTTTCTTCATTTATGAAATAAAGGAGTTGTAGTATATGACTTCTAAGATCCCTTCCATCTCTAAGTCTATGATCCATTGGATCAATTCTAATTTCAGAATTGATCTAATTTCAGAACTTAGCACACTGCAAAGAGCCAGGGAGTATATCTCTGAAGCTCTATTCTGCCACTTAACTACCTGTGTGACCTTGGCCAAATCATGGGATAACCCTGGGCTTATTAAAAAATGTCCCTGCTCTAACACTATGTCCTGCAGAAGGAAGAAATCCAGGGACATTTATATTCCCCAAACACAGGATAATAGGACTTGGATTGTTTTTTTCATTTGTTTCATTATCTACTTTCTGTATGATCTTTTATTTCTAAAAAGTTTCCCATCATTCTTAGGCTGTCTTCCCCTGTAGAATTTTAGACCCTGATTTCTTCCTATCTTTCCTCTCAACCTTCTCAAATCTGCTTCTAAAAGATCAAGGGCAAGTCACTGAATCATCTGTAAAATAGAAGAAATAATAACTTACTACAACTCTTTCGATGTTTTTTTTATAAGAAAAGTGCTTTTTAATCCATAAAACAGTGACTTCTTGTCAACATGGCCTTCTGAACAGGAGAAGGCTACCCAGCTCCCATATACCTATTCCAGAAAGACCTTGAACTTTGCTGATCAAGAAACCACTGGAAAACTACAGTTACTTCTTCCAATCAAACACTGCACACACACACACACACACACATGCAACCTCCAAGGAGCTACCAGAAAAGAACAAAGCCAGTTAAAGCAGCTCCTAGGGACAGGACACAGCCAGGCTGTTTGTACAGAGACAACAAAAAGGGAAGACTCATCTTAAGGTGGGCATCCTTGGAAGCCTTGAGGAACGTCAATGGAACCAGCAACCAACATGGTGATATGCTTCTCATACCATAACAGTCTCAGGCCAGGGGATCTGATGTTTCTAATATTCTCTCCTGAGAAGCCATAGAGAGCTCTGAAGATCCAGTGCTCTGAGCTTCGTAGATCCAGGAGGGTCTAACCCCAAGAGATAGAGGTCACCACAGAAACCTAAGGTAGTCTGCGTGAAATCAAGCAGAGTTTACCACCCCATCCAAGAGCCCAGAAAAGAGCTAAACCTGGCTCTGGCCCAAAGCCCTAATTTAGGATCTAACTCTGGAGAGACTGATACATCAAAGGACACACATGCTAATATAAAAAATTTTTACAAATATAACTCTATAACAACTACAAATAGAGACTCAAAGTGGGGAGGAATCCTAGAAGAAAGAAGCAAGGGATAACAAATGAAATAAAAGTTCTAGAGGAAAGAATTAGAAGGAAAATATATAGCTTAGGGAAAAACAGTGGTAAATCTTTCCCAAGAGTCAAACTCCCTGAAAACTAGAATGTATTAAACAAAAAATCAATCCCTCTATGGGACAACAAGGCATATTAGGAAAAAAACTTAAATAAAATAAAAGATATCTGAGATAAAAAAAAAAAAAACTTACCTGGAAAATAAGTCAGACAGATTTAAGTCTGGACACTAGTAAAATTCAGACATTAAAACTGCCCAACTCTATTAAAAATAAAGTAAAAGTAAAAAGGATCCACCACTCACCTCCTGAAAGGGTCCCCAAAAGGAAAATTCCTAGAAATATCATAGCCAAAATTCACAACTTTGTTAAAGAAAACCACTATAAGCATACAAAAAAGAACTTTAGGCAGGATCACACAAGATCAACTAGCTTCTATGAAAAATGAGAGAAGACCTTGGAATACAATATTTCAAAAGACAAAATTTCAAAAGACAAAGCCTGCCCCGTAAATCTGAATTATAATGCTGTAGATAAAAGTAAATCAAAGAAAACACTAACCAGCAGGAAAAGTTATTGAGAATCTAATCCAGTAATAACCACAAGCAGAGACTCAAAGGGAAAAAATATATTTTCCACAGGGACTACATGAATATCATGGACCTTTAAAGGAATAAAAAATTTTCAAGTATTCCTGTTAAAAAGACCAGAGCTGAGTAAGCACTTTGAAATCCAAACAAAAGATACAAGGGAAACTTTATCTGACCAGTTGAAAAGAACTGAATGATGATCTCATACTAATGTTCTAAGAGGAAGGAAAAAAAAAAAAAAACAAGTGTCCTTTCAGAACGTTAATGTCTCCAAAAGGCATTGAGAGAGTTATATAAGAAAAACATGGTATTGGGGATCAGCTTTGTTCTCTTCTGAGATTTTGAACAGCATAAATAGAAGAGAGGTTAAAAGGGGAACAATTTAAGAATCACTGCCCCCCCCCCCATTGAAGCAAAAATGCTTCAAACATCTTCAAAGAGGAAGTTTAAGTAGCATGGAACCAGAACTGATATCACCCAAAGCTTGGCACTTTCTGCTAAAATCCAGAGGGGAGGGTGGCTCAGTGGATAGAGCACAAGCCCTGGAGTCAAGAGGACCTGAGTTCAAATCCAGACTCAGACACATAATATTTATCTAGTTGTGTGACCTTGGGCAAATCACTTAACCCCATTGCCTTAAATAAATAAACATTAAAAAAACAGAGGAGAATACTATGAAGTGGTAGTCATTAATGTGATTTGGTACTGGTTAAGTACAAAGGCTGATCAGTGGAACAGTTGGGGTATACAGCAGACAGATGCAAGGGAACATACTAAGATAACAGCAAATAAACCCAAATACCCCAGCTACTGGGGCAAGGACTCACTAATTTACTAAGAACTCCTGAGATAAATGGAAAAGAAATTTGCACAAACTGGGTACAGACCAACAACTACCATCATATACCAAGATAAATTTCAAATGGATATATAATTTAGACATAAAAGGTAACATCATAAAGAAATTAGAAGAAAGAATAAATTATCTTTCAGATCTATGGATAGGAGAAGCATTTATGGCTAAACAAATGATAGAAAAATCTTTGAAGATAAAATGGATAATTATGATTATATGGAATTGGAAAATTTTTCATAAACAAATCTAATGTAGTTAAAATTAGAGGGGAAACAGGTAATTGGGGAAAATTTTTGAAATACTTAAAATATTTGATATTCTAAATAAAAATTAATTAAATTAAAATATTTTGAATTAAATTAAAATATTTTTAATATTTTTAAATGTCTCCAAGATGGTGGCAGGCGAAGAGCCTCTCTTAGGTGCTGTCTCCAAAATATTTCAAAACCTTAAAATTATGACTTTAACTAAATTTTTGAGAACCCACAGAAAGATCCATTGAGTCAATCCTCCAGCCACAGGTAACCTGGAAAATACTGGGGAACTCTATTCCATGGGATTGGAGGAGGGGCATGCTGGAGGAAAGGAGCTTCAGCCTCCCAGGAACAGCCCCAGGGCGCTTGGGAGTGCAGGCTCCTGGCAGCAGAAGTAGTTTCCTGACTTTCACCCCAGGGAGCACCAATCACAACTTGGAAGATCAGCAGGGAGACCTCTGGCACAGTGAGTACAAAACCCAGGCTCTCAGTGCAGCTGTGGCACCCTGCACAGCCCAGGCCCTCAGCATGGCCAGCACTCAGTACAGCCCAGATCCCAGGAAACAGAAGCAGGCCTGTGGAGCCCTCCAGCAGAAGCCCCCAGGCAGTTATGCCCTGAGTGCTCAGCCCAAGTAAAGTAAAGGAGTAGAGGGAAACTGCCGAGGTCTGTCCTCTCCCTGGAACAGGATTCTGGGGCTGTGACCACATTCAAACCCTGGTTGCAGTCTAGGCCCCTCATAGAGCAGGAACACCCTCCCCCACAGCCTCCAGGACAGAGGGGTGAGGATGTGGTCATTCACAGACCAGGAGAGCAATGATTCACATGAAAAATGGTGCTAAAGGAAACTGATGACTTTGTGAGAAATCAAGACACAATAATTCAACACCAAAAGAATGAAAAATTAGAGGAAAATGTGAAATATCTCATTGAAAAAAAACAACCAATCTGGAAAACAGATCCAGAAAAGATAATTTTAAAATTATTGGGGTACCTGAACGTCATTATCTAGAAAAGACCCTGGAACTCATTTTTAAAGAATTTCTATAGGAAAATTACCCTGATATCCTAGAAGAAGAGCATAAAATAGAGATTGAGAAAACCACCTATTTCCCCTGGAAAGAGATCCCCCAAAAAACCCCAAGAATATCATAGCCAAGTTCCAGAACTCCCAAGTCAAAGAGAAAATATTACACAAGCAACCAGAAGGACACAACTCAAATATCATGGAACTGCAGTCAGGATCTCACACAGGACTTAGCAGCAACTACATTAAAAGCTCGTAGGACTTGGAATATTCTGGAAGGTAAAACAGCTTAGAATGCAACCAAGAATCAACTACCCAGCAAAATTAAACATCCTCTTCCAAGGGAAAACATGGACTTTCAATGAAACAGGGGAATTTCAAATGTTATTGTTGAAACCACCAGAGCTGAACAGAAAGTTTGACCTTCAAGTACAGGACCCAGGTAAAGTATAGAGAGTGGAGCAGAAGGGTAAATTATGAGAGACTTAATGATGATGAATTGATGAAAAACAATACTGATAATACTCATATGAACCTTCTCATTTAATAGAGTAGGTAGAGGGAGCTTTTATAGAAGAGGCACAGGAGAGAGCTGAATTTGAAGATATAATATATGTAAAAATGGAGTCAATGGGTAAAGGAGAAATGTACTGGGAGTAAGAGAAAGGAAAGGTAGAATAGGCTAAGTAAGATACCTCATGTAAAAGATATTTCATGTAGCTTTTGCAATGCTATGGAAGGGGGGAAGGCGAGGGGGAATGAGGGAGCCTTCATTCTCATCAGAAATGACTCAGAGAGGAAACAGCATACACACTCAATAGGGTATAGACATCTAGAAGAAAAAGGAGAGAAGAGGGACAGGGGAGGGGAGGGGAGGGGGGATGATAGAGGAGAGGGTAGCTCATAGGAGAGGATAGTCAAATATAACACATTTTCGTTTTGTACTTTTTTGCAAGGTTCTGGGATTGGGTGGTCTGTCTGGGAACAAGGGGCTGGGTGGCTGCTGGGTCTCTGGGGTGGAATGTGGGCTTGGGGCCTCTTGACCCCAGGGCCAGTGCTCTGTCTGCTCCACCATTTGGCTGCCCCACAGCACATTTTTGAAAAGGGACAGAATGAAAGGAGAGAGAAAATATAATAGATGGTAGTGGGGAGGAATGGATGGAGGGAATTACAATCAGCAACAACAGTGGAAAAATATGGAAGTAACTACTATAATGGACTTATGAAAAAGAAAGGGATTCACCCAAGACAGAGCTGATGGTATCAGAACACAGACTGAAACCCATTTTTTTCTCTTTCTTTTACTTTATTTCTCATGAGGTTTTATGTTTTTGTGGGGGAGGGGTATTATGTTTACTCTTAAACAAGAATATTTTAGTAATGTTTAATAAATTAAAGAAAAATTTTTAAAAATGTAGAGAAAAATCTCTCCTATCAAAAATATATAAGGAAATGATACAAATTTATAAGACTAAAAGCCATTTCCCACTAGATAAATGTTACAAGGATATCAACAGGCATATTTCAAAGAAAGAAAGCTTCACTATCAAAACTATATAAATAAAATGTTCCAAATCACTCATAATTAGAGAAAGCAAAAATAACAAAAGAAGAAAATGAGAAATGTTAGAAGTGCTGTGAGGAAATAGACACAATGATGAACTATGAATTGGTTCAGTCATTCTGGAAAACAATTTAGAAGCCCCCCCCCACTAAAATGTACATACACTTTGACTCAAATGTATCACCACAGGGCTTTTATCCCAAAGAGACAAAGAAAGAAGACATCCATATTATGAAAATATTTATAGCAAATCCTTTTTGTAATAGCCAAAAACTCCAAATTAAGACAATGCTTTTCTATTTGTGGAATGACTAGAGAAATTTATGGTACATGAAAGTAATGGAATATTATTGTGCAATAAGAATTATGAAATGGACAATTTCATAGGAAACAAGGAAGATCTCCATGAACTGATGCAGAGAGAAGTAAGAGAAAATTAAACAATGACAAAAAAGCATTATAAAAAACTTTGAAAGATGTTAAAAGCCTTATTAATAAACATACTAACTACAAGTCCTTAGCATTAAAGATAAATCATGCTACCTATCTCCTGCCAGAGAATGTTGAACTTAAAATGAAGAGTTAGATATATTTTTAGTCATGGCCAATGTGGGAATTGTTTTTCTAAATATGTCTTATGAGGATCTTGTTTTTTGTGGAGTTCAGTGGGAGGAAGAGGGCTGAGGGAAGAAGAAATAATACTTGCTTGGAAAATTAGTCTGAATTAGAAAACAAATTTTAAAATCAAAGAAGATCTTGGATTTCAATATTTCAAAAGACTTACATTCAAGATTAACTTACCTGGCAAAGCTAAATAAAATCCTACAGAGGTAAAAATGGATCTTTAATGCTTTAATAGAAGAAAGAACTTTCAAGCATTCCTGTTAAAAATATCAGAACTGAGTAGAAACTCATAAAAGCAGAGTCTAGAGAAGCCTAGAAACGTAAATTTACTTGAGCAATTGGAACGATGTGTATGATGATATAGTGCTAACATTCAGAGAAAAATCAGGAGTCCTTTAGGATCCTTAATGGCTTCAATGCATATTGAAGGATTCAAACAAGAAGAAACAGTCAACATGGGAGTAGATTGTTTCTGTTGAATGGGTTCAAAGAAGGTAAAGAGAGGGGAAGATCAAAATAGGAATATATTAGTGTAGAAAGGAGGAAAAAGAGGGTGTAACTTTCTATTTCTCATGTTTAGGGTACATAAGAAGACTAGATAAACACAGAAGGAGTGGGAGAATGGGAAGATGATATTTTTTGTTATGATATGAGGAGAATTTCAAAAGACAGTTTCTGAGTAACTAATAATCAATTTATTAATTAGGCTAGGCAGAAATCAATAAATTGATGGTCATTGACTTCTCTCAAAAACACCAAGGCTAGGTGGTGCAGTGGATAAAGCACCGGCCCTGGAGTCATGAGTACCTGGGTTCAAATCCGGTCTCAGACACTAAATAATTGCCTAGCTGTGTGGCCTTGAGCAAGCCACTTAACCCCATTTGCCTTGCAAAATCCTAAAAAAAACACCAAGGGAGATCCTGAAATGCTTTAAATACTTAATGAAAGGGAATTCCCCTGACATGTAAATATCAAACCTGATTGGTGGACATTTAATTAGGAGATGAGCTAAAACTCTTCAACAATTCCTGTTGAGAATGTGGTTTGATCATGAGACAATCTGGGCAGGGGAAGTCATTTCCATCCAGACCTCTCTAGTTGGTTTTCTCCTTCAAGAACTGAGTCATCCTAACCTCTTATAGAAGAGATCAAAGACAGGGCTTCCTTCCCTCAGGGTAAGGACTCATTCATATTAGATTCTCCTAGTTGGGTAGAGTTCTAGGTAGAATTGAAGAATATGTGTATTGACAACAAAAAAAAAATCTCATCATTCAGACTGATTGACCTTAACAGGAGTTAAGGAAGAAAAAGGGAGGATCCCAAATTAATAATTAGTTATTAATGTAATGGTATAATATTAATTTCTCTCCCTTATCTAAAATGGACAAAGGTGAGCTAAACACATAGTTTGGTGTAGAAATACATCAAATTCAAAAGGGAAACAACCTGGGATGGGGAGAGTTATTAAGATGAAGGCTAATACCAGGGAAGGAATAGACACAAGGAAAACAAAATTCCTGATTCCAAAGGAAGAATTAAAAGAGGGGGGAAAAGGAAAGACGAAGAACTAGGCTCTAAGAGGATACCTTAGATTGTTCCTTTGACAATGGGGGAATAACTGAACCAGTGTGTATGCAAACAAATATTATTGCAACATGAGAAATGACTAAAAAGATTTCAGAGATTCTAATTTAATAGAATTTATACAGAGACAACAACATTGTAAAGAAAAGTAAATTAAAAGACTTGAGACATCTGATTAAAGCAATGGTGAGCCAAGCCTCCGGTGGATATATGATGAAGTATATTACCCACCTCCTAGGAGAAAAAGGACGAACTCAAGTGACACACAGGTTTGATTTTTTTTTTTTTGACAAATGGATGGAGCCATTGTGCTTTGTAAGCTGATTCGTTGCAAATGGGTTTTTTCCCCCTTTTCTTTCTTTTGGTTAATTAAGGGCAGCTTGGTGGCCCAGTAAATAGAGCACTGACCTTGCAGTCAGGAGGATGGAAGTTCGAATCTCACCTCAAGCACTTGACAATTTAGGCAAGTCACTTAACCCTGATTGTCTCACATCCAGAGCTATCTCTAATTGTCCTGATTCCTATCTGGCCACTGGATTCAGATGGTTCCGGAGAAGAAAGTGAGGCTGGTGACTCAGCACATCACCCCTCACTCAAATTCATTTCATGTGCTCGTTATGGCATCACCTCCTTGATGTTGTGGTCTTCTTGGAAAATGAAGGACAAACACCATCCTCATAATTTGGTGAAAGGTGTTAAGGGGGAAGAAGTAGGTGACAATAGTGATTCTACTAAAAAGGGTTATTGTAGCACATTTTTAAATTCACAGAAGGAAAGAATGAGAAGCAGGACCATTCTAAACCTAATGTATGGTATATATGTCTGTGTGTCACACATGTGTATATATATCTATATTCATGTATATTAAAGTAAATAGTGTGAAATGGAGATTCATGGTTTCATAGAGAATCTTTTTTATGTTCTGTTGCGTATATGGAAATTCTGTTTTTTAGAGTTTTAAGTTCATAATTTGAAAATAAAATTAAATAATCTATACCTTTTAAAATAACCCCTAAAGAGTTAGAGAAATTAATAACAATCCCATAGCTTTTTACATTTTCCCACATATAATTTTATTTATGACATTCTCTGATATTTGACTATAAGCTCTTTGAGGACAGATACATTTTTCCTTTGTATTCCAGCACCTGGTCTGGTGCTTGGATCATAGATGCTTTTAAAAGGTGTTCTTAGCTTTCATTGAACTAAATCAAATGTAATCAAATTGGGTCATTAACCATTCTAGTAAATCTTAATCCCATTTTGCTGAGAAGGTAGCTGAGGTACTAGAAGGATACGTGATTTGCCCAAGGTCACATAGTGAAGAAGTGGAAGTACCAGGAGTGAAGTCCAGACCTTCTTACTCTCAATGGAATGTAGTGGCTTACAAGATAATATACTACATGACAACACTTTGAGGATCTCACATTTTTCTATTGCTGGAAACAATGAGCTTCAGTTCAACACAAAAGATTTATCTTGCAACCAGAAGCTGCATAATTTAAAGAAATTAAAATATATTTATAACTTAAAGAAAACAAGAAAAGAAATACCCACATCAACCCATTCCCCATCCACCTGTGGGACAGCACAAAATTCATTGTGCTCTTCATACTCGATGGAAGGGAGATCCTCAGCTATATTTTTCTCTCCCTTGGAGAACCTCTGGGGCAAATGGAAATGTTCAAATGTGCAGATGGGGTATCAGAATTATATTGATTATATAATAATAGCAAGAACAATCACAAAGCATTTACTTAGTTCTTACATATTTTAGGCATTGTGCTAGGCTCTGGAGATATAAAGACAGAAAAAAATAAAACCCTGCCCTTGAAGAGTTTACATTCTGATGATGGAGAATGGAGAGAACATGTAAATAAGCAGATACATATACAAGATAAAAACAGAATGGATGAATGGTGACTTTGTGGGGGGAGCACCCATAAAGCCTCCTACAGTTTAACCTGAATTTTGAAGTTATTCAGGAGTGAGAACATTCCAGGCATGAGAGACAACAGGTGCAAGGTCATAGAGATGGGTGATGGAGTATCATCAGCAAGGAACAGTCAGTAAGCCTGTAGAGTTGTATGATAGAGTTGTATGATAGATGCTTTTAGAACATTCAGTATCCAAAGACAACTGGTGATGCAAGAGAGATGTTAGGGCTAGGTGTAGAGACACACGAATCATTGGGCAGAGAGAGGACAAAGAGAACAATAGCCAAAGCACTATTCTCTCATGGGCTTTTCTTGCACCCCTGCAAAGTTAACCCCATTTTACAAATGATGAGAGGCAGCAAAGCATCCCAGAGAGAATACTGAAATTGGAGTCAGGAAGACCTGGGTTCAAGGCCCACCTTGGATAGTCACTAGCTATGTGACTGTGGATGCCAGCTAATTTCTTTTAACCTCGGGCAATTCTCTAACAAAATATCACTCGGCATCAGTTCATGCAAATTTTATAAAAATAAAATAAATAAAAATTAGAATAATATATTATAGATATTTTGTTGCTGTTGTGACTCCCATTTGGGGTATTCTTGGCAGAGATTAGTTTGCTATTTCCTTCTCCAGCTCATTTTACAGAGGAAGAAACTGAGACAAACAAGGTAAAGTGACTTGCCCATGGTCACATAGTTAATAAGTGTCTGAGACCATATTTGAACTTTGGAAGATGAGTCTTCTTAACTTCAAGTCTGGCACACTATCCATCCTCTGGCTGCCCTGGACAGATTGTGATCCCCACTTGTGGAGGAAGTTCTCACAGTGATGAAATCACAGGTATCTGACGCCAGAAGCTAAGACTTGGGGAGGCTTAAGCAATTTCTTTGTAGTTAGATATTTACCCATTTCAAAGAGAACTTTCCTAACAATCAAAGATTTCCAATGGGAGGTAGTGTGTTTCCTATCACAGAAATACTTTAAGTAGAAGATTTGTCAAGAATGCTTTAAAGAGCACTTGGGATTGATCAAGATCCCTCTGGGATTCTGGGAAGTCTTAGAGAAAAAAATTCAAATCCAGATTTTCTGACTCCATCACTGCCCTTTCCTCCATGTTCTTTCAAGGGGCCACTCCTAAGGGCCCTCTGACTCACAGTAGAAGGCCTGAGACTCCAATTTCAGCTTGCAACTTTACTTGTGCATCCTTGAATAAGAAACGTAGCCTCAGTTTTCTCATTTGTGGAATGAGGGACCTTAACTCAGTGACCTGCCAGCTCTAAACCCTTTGATATATTCCACCTTGGAGCTTCTCTAGGAAGCTACCTGAGACTTCCTCCGGTTCCCATACCATCTCTCCAATCATCTCCCTCCAGAGTCGGGTCCTTCATGGAGGGGACCCAGAGCAGCATTCCTGTCTGGCCAATAACAAAAGGAGTCAGTGAAGGAAGGAACAAGGAGTCACTGGGATCCCCAAGAAATGGCAACAGGGATAGAAAGCAGGCCTCAGACTTGACCCTCATGGCTTGCTTCAAGCCCCAGTGGCCACAGGGCTCTAACTGGAGCAGGAGGCCCCAGCCCCTGACACTGGGAAGGCTACATAATTGGTACTTTCAACTTCCCTCGGAAATCATCGGGTCATGAATTGTACTCAGTGGTGTATTTAGAAGAATGGAAATTGGCTACTATAATGAGACAGTGGAGAAAGATGGTGCACTAATAATAATGCTAATAGTAATGATGGTTAATAATCACCATGGGATGCCAGGGAACTTAGAGATCATCAAGTCCAATTCCTACTTTTTACAGAGGAGGAAACTAAGGCCCAAGGAGATCAAGTGCCTTGTCCAAAGTCACTCATAGGATCATAGATACAGAGCTAGAAGGAATTTAAAGAGACCATCTAGCCCCACCTCTTCTTTGTACTAAGGAAGAAACTGAGGCCCAGAGAAGGCAAGTGATTCATCCAAGTTCATATAGCTAGGAAATGACAGAGCTGAGACTTGAGCTAAGTCCTCTGGCTTGGGAATAAGGGCTAATAGATGAGAGCAGAAGGACAGGCCTTAGAGAGGCTCTCAAGAAAAAGGAAGTCTTTCACAACTACATCATGGCCCTTTGTAGCAGTAGAAAAGACCATGGCAAGGTCTTCCTTCCTAAAATCAGGGGTAAAACTCAAGAGGGAAGAGATAGATTCTCGGACTCTATGTCATCCCACCTTGGAAGGCAAGAAATTACTTCCTCCTCAGAGGGCCAACTTTTTCCAGAGATAGAAGAGTTCTAGTGACAATAAAAGACAATACCAGACCAGAGATAGAAAAGTATAAGGTGTTCTTAGGAAATCAGGTCAGATAAGGTAATGTGGAAGATTCATTTGGGGATTAAGGGTGCTGTAGTGGTTAGAACTTTGGGCTTGAAATCAGAAAGACTTGTCTTCTTGCTTCAAATCTGGCCTCAGATACTTACTGGCCATGTGATCCTGGGCATGTCACTTCACCCTATTTGCCTCAATTTCCTCATCTGTAAAAGTGAACTGGAGTCAAATCAAATCAATATCTGTGGGAAAAGATCATGAAGGGCCTTAATTGTTAAGGCTCCAAAGTTTGAATCATCGTGTAGGAAATGGGGAGCATTGCTGGTCTTTGAGCAGAGGAAAGACATGATGACAAAGTTATAAGTAATAGCCTATGGCATGTGGGAAAGGTCCTACACACCCACAGTGTGCTGCCCAAAGGTCTCAATATAGTTCACCACTACAAAGGCAGAGCTTTAGGTCAAACCATGCCTGCTATTCTCTTCCAAATTGAAAAGGGCTAGGTGGCACAGTGAATAGAGCACTGGCCTTAGAGTAGGAGGACGAGAGTATGAGTATGGTCTCAGACACTAGATACTCACTAGCTATGTGACCTTGGACAAGTCACTTCACTCTGATTGCCTCAGGTCCAGGGCCATCTCTAGTTGTCCTGATTCCAATCTGGCCACTGGACCCAGATGGCTCTGGAAGAGAGATTGAGGCTGGTGATGTGGCACAGCAACCCGCCCCCCCCACACACACACACACTCAAATAAAATTCATGTGCTTGTCATGACATCACCTCCCCTGATGTCATGGTCTTCTTCAAGAATAAAGGACAAAATGGGGTGGCTAGGTGGCATAGTGGATGAAGCACTGGCCTTGGAGTCAGGAGTACCTGGGTTCAAATCCAGTCTCAGACACTTAATAATTACCTATCTGTGTGGCCTTGGGCAAGCCACTTAACCCCATTTGCCTTGCAAAAACCAAAAAAAAAAAAAAAAAGAATAAAGCACAAAAACATACAAATTGAAAATTCCCCTGGGAGAATTACAAGGAACCTTAGTGGAAAGAGTTACGGATTTCAGGTATGAATTCTTGAGGCAAAATCCCAACTCTGCTGCTTAGGGCCTATGTGGCTTTAAGCAATTACCTTCTCTTCTCTGGGCCCCAGTTTCTATCTCTATAAAGTAAGAGGTTGAAATGGAATTGAGGGATATGCTAGCGCTAACTAATACTGATTCACAAGAATTGACTATTATATCTTCAGTATGATCATTTCTGCCTCAGAAATAGACAGACAGACACTACAAATCGGGACTTGGTTTTGTTGGTGGCGGTGATCTTCGAGACTTCATAAATGAATAGAGAAAATGTGAATATTGCAGCCTACATTTAAACATGTCTCATTTGGGGAGCAGGGAGCCAGTTGTTAAACAGTTACCAGCACAGCCCCTGAATTTGATGCCTACTTTAAACTCAGATGGAAATACAAGTCACTAATCTATATATAAGGATCCCTGTGGGCCACTTATTTACTTAATTTTAAAATGTACTATTATATGTTTTATCATAATTCTATTTCTTTTGTTAAGTTCCAAATCCCATTTTAACCCGGCTCCAGCTGCACTGGGGGAGTTCTGTGGGTCACACGCAGCCCCTTCCAACACTAAAATCTATGGGCCTTCAGATACATTGGGTCATGAATGCTTTAACGCAGAGCTGTACCTAGGACAAGACCGTAGGGACTTTTTTTTCCAGGGCGCCACATTGGGGGGAAGTGACAGCACTAGGCTTCAGAAAGGTAACAACAACAGAGCTTAGCAGCTAGTTAACAAGAATAAATAGTTAAAAGAGGTAGCTGCCAGCTGGCAGACTATACTGAAGTCCTCTGCAGCAACCTTGGGTCTCTGTCCACATCTTCCTCTAGGTTTTCATCCCAGCATCCCTCCAACCCAGAGTGTGATTCATGCCTCTTGTCCAGGTACCAAAAAAAAAAAAAAAATCAAACAAAAAACTCACCCATCCCAGCTCTGTATTACTGTAAAATGAATCTGTTGGATGTCACTCTCCCGTCCTGGAGGCCTCCGGGGCGGTTGGAGGACCCTAGGTGTCTGAGAGGAGATCAGAGTTCCAAATCCATGCATAGATTATTTTTGGCCCTCACTCCTGTGAATCTGCTGGGCCATAAGAGGTTTGAGCTTTCTCCACCGGGTCTCTCAAGCGGTGATTAATCCAATAGCACAGTTTCATTTTCCCTCAAGTTCAGCTCTTAATTTATTTGCAGTAAAAAAAAATTCACTCTTGAGTTTTTGGCAAGGGCCTAATTATCCTAAGCCTAATTATTGAGTGTTCAAAGACAGTGCTGAGTCAGCTATCTCTCTCTCCCATCTTCGCCCCTCCACAGCAGCTCAGCTAAGGGAGCCATTTTAGTCTAACATGTTTTCAAAGGTTGAGGGCTGGAAGTTTGAGAGGAGAAAAGAGAGGCTCCATCATTCTCCTTCCTCACCAGTGGCTAGTCTGGCTGGGATGGCCAGGAGAAGGGCAGAAGGGACCTGACCCTGAGTCATTCTTAAGGATACTCAGATAATGATGCTCTCAGCAGCAACAACAAAAATATAATAATCACAGCTCATGCTTCTCTGATGCCTTCCTCAGGAGAGCCCTGGAAGAGAGATGGGAAGAGGGGGGGATGCAACTAGCTCTCACTTCTCCCCTCCTCACAGCCCCAGGGATGCAGAATAATTTGGGGGCTCTAGGAAGGAATCATTTTTTTCATGGCAGTGGGGAAGGAGGAAGCAGGCCTAGAACTATGACTTCATCAGTGTGAGGAAGTCCCAGAGAGAAGATTCCCTCTACCAACACAGATCAACACCTTCTCTTTCATTTAGAGTCAACAAAAGTTGCCTAGAGTCCTGAGAAGGTAAGTTATTTATAGGGACATGCAGCCATTACATGTCAAAAAGCAGGATTTGACCCCAGGCCCTCCTGATTCCAAGGTCTGCTTCCAAGCCACTGATATAAACATTTCTTTTCTTTTGGTAAGGCAATAGGGTAAGTGACTTGCCTAAGGTCACACAGCTAGATAAGTATTAAGTGTCTGAGGTTGAATTTGAATTCAGGTCCTCCTGACTCCCAGGGCCAGTGCTCTATCCATTGCACCACCTAGCTGCCCCATAGACATTTTTTATGGCTGTGTTTGGCACATGGTGTAAGGCTCTTAGTCAATCAGTGTAGTGATAAGCTAGATTTCAGGGCACATTAGGGCTCCTCACTACTGAACTTTCCGGCAGACATTCTGGTTTCCACCAGTTAGAGTACTATACTGAGTCACTCAGCAGCTTCTTTCTGTCTTCCTACCAAAGACACATCATTGGTATCTGCAGCTATTTCATGTCCTGGATTGGGAAGACCCAGGTTCAAATCCTACCCTGGATATTTACTAGGTGACCCTATGAAAGTCTCTCTGAGCCCTCCACCCCCATAGAGGGTTGTAGTAAGGCTCAAATCGGACAATGAACATAAAGTGCATAACCCTAAACCAGAGTCAGCTTTGATTATAACTGAGTTTAAGGGAAGGAAAGGTTAGTGGACCCTCCCTCATAAACTGTAGCCATTTGGCCCCCACAGAGTACCCAGGAGTTCTGTAAAGATGCACAGAGGCCTGATAAATACCGAAAGGCCCGATCAGTCAATTTCAGGGTATAAATCACAGCCAGAGTCCAAATGCCTCGGTTTCTTAAAAATGTAAACTGTGCAAAAAGGGCGACATAAAACTCCAGTCAATCAGGTCTTAAATGTTACTCCTATAGGGAGTTTCCACCATTTCCTGGTAATATACTGAGCAATAGAGCTACCGTAAAATACCGAGCCCGAGACAGGCGTTCTCGGAAGGGGAAACTTAAGTGAACCAAATTTATGAGGCAGCTTGCTCTTTAAAGGTGATCCAGCTTCAAACATCACCAGTGCATCTGCCTAACTAGCAAACACCCTTCCGCCGCACTAACTGTAGCTCCAACGATGGAAGTGATGACCCCGGGACCCACTTTCCAGCCAGCCCTGGGGCCTGAGAGCCATGCTGGATAGCTATCACTGGGCTCCCACTTTGAGCAAAAGAATCGGTCCCATTCGTCAGTTGCCTCTGATCAATATCGCCAGAATTGATATTCCGTAAACATCCGCACTTTGCTTCTAAACAAATAATTTCATCATAAGCGAGTTCTCGGTAAAAACTACAATAAGTTTTCACAATATATTATGGTAGCTCTGGCTCTTCGCCTCTGAATAATGGGGCCTTTTGCTGGACGAGTAAATTGAAATTGATTTGTTTCAGCTGCCTCTGCTAGGACACACAATGCCGCCTTACAACAACCCTATTGACTTCTGCAAACAGCACTCGGGCTGGCTTCCTCAAGGACTCGGACAGAATTTTTAAATCATCCCACCTCCTCTCCCATAACTGTTTCTACCCCCCCCCCCAAGAAGCCATCCATTTAAAGTGGGCCTTGGAATAATCAGCCCTATAGAGACAAGTCAGGGGACTGGCAGAAAGGCAGGCTTTGCCCAGCACCCTGGATAGAGGCAGAGGGCAGGGAGACAGCAGGATCACAGGGAGGACACACAGGCTGATGAGAAAGGCTGGTCCTGGGTGCCTTCATGGATCATGTCTGCAGGCATGCAGAGTGGGAGGGAGTGGAAGAGAGACAGCCAAGGCAGAAGGAAGGAAGAGACATAAAGATCAGATAGAGAGGAGAGAGAGAGAGAGAGAGAGAGAGAGAGAGAGAGAGAGAGAGAGAACAGATGAGTGAGAGAGAGATGAGAGAGATGAGAAAGATGAGAGAGAGAAAGGAGTAAGAAGATAAAGATGAGACAAGGAGAGAGGGAGGAGGGAGGAGAGAGGAGAGAGTGAGAGAGATGCAAAAGATGAGAGATGAAAGATGAGAGAGAGAAGAGTGAATGGGAGTAGTGAATAAGAGAGATGAGAGAGTGAGAGATGAAAGAGATGAGAGATAAGAGAGAGAGACAGAGGGAGAGCACACAAGCCTATCTGGAGCAAAAGGGGCTATTTTCCCCTCAATCTAGTCCCATTAACCTGAGGTCTTTGAGGGCAGAAATTAGTTTTTATTTTCCTTTGTATCCTCAGCACTTAAGGAAGTCTGTGGCATGTTGTCAGCTCCTAAAAGCCACAGTAGACACTTCAATGCGAGTTGACGGACTTATTGACTGCCTAATCCTTCCAAACGTGTCTAATTCCTATTCCAGCACCACCATCCTCTAAGTCACAAAGGGCTGAAACCTCATGGTCATTATTGACTCTCTTCTATCGCTCATATGCAATCGGTTGAGGAGTCTAAGCAAATCTGCCTCCATTGTCTGTCCTGTCCATCCCCTTCTCTCCAATCATATTATCATTCTCACTTGTTCAAGTCTTCATTTCTTCCCTTTGTCTTAATCTCCACCATCTCCACTCAGTTACTAAAATAATCTTTCTAAGGCCCAAATCTGGCCATGTCACTCCTCAATTCAAAATCATGCTTTGGCTCCCTGTTATCTCTAGGAGAAAAATATAAACTCCTTAGCTTGGTTTTTAAGGCCAACTTACCATTTCAGCCTCATTTTCTATTATGTTCCTTCCCCCATTTTATAGTATATGCCCCCCCAAAGTAATTACTGTACTACTCTGGTTCCCATAATCAACTCTTAACGTCCATTCATTTATATAAATCATCCCTATTTTCCTTCCTCATCTCTGCCTTCCCTTCGAGGCTTAACTTGACCATCACTTCCTAGGGGAAGTCTACCATTAATCATCCCTGGGTTATTAATATTCTCTTCCCCCTCAATTGTAGTTGAATTGTTTTTCAGTCATGTCTAACTCTTCATGACCCCATTTCGAGTTTTCTTGGCAAAGATAGTTGAGTGAGTGTTTTACCATTTCTTTCTCCAGCTCATTTTATAGAGGAGAAAACAGAGACAAACAGGGTAAGGTGACTTGCCCAAAGTCACACAGCTAGTAAGTGCCTGAGGACAGATTTGAACTCAGAAAGATGAGTCTTCCTGACTTCATAGTGTAGATCATAGTTTTAGAGCTGAAAGGGACCTTTAAGGCCATCTAGTCCAACATCTTCATCTTACAGGTGAGGAAACTTACAGGTGAGACCCAGAAACTTACAGGTGAGACCCAGAAATAGGAAGTGAGTTATTCAGGTCCACACATTTAGTAAGTAGAAATTTAAATTCAGGTTTTCCTTACTTCATGTTCAATGCCCTATCTACCATACCATGCTACCTTAGAGGCTACCACCTTTATTTTATGAAGGAGGAAACTGAGTCTCATTAAGCTGACCAGAAGTACAATGATCTGCCTTGAGAGGTAGTATGCTACCCTCAAAAGACATCGCTAAGCAAATGATTCATGAGTCTAAATTGTTTCAAGAGCTTCTGAGGTCCCTTCCAATTCAGAGATTCTGAGGCAGAATGACTTTCCCAAGATCATCTAAGTGTGGCAGGGCCAAAATTAGAACCCTGAACTTCTGACTCCAAATTCCATCCCGCCTCTCCACTGCTCAGAAATCTTCAATGAGTCGTCATGGTCCACTGAATAAAGATCAAACTCTTGGCCCTGGCATTCAAGGCCTTTCACAATCTGCCCCCACACTTCTCTCTAGCACATAACTTCAGTTCATGCCTCCAGTCCCTAAACACAGCTTTACTCATAGCACTCCCTGCCTCCCCCACCACCTCCCTTCTTTTACCTCTGTTGTTCACCTCTCCTAAAAGTCTTGGACTCCTTTGGGACTTACTCTCTGTATATTATCCTCTGACAGCTCTTACTATACTTTGAATTCTCCCTGGGGAAATTGAGGAGGCTAAGAAAAGGCCTTCTGTTCTTCCTCCACCCCTATATCCAGATGCTTCTGGTGGCTATTTGCAAATCTTAGGATTATAGAATGTCAGAAATGGAAGGAACCTCAGAGACCATCTAGTCCAAATCCCTCATTTATCAGAGGAGGAAACTGAAGCCCAAGGAAAAGCTCTGACTCCAAGTCACCAACACCATGCAGCCAGTTCTATCTTCGTAGGGCTCTGCTCTCCCATTTCCTAGGAAAGTGATGCTATGAGCCTATCCGTTAATGGGTTGGTCCTCCTCTCAGGGACAACATAAATGTTTTTAGCAGGCACCTTTGAAGTCTAATAAAAATGGTTAACTTTTAGGTACTGTGGCACCCAAGACAAGAGAATTCAGAGCTGGGAGAGACCTTAGATGGTAACTATTTCTACCTCCTTATGTTGAGGCCTACGTGTCCATGGTTGGGTAGGTAGAAAGTGCCATCAAGAGTTGAGTCTAGGATTTCTCATTCCCAAATCTACCACATCTTGCTGGAGGTAGGGGAGAGACTTGGGGACAAGGCAGTGGCCCTCTCATCAGAAGTAGACTCCTGCCTATGGAAACCTATGTTCTGCTCTGTGCCATCAGTGGTTATTTTCTTATATTATAAATATAATAAACTTCCAAAATCAAGGACTAGACATACAATGCAAAGGACATTATCTTATCCCAACCCCTGAGCCTTTCACAAGGATAGGAACCCAAGAATTTGCAAATAAGAGCAAGCACATGAGCTATGGCAGCTTGGCACCCCCAGCTGGTCCCCGAATTCTACACCACAAGATTTTCCAGCAGGCCTATTAAGAGAGGAGAGGAGTTTGGGGCAGATATTATGTCTTGCTTTGAAAGGACAGAGAACCTAGAAGACCAATCAGCCAGAATCTTCCCAAACTAGGAAAGGACATTACCTCTTCCTCTTAACTCCTCACTCATAGGGCCAGTTAGGCCCCAGTTCCATAAGAGTTTCCAGATATAAAGCATTTTTATAGCAGAATCATTGTCAGCCAGGCCAGGCTCGCCATGCCCTCCCTCCCTAATAGTAAACAAAATCCCGACTGAATTCAGGACTACTTCTCCCAGGACAGCTCATGACCTTGCTCAGCTAAGGTAGTTACTCTCCAGCAAGGCTTATTTGCAACCATTTGTTCCATTCCTTTCAAAATTTTATATACCATTTAGGAGATCACCTTTGGCACCCCCAGGCAATATCAAAGAGCCAGACTTCTCTCTCAAGGTGACCCAACCTTCTTCTCACAGGCTGATTTACAGGAATTTAACAAGAGCTGTGAAAATGTACCATAGAATGACCCCCAACCCACAAAGAGTCTTGAGCTGTTCAGATGATGAGATTTTTAAGGCAAGGCAGAAGGGGGAGGGGGGCAGGGGAGAGACTGATTAGCCATAGAGTTCTTCCTACACAATACAGCCCAAACCTCATCTCTCCATTCTTGCTGGTACCACCCAAATCCAGGGAGAGATGGCAAGGGATTGCTAGGATCAGAGAAGATCCGAGCTGAAAAGGCCCTTAGAGATAAGAGTTAACTAACATTTATTCAGTATAGCTAAGTGCTTTACATAAATGATTGCATTTGATCCTCACCCCTACTCCCATTTTACACAGAAGAAAATTGAGGCTCCCAGAGGAGAAAGGACGTGTCCAAGGTTATACAGCTAGTAAAGTCTTCTGATTTCATTTCAGTGTTCTTTCTACTATGAACCTATGACCCTTTCTAGCTGTGTGACCTTGGACAAAGAACTTTCCTCTCTGGATCTCAGTTTCCTTCTCTACTGGCTGCCCCCTATCAGTCAAAGCACCCACCCAGTTCTCAATCCTTTTTTCTAAACCCCAACTCCAGGGACTTCTCTTGATATCTGCTCTATCTTTCTGGTTACACCTGGTCACATGAGTTGATGATGTGGACCTACTGCCTTGCCCTGATCTCTGGGATCTATCAATATTCATGCTTCCCTGGGTCCTTTTGCCTTAACCACCAAGAAGAGCTCAGCCCAAATTCCAGTCTCAACACTGTCTCCATTCTCCCAGTTGCCTGTGTCTACAACCTCTTGTCATCTCCTAATAGTCCCAAGGGGGAGGCCATCTGCCCCTTTCAGAAAAATTAAAAGTGTGAGAAATGTCATAATGGCACTCCCAGAATCCTTCCCAATCAAATAACAAGAATTTATTAAGCACCCACGGGGCATAGGTATGAGGTTTAGGAACCACAAAGATGAAACAATCCCTAATTTGCAAGTAAGTTACCTTTTAATGGAGGGCATAAAAGGCAAAAAGACATATATGTATATACAATATATATATATATATATATATATATATATATATATATATAAAGGGAATAAATGCAAAATAGTTCAATAAAAGATACTTTTAAGGGGCAGCTAGGTGGCACAGTGGATAGAGCGCCGGCCTTGGAGTCAGGAATACCTGGGTTCAAATCCGACCTAAGACACTTAATAATTATAATTACCTTGCCTTGGGCAAGCCATTTAACCCCACTGCCTTGAAAAATCTAGGAAAAAAGGTATTTTTAATAGATAAAGGGAGCAGTGGCCCTAACAGCTGATGGGAATAGAAAGTATGTCTGAGCTGCATTCTAGAAGATAGAGATTCTATGACATAGAGGCAGGGGAACACCTTCACCTTCAGGTTACTTCAAATCTGGTCATGCTTCTCTTCTGCTCAACAGTTCTCCCTATCAAAAGCCTACCAGTTAGGTGGTGCAGTGCATAGAGCACTGGCCCCGGAATTAGGAGGACCTGAATCCAAATCCAGCCTCAAGACAGTTAATAATTGCCTAGTTGTGTGACCTTGGGCAAGTCATTTAACTCTATTACCTTATAGAAAACAACAAAGAACATTGTATAGAGTTAATATCAAAACTGTTTTAAAGATGACTTTGAGTGAATAAGTCATTTTGACTATTATCGATAAATATGGATCTACATATTTATGTAGAATGATCCTATGATTTTATAGTTATAGCTCAGTTTCTTTATCTGAAAATAGGCATAATACTCAGACTATCTATCAGGCTTGTTGTTAGAAATGACAAAATGTAAAGAATATGGTATAGTGGAAAAGAGCCCTGATTCTGGTGTCAGACAACCTAGATTCAAATCCTACTGCTAATACTAAATGCCTGGACAACTTTGGTCAAATCCCTTAGTTTTCTTGGGCTAGAAATCCCTCATCTGTTAAATGAGGGGGTTGGACCAATGGATTTCTGAGATCCTTTCTAGATCTATGATGCATGTGCAGGATACAAGGATCTGCCCTACACCTCTGGGTCTATACCCTTTCTTCACCCATTTCCAACCTGAACTCTAGGAACCATAATTAAAATAACACTCTCATAATCCATAATGAGTCCAACGGCCTACCATTCCCTGTGACTTCCCTGACCAAAACACTCTTCCCTGGCCACCATCTCCCCATCTGTCTTCCCCTATTAAGATTTGTGATCCTAGGGGGCAAGCACTGTTTTGCTTTTGTATGGCCTGAATTTTGTTGGTATTATACCCTTTTAGGCAATGTGGTATGATGGGCAGGGTTGGATCTGGCTTCAAATCCTGCTGCTGGTATTTACTATATGACTCTGAGCAAGTCATTTTATTTCTCTGAACCTCAGTTTCCTCATCTGTAAAATAAGAATAACAATCCTTGCAAGGTCTTACTTGCCAAGATTGTGGAGAGGAAAGTACTCAGAATATAAACTAGTATTAAAGTACAAGTCTGAATAAATAAATTTTCAGAGTAGCTTGTCCTCTCTTTCTCTTTAGTATTCCTTCTGTTCTTTCTTTTTCCTGCTGCTAGCCAGTCATTTCAGTTTTGTCCAACTCTTCATGATCTCATTTTGGAACTTTTCTTGGCAAAGATACTGGAATGGTCTACCATTTCCACCAGCTCATTTTACAGATGAGGCAACTGAGGCAAAGAAAGTACAGGGATACCCAGCTAATAAGTGTCTGAGGCTGGATTTGAACTCAGATCTTTCTATCTCCAGACGTGGTACTCTACTGCAATCATTTTGTTGTTTCAAGGTTACAGATTAGATTAAGATTGCCTCTCTACTAGAAAAGATTTGTACAGAGTCTCTGGAGGTATGCTCTAGCAAGGTTTGAATTCCATTTATTGACTAGTCATCGACTTTGAGCTTACTCTCTCTGGGCCTCAGTTTTCTCACCTTGTAAAATAAGAAAATTGGGTATGATGATGATGATGATAGGTTGTGATTCAGTTATCTCTAAGGCTCCACAAGACAGCCATCTGGTTCTACCCCCCCACCCCCAGTTTCCTTCAAGATAATGATCATCTCTTTCTTCTTTGACCCCACCCCCTTCTCCCCTCGTGGTCCTAGTCACCCACCCTTGGATGCTCTCTGGTTTCCCAAGATATGATGACCAGAATTGAACCCAATACTTCAGCTAAGTGAGAGCTGCTGAGGGTTATTCCTAACCCCTCCAATTCTGGGTACTGCCTCTTAACTGAAGATGGAATTAGCTTTCTGTGCTGCCATTGTGTAATATTAATTCTAATTGAGTTTATGATCCTCTAAAACCTTCAGAGCCTCTTCATATAAGCTGCTATTTAGCCATATTCCCCTCCCCACCTCATTCTGATCTTATTAAGGTGATTATTAAATGTTATAGTGGATAGGGAGGCTTGAAAACTAAATTTACAATTAGGAAGGTCTGAGTTTGAATTCTGCCTCAGATCCTTACTGGCTGTGTAACCCTAGACAAGTCTCTCAGACTCAGTTTTCTCATTTGTAAGATGGGGATGATGATTATAGTATGTAACTCCCAGAGTTGTAAGGATCAAATAAGATAGTATTTGTAACTTTGCAAACCTCAAAGTGCTATGTCAATGATATTGATTATTGTTATTAAATTGTTTTTTTATTAGCCAATGGTCTAGTCTGTCCAGTCATTTCCAGTCTTGAATCTATCATCTGATGTGATCATTCTGGGTCATCTGCAAATCAGATAAGCAAGAAAGGCAGGTGTACCAGGCAATGTGCCAAGGACTGAGAATGCAAATACAAACAAAAAGAAAATCAGCCTCTGCCCTCTAGGAGCTTACATTCTAAGGACTACTCACAAATGGGAGCTAGGAAAAAAGGAGGGAGTAAGGAGGCAGAAGTCTGAAAAGTCTAGGAATGAAGACTGGCTAACCTGGGCTCTTCCCCAAAATGGAGGCCCCAAGAGGGAACACACTAATGGGAGGATAAAAATAAGGTAAGCATGACATTGATTCCTTTATGCAATTCATCATGTTGAACAGCATGTGGCCAAGGGTAGCTCATTGGGCACTCCACTGCAGACGTCCTCCCAAGCTAATATTGAAGTCATAACTACTATTTGGGTCTAGTCATTTAATCATCAATCAGTGCAGTAAACTAGACTCTTGCCTAGTCCACATCTCCATCATGTTTTCAAGAAGAATCAGAGAGATCACTTGAGAAAATTCAAACCATCTACTGTGCCTTTGGATTCAGGAAATGCTTTCCCAATGATCCCATGGCATCCCAAGAACTATGAAGCCCATTTTCCAGATCAGAAATTGAAGCTCAGGGTGGTGAAATTACTTAAAGTTATATGGTCACACAGCCAGTACATGACAGGAGGGAGAATTAAACTGAGGTCTTCTGACTCTGATTAGCTTAAAAGCCTCAAATTAGAAGCTTGGAGTTATTTCATTCTTTAGCAAAGAGATAGGTAAAATAGGTTTTAGTCAACATGCTGTTATTAGCTACAGGTCATTTAACGCCACTGGGTCTAAGATTCCTCCTCTCTCAAATGAGAGTATTGTACTAGAGAAACGGGCAAGCTCAAGATTTGGGTCTTATGAACCTCTGCCTCTTCCTGTCTCCAGGCCCATTTTCTATCCTTATAAATTTAGTCCAAGAGGTTGGACCAGATAGTCTCAAAGGCCCTTGATAGTCCCAATATTCTAGAATGAAGAAGTACAAAGAGAATGGGCAAAACTGGGAACAAGAGATTTGACTAGAAAGATAGAATGGGATCAGGGGTTAGCTGGTGGAAGTCCCCAAAGGACAGAACACAGCAGCCATTGTGTCTGAGGACCCAAATGACTAAATAAAAAAAAAATTGGCAAGGTAACTAAATATTTCCCTCCATAGGAAAGGTTGAGTTCTAACTTTGTTCATGACAAATCATGGACCTTGACCCCTGACTGATCTCTGACCTTAGACTTTGACTGAGTCTTGACACTGGTTACAGATTGACCTTCTAACTAGCCCTCATTGGAGATCCCAAGTCTGTAGCCAGAGGTGGGGAGCACAGAGTAACTGGGACATTGCCCAGGATCACAGCATGTCAGAGGAAAACACCTGGAGAGAAGCAGTGATTTCTCAATCTGCAATCACCCCCTTCCCTCCCCAAGCATCCCAAGTCTTGAGGTCCCTCTGGAACAGCAATTAGTTCAAACCCTAGCCTGAAGTCCAGAATCAAACTCAAAAGAAGCATAAGGGATAATCCTTGGAAGTATATTGCAAGGCTGAGGAATGGCTTGATTCTACTATGACTTAAAATAAGGACCAACTTTCCCCCATGCCTCTCAACAGCAACCATGGCACCCCGCCCACAAAGCCAGGTTCACCATTGCCTCACCTTGTCAGTAATCCCTGGGCTTGGGAGGGAAAGGCCCATTGGAAGGCTCATCAGGAAAACAAATACATAATTCTAAAAATATCCCCCCACCCCATGATCTATACATGTAGCCATGGTGTCTGACAAATCCCATTCTGTCTGTCATACATCATTCTCCACAGGGTGATTGCAAGAGACAGAGGAATATCGGATTTTAATTATTCAGCTGGTATCGATCCCACCAGAATCTGGTGAGAATCATTTGCAAACTGACAGTCCCCTCAGGAGGCAACCACCATTATCTAATTAGAAATCACAGTATCTTGGGAGGAAAAAGCAAGCAATTTTCTCCCCCCATATTCTCCTCCAACCCCCAAAAAATCTGCCATCAAATTCCTCTCCATGGATAAAAAGAATTGTAGAATGTCAGAGCTGGGAGGGAGCTTAGAAAATGGACCAGAGAATGTCAGTGTTTGAAAAAAGAGATTATCAGAGCTGGAGGGACCTTAGAACAGAGGTTGTCAGAGCTGGGAGGGTCCCTGGAAAAAATGCATCAGAGAATGTCAGAGCTGGAAGAGACCCTAGAAAAATGGATTAGAGAATAGTAGAGCTAGGGGGACCTTAGAAAATAGACCAGAGTATGAGCGTTTGCAGGGCCATGGTATAAGAGATTATCAGAGTTGGAAGGAACCTTAGAACAGACATGGGAGGGACCCTAGAAAATGGATTAGAGAATAGTAGAATTAGGGGACCCTAGAAAATGGACCACAGCATGTGAGTGTTGGGGTGGGGGCATAAGAAAAAAAGATTATCAGAGCTTGGAGAATATCACCTAAGAACAGAGAATATCAGAGCTGGAGGGACCTTAGAACAGAGAATGTCAGAGCTGGGAGAGACCCTAGAAAATGGTACAAAGAATGGTAGAGCTAGGGGGACCTTAGAAAATGGACCAGAGTATGGGAGTGTTTGGGGGAGCATGGGAAAAGAGATGATCAGAGCTGGAAGGGACCTTAGTACAGAGGCTGCCAGAGCTGGGAGGGACTTTATCTCCTACAATTAATTCATTTTGCTAAAGAAGAAACTGAAGCCCAGATAGCAGCAGCAATGTGTTCACAGTCACAGGGCTAATTAATGGCAGAGCGTGGCTAAAATCCAAGTTATGTATATTCAAAATTCAGACTGGTTTCCCTTCTAAAAGAAAAGGTAAAGGATCTCAACAAATAGCTGCCCTTTCTCCATAGTATGAGAGAGAGAGAGAGAGAATTCCTTAAATGAAGTCTTTCAGTATAAAAACAAAGAAAATCAAGGTTCATAATAGGAAGAAGGGATCCTGACATGTGGCCAGGAAGTTGGAAGGTAAGAGAATGTGACACAGAGGAGATGGAAAGCCAGAGGATCACTGGACACTTGGAGCTAAGCAACAGACAGGAGACACTTCTTGAAGGAAAAGAATAATGTTGGTTACACCTTGCTGATTGCAACTATTAATGGTTCTCATTCAGACTTCTGACTCCAAGCCTTTGAACAGACTGTGCCTCATACAGAATGGTCTCCTTCCTCAACTTGGCCTCATCTCTAGCTTCCCTGGCTAACTTCATCTTAACTCAAGGCCTAATTCCATAGGAAACCTTTCCAGGTCCCCTTAATGCTAGTTAATATCTCCCCCAACTAATTTATCTCCAATGTATGTGTGTATGATATGTGTAAGCACATATGCATGTATGTATATATGATAAACACACATGAACATGCCTATGTACACATACTCACATATGCTTGCATGTGTATATAACGTATGTGTTCATTATGTGTATGCATCTTCTTTGAGCACATTAGACTGTGAGCTCCTTGAGAGCAGGGATTATATTTTGCCTTCCTTTTATCCCCAATGCTTACTTAGCCCATAGCACTTAACAGATGATTTGTCAACTGACTCGCTGACCTGGCATCAATGCACGACTTACTGTATGGTCTTAAGCACATCATTTTCATTCTCCGGATCTAAATTTTGAAATATGACGAAGCTAAATTTGAATCTTTCCAACTCTAATCTTATATGAATCCATCATTTTGAATATGGAAACAGGGATTCTAAATCTGGAATTTCATATAGCAAAAATAAAGATTCCTTAAAGCTGAGCCCACCCCAATACAAGCTATAATAAGCAAAGCTCACTTCTGTAAGAAAGCAAACTTGACACTGTGGATCTGGAAGGGGACTGTGACTACCATAGAGTTCTAAAAGAGGATCCCTTATTCAAAATGGATGACAAGGTAAAAATAGAAGGGGGTAGTGGAAGGGGGAAGTTTACTTAAGATGAAAGATCATAGACTTAGTTGAAAGGGGCCTTGTAGGTCACAGTATCCAAATCCTTCAATTATAGAGAACCAAAGAAACGAGGTGACTTGCGCTAAGTTATATAGCTAGTCTCTGAGATGAGATTTGAACCCGTCTTCTCAACCCCACATTCAGTAGCCTACCCACACCATGTCATGCTTCAGATATATGAGTGATGGCTCCTAGATGCTGAAACAGACATTGGAGCATATTGTAGAACAGAGGTGTAAAATTCATGACCCAGCAAAACTCCCAAATGAGGCCCAAATTAAAAGGTCATTGGGAAATGTTTAACAAAATAACAAAATAAACAAAATACAATACAACATGGATAATATTGATTTGTGGTTTTTCCAACTCAAAAGATGGCCTGCAGGGATTCACTTCCATATGAGTTTGATACCCCTGAACACTGAACAGAATGAGGAAATAGATGAAGAACTCCCAAAGTAGAGAACAGAAGTATAGAATAGCAGGGATGGGAGACATGAATTATCTAAGACATCTGCTAGATCTCTCTCTTTCTCTCTCTGGACTGATTCTGATCAACAAGGAGGGACTGCTTACTGAGGTGAGGTGGAAAAGATAGGAATATCTGGGAGGAGTGCTACTGCGCTTTAAATTTTGAGACAGAAGGGGCAGCTAGATGGCACAATGGATAGAGCACCAGCCCTGGAGTCAGGAGGACCTGAGTTCAAATGGGACCTCAGACACTTAATAATTACCTAGCGGTGTGACCTTGGGGAAGCCACTTAACCCCATTTCCTTGCAAAAACCTAAAAAAAAAAAATTTGAGACAGAAAAAGAAAACAGGCATTTTCTGACTATGTTGTTTTTGTTCAATCATTTCAGTCATGTCTAATTCTTTATGACCCCATTTGGTATTTTCTTGGCAAAGATACTGGAGTTATTTGCCATTTCCTTCTCCAGCTCATTTTACAGATGAGGAAACTGAGGCAAATAAGGTGAAGTGACTTGCCCAGTGTCACATAGCTATGAAGTGTTTGAAGTCAAATTTGAACTCAGGCCTTCCTGACTTCAGGCCTGGAACTCTAACCACTGTGCCACATAGCTGCCCATGACTATATAATAGAATTTTGGAAAAGACATTTCAATGAGTTCAAAAAAAGGATAGATGGGTTCCCATGGCCTGAAATTCTATTGGGGATGTCATCAAGAAGGAAGAGGAAACTCTTGAGAATGAAGTTTGGAGGCCATAAAGAAAAACACTTTTGATAATAAATATATATATATATATGATAAGGAATATATTATATATATATATATATATATATAGCTAGTCTGATCCTCATGATAACGTCATGAAATTGGTGCTATCCCCACTTTACAGATGAGAAAACTGAGGCAGCCAAAATTTAAGTGACTTGCCTTAGGTCATATAGTTAATAAGTGCCTGAGGAGAGATTCGAACTCAAATCTTCCTGATTCCAAGTTGAGTGCTCTATCCATTAGGCCACCTAGGAAGAAAAAAGAAAGATCTGTCTAAAGAGATTAATGCGTATGCACAGAAAATTTATCAACCAATTTAAAAGCTATGTACAGAAGATAGGAAGGAAGGCAAGTACCAAAGGATGAATATACAAACAGAAATAGACATGCCAGGATTGCAACAGCAGTGGCAGGGCCAAAAAAAATTAACTTCTGATTAGGAAAGATAAGCATAAAAAGAAAGAAAAAAGAGAGTGGTTTTTAAACTGTTACTGTGCACTTAAGTTTTTTAAATACTTTGATGGTTATATTTCAATATAATTGGCTTCCTTTATAATCCTATGTATTTTCTTCTGTGAATTTAAAAACATTGTTCTGAGAAGGGGTTTATGGGTTTCACCAGATGTCTCAAGGGGTCCAGAATACCAACAAAGGTAAGAACCCGTGGACTACAAAGCCCCACTCTGATGCCTCATTATGATATGGAAATAACCCTGAGAACTTCCCAAGGATTCTACCAGTTCAAACTCTGTTGGGTCCTATCATGCTATGAAATACAGCCCCACAATAGAAGGTGTCTATTTTTCAAGGATTCATCTAGCTAAGTACAATTATCTCTTCCACATTATGGGGGTTAGGAGCATGGAGTCCCCTTGATCTGGAAAATTCACATCGAAATTTTTGGTCCTCCTTTCATATCAGAGAAGTCTAAATTATTATGATGTTAAAAGAGAAAAATATATTGTTATTATAAATACATATATTTTATGCTCTTCTTAGTTTCTAAACTTTTTCTGTGTCATCTATGGCTGCTGCAAAACTCCCCAAAAATTCTTATTTATTTTTTTCTGCTGACTCATAATATACTAAAATCACGATGGGGAAAGTCATGAAATGGAAGGGATAGCTGTATGGAGGCATTCAACATCACCAAGAGGCTGGTTGCTGGACAATGAATGTTTTGGCTACAGCAAACCATGAAACAAAGAAAAATAAATCCTTGAGCCTGGTTCCTTGCTTTTTCTACATTGATGATGGATGGTAGAAAATGGGAGTAAGACTTACCAATTTTAAACAAACATATATAAACCCTAACTTCATCCTTGCTATTCTATATTCCCAGTAACCAGTGACTGAACATGCTACTACTGAAAGAACTATAGCGGGTATAATATGAGCTTCTCACTATAAATGAAACCAGAAGACAAAAAAGAAGCCTGGCTCACAGGTTCTCCTGAGAGGCAAAGAGAAGAGTTGGCAGAGTCGATTTTGTCATATGTCGAAAGGCATGTTTCTCGTTGAAACATTATTTCATGGATTACCTGGGTATCTGGTATTTTGGATCTCATGTTGAGCATCTGTAAAAAGATCCCCATGAAGATAATTGCAGCTTATGCACCAGCATCTGTTGTAGAAGAGGAGGAGGGAGAGAAATTAAATGAAGAATTTGAAAAGACTCTCCCAATTAAAATCTACATAGATTTTAAAGCTCAATGACTCTAATGCAAAAGGAGGCAGAGTAGAAGAAAAAAAGTTGGAAATGTAGTTTTGGAGTCAGAAACAAAAGAAGAGAACTGAGAAGTACTGGATATAGTGATCACAAAACAATCAAAAAGATAAAAAATGAAATTGGTCATATCGTAACAGACAGAAAGCAAATGATTATCAATGTGAGAGTCATTTTCAAATCAACCTTTTAGAGAAATGATATAAAGAAATAAGTACCAAAACTGAAGAAATAATGAAATCCAGATGGTATGTCAGGTAATAAAAGAGTTCTGACATCATCTTCTTTGGTTCCTAAAAAAGTGAGAAATGGATAAAAGAATAGATATTGATCTAAACTATCACCATTTCCTAAGGAAGTTTAAACAATGAAGATCAGTCATCAAAATGAGGGATCTATAAGATGCTATTAAACCAAGATGGTGGCATTGCAATATTGAAAAAAAAACTGAGAGGGCATCTAGTATAGCTCATATCTAGAAAAGTAACCCTTGTTAAACATACTTAGCAAGTGGTCATCCAGAATTTACATAAGAAACTGCAGTAAAGGAGAACCTACAATCATCCAATGAAGTTAATTCCATTTTTGAATTGCTCTCATTGTTAAAAAGGTTTTCTTGCCTTCAGCCTAAATTTGTCTCTTTTACAACTTGTATAAATTTTTCTAGTTTAATACACTCAAGTCAACAGGATGAATCTGATCTATCTTTCACATTACCATGCTCTAAATACTTTATCTCAGTCTCTTTTCATTTCCTTCAACCTAACCTCACATGGCATGATGTTTAGATACTTCACCAACCTGTTTTGCCCTGTCCTGGACCCCAAATTATCATTTTCCTTTTAAAAAAATGTGGTATTTGGAAGTGGAAAGAATTCACTAAATGTAGTCTGACCAAGGCAATTCCCTAATCCTGAACACTCTGCCTCTTTTACTGCATTTGATTACATCAATTTCCTTGGCTGCTATGTCATAACACTGACTCATAGTAGCCTTATCATCCAATTAAATCCCCATTTCTTTTTCACATGAACCCATACTTCCTCTACTTTATTCCTGTGAAATTGAGCTTTTGAATCCAAGTTTAAGACTTTACACTTATATCTATTAAATTTTATCCTATTAGATTTCCATTTTGAGACAAGGCTTTCTTATTTTACCAAGGGGCGGAGCCAAGATAGAGGCATGAGGATAGAATTTCCTAGGAGCTCTCTTCCAAAATATTCCAAAAAATCTTAAAATTATGACTCTAAATTTTCAAGAGACAGAACCCACAGAAAGTTCCAGTGAGGCAGTTCGCCAGCCCAAAGTAACCTGGCATATCATGCAAATGCTCTGTTCCACAGGGTTGGAGGGGGTGGCAGAGCAGCTCAGATGCCACAGCAAAGGAATTCCAGCCCTCTGGGAACAAACTGCAGGGCATCTGGGTCCCTGGGAATGCTGGCTTCTGGAAGCAGAAGCTGTTCCTTGACCTGCCAACCCAGGGAACACCAAGCACAACTTGAAGATCAGTGGGAATACCTCTGTCAGAGTGAATGAGGAGCCTGGGCCAACATGGCCCTCAGCCAGCTGCAACCCTCAGTGCAGCCATGACCCACAGCACAGCACAGATCCCAGGAAACAAAAGCAGGTCTATGTAGCCACCCAGCAGGGAGCTGCCTGGCAACTGCTCCCAGAGCACTTAGTCCACAGAAGGTAAGGGAGTGGAGGGAGACTATCAAGGTCGCTCCTCTGTCCCTGGGCCAGGACTCTGATGCTTTGTCCTTATTCAGACCCTGATCTGGGCCCCCATACTACCATAAAGGAGCAGGGACTCTCCTCACAGCTCCAGGGCAGAGGGGAGGGTTTGTGGCGATCCACAGACCAAAGCACAGGTAGGAGAATAGTCAAAGCCTCTCATGAGACCTTGAAGGAACTGAGGTCCTTGTGGGGGTGTCCCAATAGCAATTCAAAATCTCAGGAAGCACCCCCAAACCAGGGCACAGGCTGGGGAAATGAGTAAACAGAAAACCATAGACAATTCATTTGGTCCCATGGAGGACCAAAATACACACTCAGAAGATGACAAAGTCCAAGCTTCTGCATCCAAGAAAAATAGGAGCTGGGCTCAAGCAATGGAAGAACTCAAAAAAGATTTTTAAAATTGAATAAGGGAGGTAGAAGAAAAATTTGGAAGAGCAATGCGGGAAAAACATGAAAACCAAGTCAGCAACTTAGTCAAAGAGATACCAAAAAAAAAATGTTGAAGAAAACAACATGTTAGAAACCAGTTTAGGTCAAATGGAAAAAGCAGTCCAAAAGGTGAATGAGAAAAATCCCTTAAAAAGCAAGACTGGACAGATGGAAAAAGAGATAAGAAAGCTGTCTGCAGAAAAAAAAAAACCCTCCTTCAAATGTAGAATGAAGCTAAAGGAAGCTGATGACTTCGCAAGGAATCTCATCTTACCAAGGCTGGATGTGCAGTGGCTACTCATAGGCACAGTTATACTACTAATCACCAAAAAAAGTGTTGACCTGTTTTGTTTGGAATATAGGCTGGTTCACCCCTCCTTAGGCAAACTGGTGGCCCATGATTCATCATATTGGTGCCAGCTTTAGTGAGTTTACCAGATTGACTTTAGCCCCACTACAATGTAGAATTCTCAAACTCAAATGATCTACCAGCCTCAGTATCCCTTACAGAAGGGGACTACAGGTGTGCACCCCTAGTATTCTAATCAGTCAAGATCTTTTAAGATCCTGGTTCTATCACTCCATGGGCTATCCCTCTCAGCTTAGTGCCATCTTTAAATTTGACAAGCATTTGATCCAAGTCTTTATATAAATTCATGACAAAAATGTTAGCCAGAACAATTCCTAGAGCACCCCATTAAAGACCTCCTAACATTGTTGTCAAATCATTAATAACTAGTCTTTGAATCTAGCCATTCATCCAGTCCCAAATTCACTTAAGTATATGTTATCTAGTCCATACCTCCCCTTCTTGCTAGAAAAAATAGCATGAATGACTTTGGCAAATAATGCTTTGCTAAAATCCAGTCAAACTATAGCCATGGCATTTCCCTTGTCTGCCAATCTAATAATACTATCAAAAATGGAAATGAGATTAGTGACTTTATTCTTTAAACTGTTCTTTATGAATCCATACTACTTCTTTGTCACCCAGGTCTCTCTTTTCCTATTTGTAAAAAAATAAGGGTTCTTCCAGCACTAGGATGCTATAGTTCTTGAACTGAGGAGGGAGTGAGAAATTTACCTTTCAGCAAACCATCAAGAGACATCAAGATGTCTCTGGCTATGTTGATTTGGGTCCCCAGAATTGCTTCTTGAAATAAATGAAGAGAAAATCAGTTGTAGTTTAGCCATGCTGACAAGCGATGATGTGGAAAATTTTTTAAATATACTGTTTTCCAACATGTATTCCGCCCCCCAATCTCCACACATTTTTATAAGATCAATAAACACATTTCTCCCAAATAATAACTTACTCTGACTCCCATTCTTTTTTTTCCTCTTCTTGTTTGAAATGCTAGTGACAGCTAAGGGCAGTAGCAATTTAGAACATAAGCTCATTTGCGAAATATTACAGAGAAAGATGGTGTAAAATTATGAGATGTATCTCATAAAACAATAAGAAAATTAGATCATCCCAAGGGCATTTAAGAATGAATCTGCGAGGAGGATAGCAAACAAGCAAAAAATGGAAAAGATCAGACAAAATGTCCATAACAAACTCTTTTTTTTTCCATTAGTAACAGTGGAGCCACCACATTTAGACTCCAACAACTTAGTCCTTAATATACTTCATGAGGAAGTAAAATTTTTACTAAAAAAAATAAGGACAGGAAAAGCAGTTGATGTAAACAAAGTTTAAACAGAGAAGATCTATACTGGTAGTGGCAGTTATAAGGGCATTATGGTATATATATATATATATATATATATATATATATATATATATATATATATATATAGATATATATATATATGGCAGGAACAAGATTCTTGGGGAAAAAGCAGAGATAATCACTACCCAAAAATGTGATTCAGGAAATGTGAGAAACTTCCCACCCATACTTTCCCACAGCTACAGAAGTTTTTATAGGAATAATGTATACATGTATTGACAGTATCCCCAGGAAGGGAACAGTCAGGGTTTCGAAAATTACATTCTTCAGCAGCTCACATATTAGTTACACAGTTGACTGGTGCTGAGAATATATGATCCCACTCTCCTTATATTTTATTAACTATAAAAGCACTTGATTTGGTAAAGCAAAATGCAGGCTTAACAAGCTCTATTCCAACAAGGTGTCTTCTGTGTATATATTAAAATCATACAAGTTCCTTTAAAAATAAGAGCTATTCCCTGATTAGTAAATGATTAAAAGGTATGAACAGGCAGTTCCCAAAACAAGCAATCAAATGCCTTAGGAACAAAATGTTCCATAGTACTTTTGGGGACCTCCATTTGTTATTAGTTGTTTTACTAATTTACTTGTTTGAAAAACCACATTAGGTTAAATCTCCCTTGCAGTGATTCTGAATTCCATCTGTAGCCCACTGGTTGGGAAACACTGCTCATCCATACTTAAGGAATGGGTAGACTAGGAAACTAGATTGAAATCCAAGATTAAATCTAGAGGGAACCTCAGAAGCCATCTGTTCCAGCCCCTTCATTTTACAGAAGAAACTGAGACTTGCTCAAGGTCATACATAGGATCCTAGCTGTAGAGCTGGAAAGGACCTTGAAGACCATCTAGTTCAACCCTCTCAGGAGGGCCAGGAAGGTTAATTGATTTGAGCAAGGACACACAGGGAGTGAACATGAGGGGTGGGATTAGAAGCCAGGTCCTCAGAGGTGCCTTACAATACTGATATTCTGATACTATTCAATATGGTTCCTGCCCTCCTATAAATCTCAGTCTAATAGATAATAATGGTTCACATCTCTATAATACTCTATATAAGTTATCCCAAACGTCTTAGGGTAACTCTAAGCTACTGAAGTACTACCTCTACTTGAAACTAAAATTCTAGCTCTATTTTAAGCTATTAAACTTAAAACTGCCCTAAGACTTACAGGATATCCTATATTACAAAGTATTTTATTTGAAATAACTCATTTAAAGATTACTTCAACCTCATGAACCTCAGTGTCAATATTATTATTCTCAGTTTAGAGATAGGGGAAGGCTCAGAAATAAGAAGACCAAAGCCCTGCAAAGCTGCACATAACCAGGGCTTCTACTTTTTCAGTTCTAGGCTCATTCTGCTACTCTCCTTTAAAAAGTGTTTGAAACTACTCTCTACAGCATTCTAAAAGTGGGAGTTTTTTTCTAAGGTCCATGGTTTTGGAAGGCAAAGTCAGTGGACTGGACTCATTCTTCCCTGGTTGCCATTTCCTTCTTGAAAAGGCATTTAATAATCTAGAATTCTGAGGTTCTATTAGGTAAAAGAAAAGGATCCACAGAATCAGAAGTGGACATCAAGCAGAATAAACAAGGACCAAGAAGGACCCTTGTTCAGGGTCCCAATGGAGTCCTTCTTCTGTAAAAAAAGAGTACTGGACTAGATGGCCTCCAAAGTCACGATTCAACTCTAAGCCTATCATTTTACATGTCGCTTTATGCCAATCATCTCCTCTTCCTTTGTCTCAGCCTTTTGAGGGGATTTGATAAGATGATCCTATAATGTCATGACCCAAAACAGAATGTGACTTAACAGGCCCTGCCAATGACTACAGAAGCATGGCAGAGTCAAGTAGGGTGAAGAATGCATGCATTCAAAATAGAAAATCAAAGCTTTGGAAAATCACATGATGACAGCTGGGTGACTCCTTGGCACTATTTGCATTGCGTCTCCACAAGCAATCATTCCAATCATCCCTCTCAGTCTATGATCTTAGCATTCTGCAAAAAACTCTGGTTCCAATCTGTCCTGGCTCGTGTTCTTCCCAAATCTGTTTCTACAGCCTCAGCCCCAGGCAAGGGAATGACTCTCCACCTAGCCAGTTGTTTGCCTAATCACTGGCACACATCAGCTCTGATTGGGGAAGGGGGGCAAAGGGTGGGCCAGAATATGGGAAACTGACTGTTGGGTTATGAAGTCTAATAACTGGAAGTTTAATAACTCTGATGGAAGAAACACCTCAGTTTCCCTCCTCCACTCAGAAGAAAATCAGGGGGCAGAAGGCATGGATGACTCCCAAACTACCCCCCCCACCACAAGGACTGGACAGGGGGCCTTGTTGCTATGGTTAGAATCCAAGAAAATGCCAAATGCTCCCCAATTTTAGTGCTCTTCTTTTAATAGGAGGGGGGAAACCCATCTGTTTGCCTTCATTTCTATATAGAGACAAGAAAAAAGACAATCTGTGGGATAATGAGGATGCTGAGAGCCACCTGCACCTGCTGGGACTGGGCGTATCACTGGGGAGCTGTTACCGTGGGGACCGGTTTTCTTTTCATCTTCCAAAGAGCACATGGAAAGGGGTTTCATTTTTTTCTCTAATGGGGGGAACTGATCAGTAAGGCCCCAGGTCTTGAAATATGAGCAGATATCTCAGTGTCTAGTCCCAATCCTTAGACAATATACAATTGCCCTTCCTTGTTCTGGTCCTCAGAGAATGTCTAGATAGTCCTCCTCCTTATACTGGTCCTTAGACCATATCTATCTATCTATCTATCTATCTATATCTATATATATATATATATAGATATAGATATAGATATAGATATAGATATAGATACACACACACACACACACACATATGTATATATATACATATATATATATATATATATATCTATATATATATATATATATATATATATATATATATGTATATATGGCTCAGCCTGGTACCAGACCTTGGAAGAAGGGCAGAAATTTCCCCACCTGGTTCCAGTCCAAACAACTGTTTAGAGAGTTGGAGAGTGGAGTCATATGTGACTAATGGTATTACAAAAAGTCTTATGATTAATGAATAAGCCAAAAGAACTAATGATTCAGGAGGTGCCACATAGAACTAAGTTCATACATTAAAGGGATGAATCACCCTCTATCAGTCTTTTCCCTCCTAGAGGTGAGTGAAAAAAGAACTGAGCTACCAGATGAAAAAGTATCTAGAAAGCTGCACCCCCATCTACCCTCCATGTGTCTGGGTACAATTATTAACTTTATTCTTCTTGTTCTTGTTTCTCCCTAATCTTATAGGTAAACAAGAATCCAAAGATGGAACCATCTGGGCAGCAATATTGTGAATTTCAGAGACAGAGCACAGCCATTAGAGATTCCATCAGCATCCAGAGTGGAGAGTAGAGTCCACTAGAGCTAATAAATAACAGTGGGCACTGCAGTGGTATTGGCCAACAACAGAGGAAGCACCTGCAAGTGGATGCAAAAGGTCAGTTACTAAAGAACATTGGTGGCTTCATGGAGGGTGACCCTTGGAGAGTGAAGAGTCAATTATGGAATGGGAAAAGAAGGGAAAGCTGGAAGAAAGCAGCTTAACATGGAACTTTCAGAAGGATTCCATGATTGCGGGGGGGGGGGGACTTCCCAGATCAGGGATTGAGAGATAACTTTTGCCACCTATGTTCTCTATATATGTGTATATTCCATCTATCATTGCTCTTAAAGTTTGAACCCACTCTTCCCAGAGATCTTGTGTGTGCAAGAAAGAGCATGGCCCCAGCTTGGAGGTAGGGTGTAGGGAGGGAAGGATGATTTGTTACCATTGTTCTTGCTATAGGTTCTCAGTAATTCTATTTTCTAAAAGTTAATGTAATTCACCTAATTCTGATTGATTACAGGGAGAATATCAGTAGGGGCTCAGGGACTATAGTGTTAAAAACTCCAGTGACTCTTCCCTAGAACCCTGACATACAGTAGTAGTCAACTTCCCTCTCAATGCCAGTGGAAGCTGGAGGAGCAGACTGGAAGGATGGAGGAAGATGAGTTGCTACATTTCTTTGCTGCTGATCAGAAACATTTGTAAGCTTCCTTTCACTGGAAATCACATGAAGTAGAACAAGTCTCACTGTCCCTGCCAGTGAGACCATTTCAGGATCTTTGGTTCTAGTCTTTTTGTCAAAGATGTTAGAGGCATTCAGGATATCAAAGTGTAAGCCATGGCCCAGAACTCCAAGCTCTGGGTTTACAATATACTATTTTCAGTCTTGAGAAAACCTTTCAAAATCACTCTTTGGCCTAAGCTCCAGAGCTCTGTCCTGGAAATATCAGAACAGAGTTTGAGTCTAGGCCTCCATAAGTATGGGTAAAAGGACCCTAGTGCCTCACTCAAAGTAACAATATTGGATGCAGGGCAGCATTTATTTTATCTTACAGACAATGCAAGGAATACAAAGGACTCAGAGAAGCCTACTAGAACTAACTCATGCCAGTTCCCTGGTAATAGAAAGTCAAATCCTGGAATAAGATGAGACATCCATGTCACTCAACAATTAACAAAAGGAGGTTTACTCCACCATAATGGAGGAAGGACATTCAACAAAGATTCAGTGAGGGAGTCATTGATTCAACTGAGCACAACTCCCTGTGTTATCCATGCTCTCAGTCCATAGAAGTCTCAGAGAGAGAACCAAAGTGCCTCATCACTTTATCCACTCAAGCAAAGGGGAAGCCATGCCAGCAATCTGAGCCAAGTCCCTGAGCCAAACATGTCCCAAGGAGAGTTTCAGTATACCCCAAGGAAAGTTTCAGTACATCCCAAGGAAATGAACCAGTCCATTTGCATGGTAGAGGACCACAGGAACTGTTACCACATAACTCATCCCTCTTTCCTCTCTTATGAGTCCTATCTTCTCCCCACCTCCCAGGGAGCCATATAATCCTCCAGATGCACCACTCTATAGCTAACACTCCCCTCCCCAATTCTCTCCCCAAGAAAAGTAAAATTGGGGTTGTTGGTGAGACTACTCCTAGTTCTTTGGTGAGTAGCTGCACCAACCTTCTCAAGGTCTATATAATCCTCCTGACTTACAGTATTACCCTAAGTGTTTGGAGCACTCCCCCAAAAAAGCAAATTTTCACTTGGGACTTTTAACCATTTTCCCCCTTTCTCATCTTCCCTTGAACCTCATATATCCCTAGGAATCTCTAGAAGTCTCAGCCTTCTTTACTACTCTCCTAAGACAGGACTGAGGCTACCTCCAAAAGAAATTGCTAGAAAGGCAACCTTCTTATGGTAAGATTTTTCACATTCAAATGAACCCCCAGGGCTATGAGACCAATGTCCAGACATACAGCACTGCATCATAGTATTGCTTCTCCATCTCAGCAGCCATGGAGTTACTCCTTTCAGGAGACTGGACCCACAAAAGCCTCTATTTTACCTCTAAAAAAGATTGGGTCCAGAACTCTCAAGTATCATTCTCTAAAATTGCCTGGTCTTGGGGTCATAGGACAGACTTCCTAGCTGCTCTGATCAGCTGCCATCATTGCTTGGGTTGCATAGCTTCCCTGGGGTCTTATGAACTTCTGCCACTACTTCCCCCTGGCTATCATTAAAGGGAGGCTATGTGGATGAAAGGGAGGCTATGGGAGAAATTTCCTACCCATGAGATCCAGGTTCACTCTTAGCTCTCTTACCTCTAGTTGTCTCTGATCTTCTCCCTCTTCTACTCTCTGCCCTGGGTCCTTCTCCAAAGGTATATCTCACACCTACAATAGTGAGACCCAACCCCATGCCCCATTAAGACATCCTCAAATATCTCAAACTAACAGGTAAAAATGGATATGTCTATACTTTCCAAAGAGAGATATAATTAGTCCAAGTCCCAAACAACAATCTCATCCTCTGAGCTTGTTAAATAAATTAATAATAATTAGCTCATATTTATATGGTATTTTAAAGTTCAAAAAAGTAATTCTCATTATTTAAAGTAAATTTAAAATTTTAAATCAATTTAATTTTTATCCCATTTAATTCTCACAGCATATGAGGGGAGCACTTATGCTATGTCTACTTTATGGATGGTAAAGCTGTGGCTGTTAAGTGACTTGTCCAAGATCACACGGCAAGTAAAAGCTAAGGGAAGTATTTGCACCTGGGTCTACACTGACTCCAAATCTAATGTCTTATCTACTATGGTACCCTGGGCCCCTGCCTCTCGAAAATCTTATCCAGTTGAAAATCCAAGACTTCACAAAGCTCCTTAAAGCTCATCAGGAAAGCGGCACCATTTGGAGAGCGGACTAATAGCAACGCTGGGCGAGGGTACAGGAGGGTGAGAAACAGCTCTGCACAGGTGTGTATAATGTCAACTTCTAACTGTGGGGAAAAATTACAGAGCAATTAAATGAGAACTGTGACACGGATGGATGGTACAATTTTCTCTGAGAGAAGCTGTCAGTCAAAATGTTGGCGATATATGGAGGTAGCACCAGCTACTTGAACAGTGAAACTCATGTGCCTGTCAAATACCTGATGTCAGACACACCACATTATTTAATTCACAGTTCTACACACACACACACACACACACACACACACACACACAGAGTTCTTCAAAACTGGAGCCAACAGACAAACACTTCTCAACTTTGATCTTTTGCAATGAATTCTCAAACTACTGCCTTGGATTCTTTGTGGGCAGGGAAGGTGGTGATCTTTCTAGAGTGCAGAGTCAAGGTGCCCAGAATAAGAGGAGGAAACTGAGGCCCAGAGACAGAAAAAGACTTGTCTAAGATCAAGCAATGGTTTTTATAACTTGAAGATCACCCTCTCCCCAGCTATAGTCTTTCTGGCAACAGAGAAGGGACACTGGTGATTTAGTGCTACCTTATTGGAGGGGATGAGGGAAGGTTTACCATGCTATCATGTGATTTGGGCCACAAAAGGGTTCATTTTCCAGGCATCAGTGACAGAGGTAGCTGTCCTTTGTCTACATTTGGCCCAAGGAGTCATGCCAAAATCCTCCAAACCAATAACTTGAGTTCTTTTTAATTCTATAAATAATGTGTTAAATTTGACATTTATGAGGTGGCCCAGGGAATAGAATATTGGCAAGAACTCGGGAACATCTAATTGATTCAAATCTAACCTCAGACATTTGAGATGACCTTGGATGAGTCATTTAACTTTCCTAACCTAAATTGTAACCTCATCTGTAAAATGGGGATAAAAATAATACCTTCTTCATCACAGGGATACTGTATCAAATGTCATTATATTTGTAAAGGCTTAGCAAGATGCCAGACACACAGCAGGTGCTTAATAAAGGTTTCTTTCCTCTCCTCCATGAAGATTAATTAAGAATTACTATGCAACAAGCACCATGCTAAAAGCTTGCGGTGCAAAGACTAAAAAAGAAACAATCTTTGCCCATTGGGAGCTTACATTCAAATGTAGAAGCCACTGGAAGATCAGGAAAGGTTTAACACATGTGCAGGGAAGGTCCAGCCCATTGGTTGTAAAAGGCCCTTGAAATCCATCAGTTTGATACTACCAAAGCAACCAGGCAGTGTGATGCAGGAGGTAATGTGTTGGGATGGGAGGGGGGGCAGTATGGGACAGGAGGGAGAGCTGGGGGGGGCAATGTGGAAAAGGACTAATGAGAATTCAATAAATCTAGGAGTTTTGAAGGGAGAATTCATTAAATGTTTGATCAAATATATCAAGCTAATTTTTAAGTAGATAATTTTGTATGGCCTGTGAATGATGTTATAAATATACAAATGGCTCTTGGCAGAAAACAAGTTCCCCACCCCTGGTTTAACTGAACAGATATGACCTGAGCTGATTCTACAAGGGAATTCTCAAACTTCAGATGAGGAACGTTGCCATGCAAAGGCTCAGAGTTTAGAAATGGCCTCTGAGTTTGGGGGACATCAAGAAGTCAAGTTTGGCTAAAACACGAAGTATGTCAAAGGGAATGCTACAAGCCTAGAAATGTAAGGAGAAGAAAGACTGCAAAGAGCTTTCAATGGCAGAAAAAGAGTTAGTATTCAGGTCCCGAGGCAATAGGGAGTTATTGAAGATTGGATGAGGGGAATGACATAGTCAGGTCTATGTCTTAGATTATTTCAATAACTGTATGGAGGCCAGACAGAAAAGGAGAGAGACCAAAACTAGGGAGATCAATAATATAGGACAATGAGATGAGGGTGGGAAGTGATTGAGGACCTGGACAAAGTAAGTAGTTACCTGAGTAAAGAGAAGACATTTAAGACATGGTGCAGAAGCAGAATCAAGGACTTCTGACCAACATGGCAGAGAGAAGACAGGGACTGTGCTATGTTCTCCTGATCTTCCCTTATGTATAATATGAAAAAAACCTCTTAACAGAAATCCAGTTGACAAAACCCAGAAAGAAAAGCCAGGAAAAAGAATATCTACCTCAGGATTTGTCTTCCACAATCGTGGGTGAGTCCTGGCACAGACAGCAGACTCTGCTGGGAGCACGGGGCCAGTGAGAGCTTAGGAGCCTGGATCAGCCACAGATTAGCCTGATTAGTGGCAGGGCTGGAGCCGAGGCCCCTCAGAGCCTGAGAACTGAACCAGCTTGATCAGCCACAGGGCTAGAACCTGGTCGTCCGCAGGGGCTTGGGTCAACTAGAGAGCAGAGGCATTGGTGGTAGGGCTGACCCTCTGGAGCTTGCTGATAGGACTGGAGGGAGAGAAGTAGAATCGACAAGACATGGCAAATGGTGGAGGGAGGGTAAGGGTAGAAGAAAGAAGTGAGGAGGATAGAGGGAAGAAAGAAAATTTTGCAAATAAGAGAACAGTGGCAGACAGTGGTTAAATGACTTGCCCAGGGTCACATGTGTCTCTTGTCTCTCCCAACTAGTAAGTGTTGGAGGCCAGTTTAGAACTCAGATCCTCCCCATTCAAGGATCACCATTCTATCTGCTGCGCCATCTTGCTGCCTAGATGACTCTGAAGCTTCAAATCTCCTTGACTTGAATATGAAAGCGAGGCCTTCCTGCCCTTGACATAAAGAAGAAAGTTTAGAGGAGGGCCCTATTAAGTTCTTCTCCTGACCCCTCTTCCTCCCCATCACCCCCACTTCCTCAAGTTGCACCACATTTGTTTATTTATGCTTATGTTTCATTCCTAACCCATTCCCCAAAAGAAGATAAGCTCCCTGAAGCCAAGGAGTCTGACACAAGACCAGCCCCTTCTAGGAACTTTACAAAAGGTGCATTATAAGTACAATCTCTCTCTGATCTGCCCGTGGTTCAACTGACTAGGTGATGTTTTGGATGTTTCCTTTTCGGTGTTGCTGTTGGTCTCTGCCTAAAATTTCAACTCCTTCATTACAAGGACCTCCCTCCCTCCCCACACCCTGCCCAGGATCCCCAACAATGCCTTACGACCAACTCATAGGATCTCAAACTGGGATGATGGAAGTCATCAATTCCAGCCTTCCTTTTAGCTAGGACAGAGAGATTAAATAATCTGTCCAAAATCACACTGCTAGTAACAGGGTGCATACTCTGATTCAGGCTAGTGCTTTTTTCACATAAAAACAGCAAATAGGAGTCTTGATAGAGAACTGATTCTGGAGTCAGAAAGATCTGAATCCAAATCTGACCTCGGGCACTTACTAGATGCTACTCTGTAACCCAGGCAAGTCACTTAAATTCTGCCTCAGTTTCCTCAACTGTAAAATGGGAGTCCTAATAGTATCGACCTCCTAGAGGTGTTGTGAAGATCAGATGAAATGATCATTGTAAAGAGCTTAGTGCAGTGGTTTGCACGTAGTAGGGATAATATCATTATTATTTCCTCCCTTCCTCCCATCCTTTCTACTACATCCCAGCTAAAGCCTATCATGGGTCCAGTACAATTGTTCAGATCCTAATACTCTAGAGGGATGCAAAGAAGGAACAACTCAATACCAATAGCTTGGGAAGGCATAGCAGAGGAGGAGAAAACTTGGCTGGGCTTGGAAAGATGGGTCAGATTTGATCTCTCAAAGGAAGGGATTTTAGAGCAGGAAGGGACCTTGAAAGCTATCTAGTTCAACCTCCTCGTTTTACAGAGGAGGAAACTGAGACCCAAGGAGGCAAAGGTCTAAGGTCACCACTTGGATCACAGCTCTAGAACTGGAAGTGCCCTCAGAGGTCATCTCTACTGAGACTCGGTGAGAGTAAGGGACTGGACCAAGATTACTCAGGAAGTCAGAGGTACAGCTGGGATTCATCCCCAACTCTACTGGCTCAGACACTAGCACTCTTCCAATTTACTCTTCCTGTGGAGCAGATATACCCATGGAGCCAATGCATCCATCCATAGGCCCATCTCTAGATTGGCTAAGCAACAACAGGGTCTTCTCTCATGCTTTAAGCTACCTCCAATTTCAAGGTCAGAGACTTGAAGAAGGATCTCTGAGCATCATTTCAAAGGAAGGGCCTTTAGAATTGTCTTGAAAGGTACTCAGCAGGATTCCTGAGCATCAAATCTCTTGTACAAAATAACAATTCGATGCTTTAAATGTAAATCAATTGAAGCCATATAGGTTCAATAGGTTTTGAAATACTCTGGAACTTAAAAAAGAAAGAAAAGTTACTCTAAATGGGAGAGCCTCTAAGCTCTACTGACTGTGGCATACCAGGGTATAAAAGGACTATGGGTAGTCCCAGAATCCTGTGATTTCCCTGCCTCCTCTCCTTCAAGTCTTACTGATCAAGCCCAGGGAGGATGCTGCTACGCTCCACCAGTCACTGTCCCAATGGAGTATGAACCCAACATATCCTGAGTGCTCAAGGAGTAAAGAAAGAAAGAGAGATGCTCCCTACCCAATCTGAGGAGAGAGATAGGGTCTCTGCCCTCAGGGAGTCCCTTGTCTTAGAGAGGAAGCATCAGTCCCTACTCTCAGAGACCCTAGTCTTGGAGGAAGACATTGACTCTGCCCTCAAGTTGCCCCCAGTCTCCAGGAAAAGATACTGTCCTTGCCTTCAGGAAGCCCCACTCTTCACTTGGGACCCCAACAGTTCCCCAAAGGCTCTTCTTCAGACCATCTTTTCTATCACAGGAGGCAGCTCCAAGAAGCAGAAAAGGAAAACATTAGTTTATAACTAACTTTGCTTGGCAGGTCCTGTCAAATTTATCATCTTAATCCATCGAATTGAGTGAAATGACTGCAGCTGTTTCTCACAAAACTGATGGGCAACATATTAGGAATAACTGTGCTAAATGATTTTCTCAATCTGCTGGAAGGACAAGAGTGGGTGAGAAGGGAGAGAATCTTAAGATCTCCAACCTCTTCAGTTACAGATGAGGGGACCTAAAACACAAGCATTGAAACAGCTCACGCAAAGTCTCATACATAGGGTCAGGATTCAAATCCAGGTCCTCTTGCTCCAAATATTCATTCTCTTTGCTGGACAGAAGAAAAGAGGGTAGAGGAAGTAGGGGAAGAAGATTTGACAATAAGTAATGGTCAGTTACTGTCTTTCATTCTCAAAGAGGACCAAAATGACAATACTACATTGGGATCAAGGTACAATATGTCCAACTATGAATGATCCAACCAACAGGACCTCAGAAGACTCTGCCACAAGTGGGGCACAAATGGCCCATGTGATCATTTGAAGTAAAGATGTCTCTAAATTGGCATCTCATTTTTCCTTTGAGCTACTGCAATTCTGCCTTGCTCCTAGAGCACAGCACCTTCTTTGATGTAGGTTCCATGCTGGGTGGTCCTGTGAAAAGGCCTCCCATGTCTTCCAGTTGATTCCAAAGTTCTTCAGAGAGACCTTGAGAGGATCCTTGTACCACTTTTATTATAGACACAACCAGAAAGAAAACAAATACCGATGAGAAGACAAACAGCAAAATGTCTGAAGAGAATAATGTGAAGTCCCAGTCAACTTAGTTACCAAGAAGATGGAAGCAAAGGTGAGAGAATGACTAAAAGAATATGGCACAGTCCTGAGAATTCAAGGCAGAATGATCTGAGTTTCATGAAGAAAGCTAAGAACAACAAAAAGAGCTATTGGCCAACTGGCTTGCCAATTGGATGGCTGATTGGTTTTAAAATATGTTGAATGAAAGAAGAAACTCAAATAAGGGATTGGTGTCTGCTTGACATGGATGCTGGTAATAGGGTGGCAGAGAGACTCTTGGGATTTTTAGGAGAAGAAACTCTGGACTAGAAATGAGAGAATAACAATGACTGATAGGTGCTAAGAAACCAAAAGAAGCAGGGAGCCAGTAAGAGGGTGTTCTGATGAATTCAAAGCACCTGATCCAGGCCATCCATTTCATGGGAGAGAGCAGCAGCAGCAACATCACCATCACAAGGAACATCAATGTAGCACTTCGTTTTATATATTTGCAGACATATATGCATATTTACATACACAGATATACATCATTTGTTATTTGGGTGCAGGTTGGACTAGATGAACCTCTGAAGACCTTCTAAAGCCGAGAACAGCCAGCCTGAGTCCACCTGGAAGGTCTCCAGAGGAGTGCCCCAGGATCCTCTGTGTGAACCTGGGAAGCTCATGGTGTTTTCAGTGACCTGGGCAAAAGCATAGAGGGCATAGTTGTGAAATGTGCAGGTGGCACAAGACTAAGAGGGAGCAGCAACACATAAAGGTCCAGAGCAACAAGATCTTGGTCATCCTAATTTAGGGTGGAATTTAATGAAATAACATTGAATAGGGATAAATGCAAATCATTCCATGAGTCAAAAGCATTTTTTAAACTCTATGAGAACAGGGTGTGAGAGATAGGACCAGAGACTAGGGAATGCTTTGTCCAAAAAAGAACTGGGTATTTTGGTGAACTGAAAGATCAGCATGAGTCATTAGTGTGATATGGTGATCCAAAAAAGAAAAAGCCCCTGTAAAAAGAAATGGCTAGCTCCCAGCAACCAGGCCCTGCCTGGATCAGCCTGAACATGGAGCACTGAGATCATTTCTGAGTACTACAGTTTAGGAAGGTCAAAAAATAAGCTGTAAAGTAACTAGGGGAGGTTGGTTGAAAGATCTCCAGGTCATGACTTGGCAGGACTGGTTAAAGAAAATGAGAGTGTTTAGCTGGAAAGAGACAAGAACTCCTGAGACAGAGGAATAGCTGTCATCAAAATACTGGAAGGGTTATCAAGACTTCTTGAAGACACAATAGCTATAGGTAGAAGCTGAAAGAGGCATGCTTATGAGTGATCTAAGATTCAATTTACCACCTAGAAGAGCTAGCCCAGAGCACAATGGGCCACCTCCAGAAGGCGGAGCACCTGAGAGATCTTCCTGCAACAGCTGGAGATCCCTGTTGACTGACCCCCTATTCAAATAACTCTTTGATTTTAAAATTCTGTTACTGATTTAAATCCTATGGGATCCTTTAATACATAACACACAGAGACAAAGGGATCAGAGTTAGACACAGAGACGGACAGAGAAAGAAGAGACAGACACAGAGAGAGGCAAAGACACTTGTAGAGGTGGGTATAGAGAGACAGGCACAGGCAAAGACAAAAAGAGACAAAGAAAGATACAAAGCTGGAGAGAAAGAGACAGACAGATGAAGGGAGGGAGGAAAAGAGAGAATTTCATTTCATTACATTGTATACAAATAAGCAAGCAGGCCTCAGAAATAGCTCAGAACTGGTCAAAGCAAAAAGCTTTGATGAGCCCTTGTGAGAGAATCAAATACAAGCCCCTTCCCAACCCAGCCCACTACTGCAAGGCAGCTATAGCCTGCCACTGCTGAAAAAGGCTTCCCAAGCAAAGGAATAGGAAGAGACAGGGCTCTGAGTTGTTTGATGGGGAAATGCACAAAAAAAAACTAAAAAATAAAATAAAAATTCCCTTTTCTAAACACAGGTTCATAAGATATGTGCTGTCCTGTATGAAAAGGCTATTTCAAACCTGTCATCCCTGGGTGATGCTCTTTAAATTTAATTTAAATGAAATTGTTTTCCCAGCAGTACTGTGGGTGGCTTACCTGGGACCAGTGATAAATGCCAGTGAGATGGTCTGAGTCGGGCCCAGTCTGGAGCCTGGGTCAGTGGGGTCAGTATAGGACTGAGCTCAGAGCTATATCTGCTGCCTGAATTGGGAGAGGAGAGGAAAAGAGAAAGAAGGAAACAGAGAAAGTAAGCAAGCAGAGATGGGGAAAGTATAGAATAGAGAAGGAAGGGGAAAGGGGGAAAGGGGAAAAGAGGGGAGAGAAAGGAAGATAGAAGTGGAAGGGAGAAGAGGAAAAGAAAGAGAGAAAATGGAGGGGAGAGGGAAGGAGAGAAAGAAAGGCAGAGAGAAAGAGGGGAGAAGAGGAAAGAAATGGGAGAAAATGGAGGGGGAAAGGAAAGAGAGAAAGGAAGGCATAAATGGAATGGAGAAGAGGAAAGAAAAAGAGAAAATAGAGGGGAGAGGGAAGGAGAGAAAGGAAGGCAGAAATAGAAGGGATAAGAGGAAAGAAAAAGAAAGAAAATGGAGAGAGAAAGAAGAGAGAAGAGGAAAGAAATGAGAGAAAATGGAGAAGAGAAAGAAAGAGAAAGGAAGGCAGAAATGGAAGGAAGAAGAGGAAAGAAAGAGAAAATGGAGGGGAGAGAGAAAGAGAGAAAGGAAGGGAGAAATGGAAGGGAGAAGAAGAAAGAAAAATAAAATAGAGGGGAGAGGGAAGGAGAGAAAGGAATGCAGAGAGGAAAAGGGAGAAGAGGAAAGCAATGGGAGAAAATGGAGGGGAAAAGGAAAGAGAGAATGGAAGGCAGAAATGGAAGGGAAAAGAGGAAAGAAAGGAGAAAAAATGGAGGGGAGAGGAAAAAAAGAGAAAGGAAAGCAGAAATAGAAGGGAGAAGAGGAAAGAAATGAGAAATGAAGGGTAGAAGGAAAGAGAGAAAGAAAGGTAGAAAGCTGGAAGGGAGAAGAGGAAAGAAATGAGAAATGAAGGGGAGAGAAAGAGAGAAAGGAAGGCAGAGAGATGGAAGGGAGAAGAGGAAAGAAGAGGAAAATGGAGGGAAGAGGGAAGCACAAAAGGGAAAAGAAAAATGAGAGAAGAAAAGGAAGGGAGAAAAAGGAAGAAAAAAGGAGAAGAGAGGAAAGGAGAGAAGAAAGGAAGAGATAAAGGTGGAAAGAAGAAATGAAGAACAGAAAGAAAGAGAGGAGAGGGGAAAAAGCAGAAAGGAAGGAAAAAAATTAGAAAGGGAAAAAATCAGAAAAGGGAAAGGAGGAAAGGAAGAAATGGGGAAGGCAGGAGAGAGAGAGAGAGAGAGAGAGAGAGAGAGAGAGAGAGAGAGAGAGAGAGAGAGAGAGAGGAAGGAGGGAAGGAAAAAGAGAAGGAAAAGAAGGAAGGAAAAGGAGAAAAGGAGATGGGAAGGGAAAGAAAGGGAAAGGAAGGGAAAAGAAGGGAAAGGAAGAAAGGAGACTATCTGATGGAGTTAAAACAAAGCCAGCCCAGCCCAGCCCAGCCCAGCCAGATGCAGGGTCAGGAGCACACTTCTCTATTTTCTGAGCCTTTCTTTTAGCAGTTCCACCCCCACTCATGCCCCCTCCCCCCTGCCCCCACCCTAGGGCTGCATTAGAGCCGAGATGAATTTGCCAGAAGCCTTAGATTCAAGACCACTCCAGGGTCTTCCTTGGTCTCCCCAATCTGAAACCAAGGACAATGCTTTCCACTGAAGAGTGCTGGCTCCTCCTGCTGGCCAGTCTGAGGAATGGCCTGCTTCCAGCCCTACCCTATTGGAATCTGCACCTCTAACAAGCTACAGGGGTCCCTCCAGGAACAGGGTGTGTGTTCCCCTCCTACCCTGGGCTCCCAGCCAATTACGCAGAGTCTAAGCAGCAGGGCTCAAGGGAGAGATGTGATGAATTATTCATCAGACCCTAAATAATTCATTCTCCTTTGAGAGGCAGAGAGCCCCCAAGAGCTCTGGGGTTCTCTCAAGTAGACACCTTGAGAGAGATGAAGAGCAAAACCAAGCCCCATTTTAAAGAAATCTTCCTTTGTCATTAAGCTATTTGCAGAGTCTTTGCCCCCAAATTCTGCTAGCTGGCCTGGGCTCCCCATTTCTCTTCTCTGCCTCCCTACCTAGGCCCCCATGATTTTCTCTCATTGCCTATTACTAAACATCACCACTCTGTAAGACACAGAAGATGCAGTAGCCTCAATTTTCCCCCTCTATAAAACAAGGAAGTTCACAGGATTATAGAATCAGAGCTAGAAATATTATAGAATCTTAGAGGTAGAAAGGAGCCTTTAATGGCTATCTAAGTGAACTTCTTTATTTTTTTTTCAGTTTTTATTTTATTTAAGGCAAATGGGGTTAAGTGGCTTGCCCAAGGTCACACAGCTAGGCAATTCTTAAATGTCTGAGACTGGCTTTGAACTCGGGTCCTCCTGATTCCAGGGCCGGTGTTCTATCCACTGCACCACCTAGCTGCTCCTACTTCTTCATTTTGTAGAAGACACTCAAAGCAGTTGAGTCACTTGTCAATTAAGGTCACAAGTAGGGTCACAGATCTATATAAACTAAAAGGGAACAATAGTCCAATGCCCTTATTTTACAGAGAAGGAAACTGAGACCCATGGAAGAGGGACTTGCCCAAGCTTAAATTAGGATTGGACCAGTTTTTCTCATCTGTAAAATTTGGAGATGATGATTTCTAAGGTCCCTTCCAGCTCTAAATTTATGAGCTTATAATTTCTAATTCTCTTTCAACTCTGACCTTCTGTGATCCTATGATCTCTCTGAGTTTCAGTTTTCTTCTCTATAAAAAAGGGAATAATAATGCCAGATACTATCAACTTGTGAGGAAAGTCCTCTAGCCCTGGGAGGGCACTAGTCTAGGAATATAGCCTAGGGATAGCTCTGAGTACCTCTGTCTCACTCTACCTCACCCCCTATCCATTAATTTACATTTAATTATCAGGCATACCTCTATAACATAAAGCTAGGTCTACCTTTATAAGTAGTACTGGTCAATGTACAAGGAATCAGGGGGCAGCCAAGTGGTGCAGTGGATAGGGCACCAGCCCTGGAGTCAGGGGTACCTGAGTTCAAATCCAGCCTAGGACATTTAATAATTGCCTAGCTGTGTGACCTTGGGCAAGTCACTCTTAACCCCACTGCCTTGCAAAAAAAAAAACTAAAAAAAATACAAAAATGTACAAGGAATCCACTAAAACCTGAGGATCTTCTTGTAGGTAATGATGATGTTTGTTCTTCCTTTTCAAAGAAGGCCATGACATCAGGGAGGTGATGCCACGATAAGCACATGAATTTGGGGGGGGGTAGCATTGTGCTGAGTCCCCAGCCTCACTTTCTCCTCCAGAGTTATCTGGGTCTAATAACCAAATATAAATTAGGATGACTAGAGATGGCTCTGGATGTGAAGCAATCAGGGTTAAATGACTTGGCCAGGGTCACACAAGGTAGTAAGTGTCTGAGGCCAGATTCAAACTCCCATCCTCCTGACTCTAAGACCAGTGCTCTATCCACTGCACCACCTAGCTGCACTCTTGTAGGAAACAAAGAGAAGAAAGTAGAATAGGCAGTTAGGGGAATTCAGAAATGGTCAAATGGCTATACACAAAGACTAGTTAGTCAAGAGTAGATCAATGTCAACCTGTAAGGAAGTCTCTAATCTGTCCTTTGTAATGGACTGGTTGACCTTTCTAGGAATGACTTTGATAAAAATATAGTTGACATGATTTAAAATTTGCCAAAAGCACAAAGCTAAGAAAAGGAACTAACATGTTGGATTGGCCATCAAAACACTAAAAAATCTCAACAGGCCAGAACACTGCACTAAATCAAGTGAGAGAAAATAAGAGATAAATGTCAAGTCTTATATTTGGGTTCAAAAAATCAACTTTTAGGGATGGCTAGGTGGCGTAGTGGATAAAGCACCAGCCTTGGAGTCAGGAGTGCCTGGGTTCAAATCCGGTCTCAGACACTTAATAATTACCTAGCCATGTGGCCTTGGGCAAGCCACTTAACCCCATTTGCCTTGCAAAAGGAAAAAACCTTAAAAAAAATCAACTTTCCTAATACAAGATAGAGGAGATGTGGCTAGACAGGAGTTCATCTGGAAACAGTCTGGAAATTTAATGGCAGTCAAGAAAGTCCACATAATGCTTTTTTTTTAACTTTATTTTACTTGAGGTTTCTTTTTTTGGGGGGAGGGGGTCTATGTTTACTTTCGCAACATGATTGTTATGGAAATGTTTTACATGACTAAACATTTTTAAACTATGTCAAATAACTTACTTTTTCATTAGGGGGGAGCGGGGTGGGAAGAAGGGAGATATTTCAGAACTCAGTCTTTTGGCGGTATTTTTTGTACTTAAAGATTTTATTTATTTTGAGTTTTACAATTTTCCCCCTAATCTTACTTCCCTCCCCCACCCCCCACAGAAGGCAGTCTCTTAGTCTTTACATTGTTTCCATGGTATACATTGATCCAAATTGAATGTGATGAGAGAAAAATCATATCCTTAAGGGAGAAACATAAAGTATAAGAGATAGCAATCTCAGACAATAAGATATCAGGTTTTTTCCCTAAATTAAAGGTAATAGTCCTTGGTCTTTGTTCAAACTCCACAGTTCTTTCTCTGGATACACATGGTATTCTCCATCGCAGACAATCCCAAATTGTCTCTGATTGTTGCACTGATGGAATGAGTGAGTCCATCAAGGTTGGTCATTGCCCCCATGTTGCTTTTAGAGTGTATAGTGTTTTTCTGGTTCTGCTCATCTCACTCAGCATCAAGAACTCAAAGTTTTAAAAGAGAATGCTAACAAAAAAAAAAAAAAGAATGTTAAAATTTGTTTTTCAAGTAACTGGGGGTAAATAAAATAAAATTTAATGCACTTTTTAAAAAAAGTTCACATGAGACCAAGCAACATTTAGAAAAGGCATAAGTATTCAGGAAGTGCTAATCCTACTCAATCCTAATTTGACCACATTTGGAGTCTTGTGTTGGTATCACATTTTAATCCAATATCCATTGTTTGTGATTTTTACAAGGCAATGGAGTTAAGTGACTTGTCCAAGGTTATACATCTAGATAATTATTAAGTGTGTGAGGCCACATTTGAACTCAGGTCCTCCTGACTCCAGGGATGGTGCTCTATCTACTGTACCACCTAGCTGCCCTGGATATCACATTTTAGGTAGAACATTGGAGAATGTCCAAAGAAAAGCAAAAGGGATGGTTGAAAGGGATTAAGATCATGCCATGTGATGATTAGTTGAAAGAACTGGTAATATTTAGCCTGGAGAAGATTAAGAGGGCCATCATATGGGTATTCAAGTACTTGAAGGGCTGCCTATAAAAGAGGTGTACTGCTTTGACCCCAGAGGGTAGAACAAGGGCTACTGGGGAGAAGCTCAAGGAAAAATTCCTCAAAGTTTGTGCTATTTGAATGTGGAATAAACTGTCCCAGAAGTCAGTGTGTTCCCTCTTATTAGAGGTCTTTGAATAGAGTCTAAATGACCATTGGTCAGGGATTTCAAAAGAGTTTATTCTTATGAAAGTTTGAATTCAATGGACCTCAGAATTTCCTTCCAACTTAAATTCAGTAACTATGCAGTTCTCCATTATTAGGATCCCCTTTTATATATACAAGGAAACTGAAGTTCAGAAAAGAGATGTGATTTATATTGGTGCCAAAAATAAGGATGCTGCACCCCAAGTTTCTTATTCTAAGTCCTGGGTTCAGTGAACCATGATGCATCTCACACTATATAGAATTATGGATTTTCAGAAGAGATCTCAGTAGATATTTAGTTTAATCCATCCCCCAAAGAGAATTCCCACTATGGCAAGCCCCTGAAGTAGTCATCCAGCCTACACTTGAAGACCACCAAGGTTGGGGGAACCCACTATCTGCTGAAACAGTCCTTCCCATTTAGGGACAACTCACTGTTTGTAAACATTTCCTTGCACCAGGTCAAAAATCTTCCTCTTCACAGCTTCTACCCCACATCACTGGCTCTGCACAACTCCATATGATGAGCCTTCCAACACTGGAAGACAGTAATCATGTCAGCCCCTGAGTTTTCAACAGTTTAAACATCCATGGTTCCTTCAGCAAATTCTCACAGAGCATGGATTCAAGGCCACACATCATCCTTTCATCAGACTTTATAAGACAAATCCTTCTTAGGGTCCCCTCTCTAGGCATGAAATGTTTGTTCTACTGTATTTTCATTTCTTAGAGTCCATTATTCACCAGCTAGCCCAATCTAAGTCCAATAAAAGTCAGGTAACCTCCTCAGCACCCATAAAGGACAAGAGAGAAATACACACTCCAGGTTTCTATGTTATTAGTTGTAAGGAGAACTCTCTCCAAGACACTGTGATTAGAAAAATATGAATAAGGATTTCTGATTCTGAAAGTTACTGATTTAAGGAAATAGGGACAGGTTCTGTGTGTTTGTGTGTGTGTGTGTGTGTGTGTGTGTGTGTGTCTCTGTGTGTCTCATGTACAGGAGCTATGAGAAAGAGGGAAGGAGGGGATGGGAGAGAGAAAGTATTAAGAGGAAAGAGAAATAATGAGAGAGATGAAAAGAGGGATAAAGGGGAAAGAAAGAAAAAACAGGGAGGAAGAAAAGGAAAGAAGAGGAGGGAAAGGAAGAGAAAACTGAAAGGGAAGAGAAACGGAAAGAAGAGAAAGAGAAAGAGGAGGAAGAAAAAATGGAGAAAAGAAAAAAGAGAATACCTCAATAGATGTGTTGAAGAAGGAAAAGAGAGGGGAAAGAAAAAAGGAAAGGAGAATGAAAATAAGAAGGAAGAAGAGGAGGAGAAAGAATAGGAGAAAGAAGAGAAACATGAGAAGGAAGAAGAAAAGGAAAAGAAAAATGAGGAGAAGGGGATATAGTAAGAGAAGAAAGAAGATATGTTTGAGTTTGTCGCCCATATCCAACAGAGTACAGGATGACTTCTTCCTGATCAGACCTCACAAGGAAACCCAGGTTACCCAGGGTAGAGAATCAGTCAAATCCCAAGACATGGTGCTCTAAGTCAAGTAGGTGCTTCCCAGAGAACCCCATATAGGCAAATATGGAATAGGAATTCAGGTCTGGGTAGCCAAGGTGGATAAGTAGCCCATGTATCAGGCCAGAGTTGAGTCCAGAGTTGAAAAGGAGGAGGGGGAGGAGGAGGGGGAGGAGGAGGAGGAGGGGGAGGAGGAGGAGGAGGGGGAGGAGGGGGAGGAGGAGGAGGGGGGAGGAGGAGGAGGGGGAGGAGGGGGAGGAGGGGGAGGAGGAGGGGGGAGGAGGAGGAAGAGGAGGAGGAGGAGGGGGAGGAGGAGGGGGGAGGGGGAGGAGGGGGAGGGGAGGGAGGAGGAGGGGGAGTTGGAGGGGGAGGGGGGGAGGGGGAAGGGGAGGAGGAGGGGGAGCTGGAGGAGGTGGAGGAAGAAGAGGAAGAGGAGGAAGAGGAGGAGGAGGAGGAGGAACTGGAGCTGGAGGAGGTGGAGGAAGAAGAGGAAGAGGAGGAAGAGGAGGAGGAGGAGGAGGAGGAAGAGGAGGAGGAGGAGGAGGAGGAGGAGGAGGAGGAGGAGGAGGAAGGGGAGGAGGAGGGGGAGGAGAAGGGTTGACTAGATCATATTTGGGAAATTGTGAAGTACCCTGAATAAACCCTGTCTCCAAAGTCCCTCTTGTAAACACCACCACTATCCTGGTGAGACTTCATGGCTGTGAATGAAACACCGAGGTCTCCAAAGAATCAAACTGTAGGAGAATGCTCCAAAGGGCAGTGATAGGACCAAGGTGAGACTGTTGTGCATTACCAATATTACCTTGTGTAGAAGGTGTAAAATAAAAGTCATCATCAGGAATGTCTGTGACTAGAAAAGGAAGCAGGCTGGTGATATACCGAGAAGACACAATAGATGAAACCTCCAGCTAGGGTAGCCTACTGAGATTCTCAAGACATGGAAAAAAAAATCCAAAGAAGATTGACAGGCCAAAACGGTGACTGAACCCTTTATGGAGGATTCATGGAAAAATATGGCAAGAAATCAGTCAGAATGAGAATGTAAGGAGGAGCTGCTATCTGCATAGTGAAGGAAGTTCCAGTACTGGTAAAATCCCAGTCACTGAAATACTATAGAACAAAGTCTCTGCAAGTTACTTTGCCAAAATGAGTTACTTCTCTGGGCCCTCTGGATCGTAGAATACTGGAACTGGAAGGGATCCCAGAGCATGTCAGACATAGCCAAATATGACAGAGGAGAGAACCAAGACCTGGGATGGGAAGCAACTTAACCAAAGATTCACTGACAATAAAAGATGGAGCTGAACCTTGAACCCAGGTCCTTATTCTTGTTAATCTACAAAACAAAACAACTACTTGGAATACAAAATATTAGAGCATAAAGGGATCTTTAGATAAAAGGTGGAAGCAGGAATTTCTATACCTGGTTCAGTACAAACCAGGCTTAAGTTATGTGGCTCGAAAAAGGGTTATCTGCTAGCTTTCCATTTGAACTAATCTTGCTTTATAACTATTTCAAAAGCTCTGGAGTTTTTTTTTCCTATGCTGCTGGAGTGTGCTTTCAGTCATCTCTAAATCTGACAGCCTAGGACAAAGTCCAGTCTTACAGCTTTGGTTACAAGTCTGCCTTAGATGTCAGTAAGCTCAACCTTCTCATTTCCTAGAAAGGAAAAAATCTCAGAACAAGAAAGGGACTTACTCTAGATCACACAGATAAATGGCAGGTTCTGGATTTAAACCCAGATGGTTCAAATCCAGAGTCTTCCACTCTGAGCATTATATAACATATAGAGTAGTATTTCTGGGG